>NC_091992.1:18304262-18621326 GCF_044704955.1 Pristiophorus japonicus | reverse complement strand
GAGGCTCGCCTGCCGTGTAGGAGTGCCGAGTAGAGCGCTTGCTTTGGGAGTCTTGTGTCAGGCATATGAACAATGTGGCCCACCCTACGGAACTGGTCGAGTGTGGTCAGTGCTTCGATGCTGGAGATGTTGGCCTGATCGAGGACACTGACGTTGGCGCGTCTGTCCTCCCAGGGGATTTGCAGGATCTTGCGGAGACATCGTTGGTGGTATTTCTCCAGCGATTTGAGGTGTCTACTGTATATGGTCCACGTCTCTGAACCATACAGGATGGCGGGTATCACTACAGCCCTGTAGACCATGAGCTTGGTGTCAGATTTGAGGGCCTGATCTGGAGGCGGTGTTGAACCTCGTCGTTGATGTCTGCCCTTGCTGATAATAGGCTCTTGAGGTATGGAAAGTGGTCCACGTTGTCCAGGGCCGCACCATGGATCTTGATGATTGGGGGAGGCAGTGCTATGTGGTGGGGTCAGGTTGGTGGAAGACCTTTGTCTTACGGATGTTTAGTGTACGGCCCATGCTTTCATACACCTCAGTGAAGATGTTGACTATGACTTGGGAGTTCAGCCTCTGAATGTGTGCAGACGCAGACACAGACCGTGGGAACTTGCTGTGTGCAAATTGGCTGCTGCGTTTCCTACAGTACAACAGTGACTCCACTTCATAAAAGTACTTAATTGGCTGGAAAGTGCTTTGGGACGTCCAGTGGACATGAAAGGCGCTACATAAATGCAAGTCTTTCTTTCTTTAAAGTATTCTCAAAACCTATCTTTGCGACCAGTCTATGAGCTACTCCTGCTAATCTCTCCCTCCATGGCTCAGCATGCATTTCCCTGTCTATTCCATTTGTGAAACCTGAGGAACTTTTTATGGTAAAGGCATTATTTCAATGTTGGGCATCGGTACCTCCAATAGCAAAGTCACCATCCGTGGCAATCCTGTAAAGCCAATAAAGAATGGTAGTTCTGTCAGGAAATCAGCTCCCCTCTTCGGAGGGGATTTTGACTGATGCTTCCAACTCTCAATAGCTGACAATAGCTGACATCTTGTAGGGGTCTATCATGCTGGATCAACAATGTGATGTTACGTGGGCCAAACTTGGCAAACAATTTGTGCGCAACAAGGGCCCACAAACAGCAAAGACCAGTTAATCTGCTGTTAGTGTTGTTGGTGGAGTGAATGTTGTGAGAGCTCTTGTTCCTTCCTGGGATGATTTACGTCAAGTTTTCTCATCCAAAGGAAGTGAAACGAAGGTTCACCAGACTGATTCCTGGGATGGGGGGATTGTCCTATGAGGAGAGATTGAGTAGACTAGGTTTACATTCTCTCAAGTTTAGAAGAATGAGAGGTGATCTTATTGAAACATACAAAATTCTTGCAGGGCTTGATAGGGTAGATGCAGGGAGGATGTTTCCCCTGGCTGGGGAGTCTAGAACCAGGGGTTACAGTCTTAGGATAAGGAGTCGACCATTTAGGACTGAGATGAGAAGAAATTTCTTCACTTAGAGGGTGGTAAATCTTTGGAATTCTCTATCGCAGAGAGCTGTGCAGGCTCAGTCGTTGAGTATATTCAAGACAGAGATCGATAGATTTTTGAATATTAAGGGAATCAAGAGATATGGGGATAGGACAGCAAAGTGGAGTTAAGGTAGAAGATCAGCCACGATCTGATTGAAATGCGGGGCAGGCTCGAGGAGCCGAATGACCTACTCCTGCTCTTATTTCTTATATTCTCATGTCAGATTCATCGTCAGCATGGCTAAAGCCCCGGCTGATCGCAACATGGTACGTGGATGGCATTTGTCAGCAACAATATTAAATATTTGCAGATCAGAGGGGATATTTTCATCAGCATGTTAGCAATCACTACATGCTAAAACTGAGAGACAACTGAGCTCCTATTGCTTTGATGTTGTACAGGAAATACAATTTTGATAGCCTAGACCTCTTTAACTAGTGTTATTATTGTCTTGTATAGAAGTCGGCAAAGCACTGCAATCGGTTTATTGGTTCCCAGAAGACCATGTCAGACACTGGGTCTCCAGGAAAACAAGTAGCACTGTTTACAAAAACAAAATCACTTTTCTTTTTGCTATCATCTCAGTGGGTAAGCTGACTGTATACATGTGTCATTCCTTCAACTGTTGTAAGTGCTTCTTCTTACATGGGTATTTCTTATCATAGAATAGTTACAGCACAGAAAGAGACCAGTCGGCCTGTCGAGCCTGTGCCGGCTCTCTGCAAGACCACCTCAGCTAGTCCCATTCCCCCGCCCTCTCCCCGCAGCCTTGCAAATTTTTTTCTTTCAGGTATGTTATGTCTTTAGATGCTCTGATAATGTCTCCATGAGGCAATGTGTTGTATTTGAACTGAAGTGACATTAGTCCTTTATTGATAACTCCAGAGTGAGGATCACCCTGGTGGCCTGCCTTTTATACTAGGCCTGGCACACCTGTACAGGTAACCTACAAGTCTCCCACTGAGGTGCCCCCTGGTGGCACACCTTGTAATAGTACAAGCAGTAACCATGTAGGATACATGACATCACTCTCCCCCAAGCCTTTAGTGCAAATCGCCTTCATGCATTGACTGTGCTCTGGGCTTAGCTCTATCTAGTTGACCCTTGGAGGGTCGTTTCCACCTTGGGTGAGTAGGTGGTGTTTCATTGGCAGTGGAGGTGCTGGTAGTTTCTGTTTGTGCGTCCATGACCACTCCATTCTCTCTCTCCCCCCCCCCGCCCCCCACCACATATAGATTATGCCGGTGACTCATTATATTCATATACATTCAAGTCCAGAAAAAAAAATTGCATTTACATCCTTACATGTGTGGTACAGTTGTGAGGCAAGTGCATTTGATTGTTGAGATACAAACTTGATATATACGTGGAATCAGTACTGGTGCACGAGGACAAACTAGTACCAGAACTGTTGGATGGTGTCCAGGTGGTCTGGTGATGGCGCGGTGCCCAGTGCTGGCAGTGGGAACCCTGTTGGCTCAAGTTGCCTGCTCTCGGGGCCTTTGCCGTTGTTCCTAGCGTTGGGCAGGATCACAGATGCCTGTGACCTCCCTTTCCTTTCCTTGCCCCTCGGGTCGCTGCTGCTCCCTGAGGAGCAGTCGTCTGGCAGTGCACAGGGAACTGCTGACTCGCTTGCCTGGGTGTTATTTGGTTTGGGATCCTGGCTGGTCCCGGTCCCATTTGGAAGAACCGTTGCAGGTGACCCTTCGTTCCCAGGTGTAGCCTTAGTAGTGATAGGATCTGGGGGCTGCGCCTTAGTGCGGTTTGCTCTTTCAGGCTCGTGGCGGTTGGTGCCATCGGGTGCCTGAGAGGTGGAGCCGATCAGGGGCAGGGTATCGATACCAGTGCCGTTGCCCTCCTGAGATCGCTTGCCTTGCAGCTTGTATGTATTGGCTGCTTGTGGCCACACTCCATGATGCATAACTCTGGTCCCAGGGATGCAGGCTACTACATTGGGTAGCTCGCTGGACTTATGTGCTCCCGATGGGTGTCTGCCCGCTGCATTGACTGTATGCAGTTGAAATCCTACATCGCACAACTTTTCATACCTCATAGTAAGTAACCTGTAGCTCCGATCGCGATCGCGCGACTTTTCTTTGCTAATTGCATGTACACAGCTCTGATCATCAATTGCACATTTTACATCTAACTCACAGTTGCTCTTACATTGATTGAGAGTGTGGAACTGTCCCTTTCAGTGTGGTGGATTGCAGACCTCCTTTCAGAGAGCCTTGCTTTCTTTACCCCAATCCTCTTCTCCATTTGGTGCCACGTGTTGCTCCATTAGCGCTGCACCTCGTGGTCTGGCCGCTGCCATCTATTTCTTCAGTGCATCACCTCGTGGTTTGGGCGCCATCTTTCCTCCATCCACGATGTCGACTGCGGAGATCCTCTTCTCCCCGGATTCTGCCACTGAAGCTGGGAAGTCGCCTTTGGATCCGATTTTCTTTCTCCGGAGTCCTACCACTGGAGCCTGGGAAGTGCGTTCGGGTCGTCCCAGCTGGATCATCTCCACGCAGTCGTGCTGGGCGGTCTGTGCCTCGGGTGCTGTGCTGGTCTGCTCTTTGGTGCCGGGTCCACCCTCAGGTGAGGGCTTGCTTTGCCTCTGAGCGCGGAGGACGTCGATCGCTGGAGGGATGAAATCTTCCCAACTCCAATGGATCTTCTCCATCCACTTTCTTCCGAGTAGCGTTGGTTCATCACCTGCAACAATCCACAGAGGTAACTTGTGCACCGCGCCATCATGGAGTACCTTTACATCCATACTACCAATGATTGGGATAAGTTCATTGGTGTAGGTGTGCAGCTTTGCCTGAACCGGGATCAACTTGGGTCGTTCAGCTTGATTGTCCCATAGCCTCTCAAAGGCTTCTTGATTCATTACTGACTGGCTCTTCCCCGTGTCTACTTCCATGAAGACTGGAACGCCATTTATCTCGACTTCCATCCTCAACGGGGAATGCTCGGTGGTGCAGGTAAACATGCCATATACATCATAGTGGGGCTGAGCTGCCTCTCTGACTATCGCTTCATAATCCACGCTGGATTCATGGCCATCTGCAGACTCTTTATCAACACAGTGAGCTATATTACACAGTCGCTGGAGGTGGCCCTTTGTGTTGCTGCCTTTACACACATAGGGCCCAAGTTTCCACATGATTTGCACCTGATTTTTAGGAGCAACTGGTGGAGAACGGACTATCTTAGAAATCGCAATTCTCCACATTTTTTTTTCTGCAGTTCTAGTCAGGTAGAACAGTTCTACTTTGGAACAGAATTTTTTCTTCGAAAGGGGGCGTGTCCGGCCACTGACGCCTGATTTCAAAGTTCCCACAGTGAAAACGTACTCCAAACTAACTTAGAATGGAGCAAGTGAAGATTTTTGTAGAACTGAAAAAACCTGTTCTACACATTAAAAAATCAGGCGCAGGTTACAAATTAGGCGTCCGGAACGAGGTATGGGGGGGGGGGGGGGGGTAAGGGAAGTCATTAAATTCTACAATAAATCCTTATTTATACTTCGACAAATATTACAAATAAATCCAACCTGAATAAACATTTATAAGCAAAGAAAAGATTAAATAAACCATCTTCCTACCTGTGTGAAAGTGCTTCAGGCAGCCTCACAAGTTCGTTCGTTCCCGACGGCAGGGGGGGGGGGAGGAGGAAGACGTTCCAGACGGCGGGTGGGCGGGAGGGAGGGAGTGCGGGCCCAACCGACCGCCCGAACGCAGCTGGGGGGGGGGGGGGAGGAAGACGTTCCAGATGGCGGGAGGGAGGGAGTGCGGGCCCAATCGACCGAACGCAGCTGGGGGGGGGGGGGGGGGGGAGGAAGACGTTCCAGACGGTGGACGGGAAAGAGACAGTGAGAAGGCTGCAAGAAGCCTCAGTGCTGATGGCAATGTGCTTTTATTAAAAAATGTTCAAAAATTAAACAGCTACAAAGAACTACAAAAATGGCCGAGTGCCAATGTTTCCTTCACACTGAGCATGCGCGAACGCTCCAACGCGCACACGCAGGGTTGCCGGCAGGAAAAAAAATAATTTAAATAGTACCCGCCCCCTCCCACTTACAAAATCGGCGCGAGTGTAGGCTCCGCCCCCCTGGGCGCCGCGCCAAACAGACAAGGAGCTGCAGGACTCTCCAGAATCGCGAGTTTTTTTTCCGGCGCCGTTTTAGGTGCGAAAAACGGGCGCCCAGCTCGGAGGGGCGCCCGTTTTTTATCGTGTGGAAACTTGGGCCCATAGTCTTTAAAGCGGCACTGGTGAGCCCTGTGATTCCCTCCAACGCCAGCATGGAACTACTCGGTTAGCCTTCCTCGGCGGACTCTGAGTTAAGGGACACGGGGACCTGTTCTCTCTTCCCTGAGAAGGTTCACGTTCTACAGTCCAGCCTCTAAAAGGCGCCACTCTGTGCACAGTACTTGCCGGGTTTGAGTCCTGAGGATGAGTCATCTGCCTAGAGCCACAATTCGAGGTTATGAATGCCTGGCTCACGGAGATGTCCTTCTGCAGTGTGACTGTGGTATCCGCAGATAGTAGCTTATGAACATGGCCCTAATGGCCGATTCCAAAAGCACCGATATACCGCAGCGCTTCGGTGAGGTGGTTGCCGAAATCACACGGTGCCGCCAGCCTCCTGAGGTCTGCAGCATATTTCGCGATGTCCTGGCCTTCGGGTCGTCAGTGGGTGTAAAACCAGTGTCTGGTTGCGATGATGCTCTCTTTGGGCTTGAGTTGTTCTTGGATCAGCGTTACAAGCTCCTCGTAGTCTTGGTCATTGTCTTTGCTGGTGCCAGCAAGTCCCTGACGAGGCCATAGGCAGTGGGCCCACAACTGGTTAGCAGGATAGCTCTGTGCTTATCAGCCAGTGTGGCCGGATTGTCGCCTGCCAGGTCGTTTGCTGTGAAGAAATGCCTCTCCACAAAGGCATCCCAATCCTCACCATTGGTGAACTGCTGCAACGTACCAAGGGTAGCCATTTTCACGTGAAGGTCCGTAATCTCGTCGCCAATTGTTATGTCCTTAGATGCTCTGATAATGACTCCACGAGGCAATGTGTTGTACTTGAACTGTAGTGACATTAGTCCTTTATTGCTAACTCCAGAGTGAGGATCACCCCTGGTGGCCTGCCTTTTATGCTAGGTCTGGCACACCTGTACAGGTAACCTACAAGTCTCCCACTGCAGTGCCCCCTGGTGGCACACCTTGTAATAGTACAAGCAGTAACCATGTAGGATACATGACAAGGTACTTATCCAATTTCCTTTTGACAGCCACGATTGAATCTGTCTCCAGCACCCTTTCAGGCATTGCATTCCAGATGGGCAGCGAATGCTAAGCAATTTTCTTTCTATTGAGAAACATAAGAACATAAGAAATCGGAGCAGGAGTAGGCCATTTGGCCCCTCGAGCCTGCTTTAATAAGAGCCATTTAATAAGATCACGGCTGATTTGATCTTGGGCTCAGTTCCAATTCCCTGCCCACTCCCCATAACCCTTCACTCCCTTATCGTTCAAAAATTTGTCTATCTCCACCTTAAATTTATTCAATGACCCAGCCTCCATGGCTCTCTGGGGCAGAGAATTCCACAGATTTATAACCCTCTAAGAGAAGAAATTCCTCCTCTTCTCAGTTCTAAATGGGCGGCCTCTTATTCTTAAACAATACTTCTAGATTCCCCCACGAGTGGAAACATCCTCTCTGCATCCACCTTGTCGACCCATTCTTATATGTTTCTCAGTATCTTATGTGTTTCAATAAGATCACCTCTCACACCTCAGTGAAGGGTAAATAACCATGGCCAGGGCAGCATCATGGTTGAAAAGAGTAGAAGAAAAGGTTAGGTAACTCAAAGTATTGATGATTTGATGTGAAAGTTAGCCTGAAAAGCCTGAAGATTAAAGGAGGAAAGGAAGACTGAGGGGAACAAATTGTTTCAAGGTATTAAAGTCTTGGAAGAGAATGAATTAGAGCAGGAAATGATGACATGAGTCCTGATATCAGCTCCCCCAATATTTTTCACTGTCTATTCTGCTGGTACAATTCTACACGGGCCAACACCCTCCTGTACCTCACCTTCATGCCAAACGAACCATGAGGAAATGTTTCAAGGACACCCTCAAAGCCTCCTTGATAAAGTGTACCATCCCCACCGACACCTGGGAGTCCCTGGCCAAAGACCGCACTAAGCAGAGGAAAAGTATCCGGGAGGTCACTGAGCACCTCGAGTCTTGTCGCCGAGAGCATGCAGAAAACAAGCACAGGCAGCGGAAGGAGCGTGCGGCAAACCAGACTCCCCACCCACCCTTTCCTTCAACCACTGTCTGCCCCACCTCTGACAGAGACTGTCATTCCCGCATTGGACTTTATAGCCACCTGAGAACTCACTTTTAGAGTGGAAGCAAGTCTTCCTCGATTACGAGGGACTGCCTATGATGATGATGTACCTCACCCCAGTGGCTATTCTTCATGTGTGGACCGAAACTTTGAGCGTCAGCAGGCTATTCAGCTACAAAGAGCATCATGGCTCAGTACAATCCTGTTCTCACCCAATACCCAGCAAGTGCTGCTGGATATCAATGAAGAGCGGAAACCGTGTCTGATTTTCTCCCCCTTCGCTCAGAGATGCCATGGCCAATTGTAGCACCCCGACTAAGATTGACTCATTCATCACACACTTAGAATCAAGTTTTGGACTTTTACCAACTGAAGCATTGGGAGAGCTCCAGAGGTGCTTTCTGGCAATTATTAGTTGACATGATCTAGGTAGATGCCAGGATTAAGATTTATTCCTGTTTTAAGAGCTTCCAATGGAGGGTCTTCAGCCATGTCATCTCAACAAATACAGTGCAATTAATAGCACTTCAGGAAGGTTTTCAAAACAGATTCTCAGTACTCTGACTATATATTGACTTCAGCTTATAAAGGATTAGTTCACATAATGCAGTAAGATGTAAAATGGTTAGAAATATAAACATGATTTTTAAATGGATTGGTGCAGCCATTTTGGAGCTAATTATAGTAGTTGCTCAGGGTTTCCCTGTGGTCAGCCCACCCCATCACCACGGCAACTGGAATTAAGAATCAAATTGATTAGTTGTGCCGTCAATCAACAGAGCTCCGGATTACTGTTTGTTTGACTCACGGGGAAAAGGAGAGATGTCAAGTGTAACTCGAGCCTGCTAAGTGGCTTTGACTGAATCGAAGAGGGCCTTGGCTCTGGGGACTGCACTTCAATAATTTTTGGACCGAGTCGGAAATCAGTTCCACTTGGTGCCTGGAGCCAACAAAAAAACACGTTGGAGCAAAAACTTGATCTGTAGCTCCAATTTGCTCACCTCACAGCCAAACTCCTCACTGGGCACACAGCACCATTATTTACTTCAGATAAGTAACCGACGGAACATTAGCAGGGACTGTCACTTTTGACACTGGTGGTCTTGCACTGACTTGAGGATCATTGAGGGCAGAAAGAAAGAAAGAAAAAGAAAGACTTGCATTTATATAGCGCCTTTCATGACCATCGGACGTCCCAAAGCGCTTTACAGTCAATGAAGTACTTTTTGAAGTGTTGTCACTGTTGTAAGGGAGGAATATAGAAAGAAGCAAAAGGCGCTATTTTGACAGTAACGACAGCACTAAGCAAAGCTAATACAGACAAATTAAGAGGTGCCACAATGAACATAAGTAGATGCCAACATAAGCTGGTGTGATTTTAATAGTGAACAGGGAGGACATCAGGGTATCTTTAATGGACGGGGCAGCAGATGCATGATGAAATAGCTACAACTTGCATTTTTACAACTCCTTTATCACAGAAAAACATACAAAAGTGCTTCACAGAGGCGTAATCAGAAACAAAAATGGGGCTATGAAGATGGCTGACCATCATCATCATCATAGGCAGTCGCTCGAAATCGAGGAAGACTTGCTTCCACTCTAAAAGTGAGTTCTCAGGTGACTGTACAGCCCAATATGGGAATTACAGTCTCTGTCACAGGTGGGGCAGACAGTGTTTGAAGGAAAGGGTGGGTGGGGAGTCTGGTTTGCCGCATGCTCCTTCCGCTGCCTGCGCTTGATTTCTGCATGCTCTCGGCGACAAGACTCAAGGTGCTCAGCGCCCTCCCGAATACTCTTCCTCCATTTTGGGTGGCCTTGGGCCAAGGATTCCCAGGTGCCAGTGGGGCTGTTGCACTTTATCAAGGAGGCTTTGAGGGTGTCCTTGAAACGTTTCCTCTGCCTACCTGGGGCTCGCTTGCCATGTAGCAGTTCCGAGTAGAGCGTTTGCTTAGAGAGTCTCGTGTCGGGCATGTGGACAATGTGGCCCGCCCAATGGAGCTGGTCGAGTGTGGTCAGTGCTTCGATGCTGGGGATGTTGGCCTGAGCGAGAATACTGACGTTGGTGCGTCTGTCCTCCCAGGGGATTTGCAGGATCTTGTGGAGGCAGCGCTGGTGGTACTTCTCCAGCGTTTTGAGGTGTCTACCGTATATATTTTAAAGTATTAGTCTCAGCCTCTGGGTTACTCCTCCATAGAACACAATCACTCCACTACCATACCCAGTTACCGGGTCATTCTTCTGGAATGCACGGCCTGAAAGGGTGGTGGAGGCAGACTCAATCACGGCTTTCAAAAGGGAGTTGGATAAGTATTCAGAATAAGGGGTCGCCCATCTAAAATGGAGATGAGGAGGGATTTCTTCTCTCGGAGAGTCGTGAATCTTTGGAATTCTCTACCCCAGAGAGCTGTGGAGACTGGGTCATTGAATATATTTAAGGTGGACATAGACAGATTTTTGAATGATAAGGGAGTCAAGAGTTATGGGGAGCGGGCGGGGAAGTGGAGTTGAGGCCAAGATCAGATCAGCCATTATCTTATTGATTGGCGGAGCAGGCTTGAAGGGCCAAATGGCCTACTCCTGCTCCGATTTCTTATGTTCTTATGTACCTGAAAGAAAAATTATTGCAGTGCTAGGGGAAAGGGCAGGGGGAGTGGGAGTAGCTGAGGTGCTCTTGCAGAGAAGTGACATGGGTTCGACGGGCCGAATGGCCTCCTTCCGTGCTGTAACCATTCTATGAATCTATGATAAGTATGGGCCAGGGATCCACCCAGGGATCTTCTGGTGTCTGTGGCTGCTGCTACACTGGCTGGTGCTGCACTCACTGGGCCACCCACATAAGAAGGAAAGCTTGCATTTATACCAGCCTTTAATTGCTTCAGCACACCCTGAAGCCAATGAATTATCTTGAAGTTTGGTCACGGTTGTTATGTAGGCAAACAGAGCAGCCACAGTCAGCACAGCAAGATAGTATTAGTATTAGGTAGTCTCTCGTATCGAGGATGACCAGCTTCCACACCAAAAAAGGATGAGTTCATAGGTGTTTCAATGAGGGGCCTGATATTCCAGGTCCCGAACTACATGTTGAAGAGTGGAAGATGCCTGTGCGTGGATTTTTTTAAGGTGGGGTGGCCGTTGCACACCAGCCACCACACGGGCTTGACAGAGCTAGGTCTTGGTCCAATAGCAAGGATTAACCAAGACGACTGGAGACCAGCTCTGCTGCACGGACCTAGTCATCATCATCATCAACATAGGCAGTCCCTCGGAATCGAGGGAGACTTGCTTCCACTCTTCAAACGAGTCCTTAGGTGGCTGAACAGTCCAACACGAGAACCACAGTCCCTGTCACAGGTGGGACAGATAGTCGTTGAGGGAAAGGGTGGGTGGGACAGGTTTGCCGCACGCTCCTTCCGCTGCCTGCGCTTGATTTCTGCATACTCTCAGCGATGGACCTAGTACGCACAGCAAGAACAGCAAGTGCAAACCAGTAGGATATTTGCATTGGAATCTTCTGTTTCAGTCTGATTAGAGTCACCCATGTGGAAAATCACATCTGCTCCAAGGTTCCGCAAACAGCAATGAGGTGAATGACTAGTTAGTCTGGAGAGCTATTCCTTGAGTTTTAACAGTAAATTTGATATGGCTCTAGCTACTGTTAATGGATTTTTATTTTTCATTGAAAAGCAAAGTGGGCAGGTAAGATTCACTCTCTGGGCAACAAGCAGTTTGCTCACCTCAGGTCCAGGGACCACTCTGATATCTGGCTATTGCTGGGGTGGGGCGGGGGGAAGAGGGAATGTTTTATAATGGTTTCCAACATGTCAGAAAGCAAACCAATTATAACAGATTTGAAAACAGATACGTACAGAACATTCTGTGTTCGGGAATAATGGCTCTCTCAGTCTCAGGAACAAAGAGGTACAGAAGGTGACTGCGTACATTCCTTCGTTAGAATTTCAAGCTCCTCTCAGCCTGTCGTGACCATTCTGGAGGGTGTGCACCAGCAGTTCGACATATTAGGAATTCACATTCATACTGGACAGAGGGAGAGAGGGAAGACAGCTTGCCATTTTCTTTTAAAAGGATTGGCCTCTTAGTAAGTCATAAAAGTGATGAACAGTTGACAAGGGCCCGAAGGAAATCTCTGTATCGGTCGTGTCTCCCACTAACACCATCTCTGGGAACGTTAATCCCCAAACAATTTTCTATTGTTTGAACAACCTATTCTCGAAGAGGGAAACAGCTTCACTGCCATATCATGTGTAGAGAATGTAGTGGGCACTAAGGCATCTCCAGTTACATTTATTGCGACAAGCAGAATACTGCTGGAATCTGGAATACAAACAGAAAATGCTGGAAATCTCAGCGGGTTAGGTGGCATCTGTGGCGAGGAAGCAGAGTTAATGTTTCGGGTCGATGAGACGATGGGTCGACGACCCGAAACGTTAACTCTGCTTCCTCTCCACAGATGCTGCCCGACCCGCTGAGATTTCCAGCATTTTCTAAATGTATTGCTTTTAGGTCCTCTATAATGGGGTCAATCTGAACTAATTATATAATTTTACATTTTATCGCCCATGTATTTATTGGTCTGCCTGATTTGTACAGATGTGAGCAAATCATATGCTGCGCCTATGGGGGGGGGGGGAACTTTGAGCTGCTGTTAAACACGGTCAGCACACACATTAAACAGAGCACTAGTGACTCATCCCTTTTGGTGTGGAAGCAAGTCATCCTCGTTCGAGGGACCGCCTATGATGATGAGTGAAGGAAGCAGTAGCTTCATCCAATGCCTTGCAGCTGAGACTCATGGTTGATGTTAATCTGTGAGTGTGTTCTTCAGTTCAAACATCATCATCATCATAGGCAGTCCCTCGAAATCGAGGACGACTTGCTTCCACTCGAAAAGTGAGTTCTCATGTGACTGAAGAGTCCAATATGGGAATTACAGTCTCTGTCGCAGGTGGGACAGTCGCTGAAGGAAAGGATGGGTGGGACTGGTTTGCCGTACGTTCCTTCCGCTGCCTGCGCTTGGTTTCTGCACGCTCTCGCTGACTGGACTCAAGGTGTTCAGAGCCCTCCCGGATGCACTTCCTCCACTTAGGGCGGTCTTTGGCCAGGGACTCCCAGGTGTCAGTGGGGATGCTGCATTTTATCAAGGAGGTTTTGAGGCTTCAGTTTAAACAGTGTGGAGTTATTTACTCCAAGTCAACATAAGTGAAACTTCTCCTCCTGACCTCAGAGCAGATCGGGGCAGCAACAGTTGCCACGTGGGAGACTCCATTCAGACTGGTACAATAGAATCCAATGCAAATATACTACTGGCTTGTATTTGCTCTTCTACTCAATAACCTCCCCCTCCTCTCCTAACCCTGTTGGCTCCTTGGGGCTAGGCACTCTGCAGTACCTCATCTGAGTGGCCATTTTGACAGTGCATTTTACTGACTCTTCGACTATGTTAGGAGGGGTGGGTGTGGGCGGAGGAGGGTCACATCATAGTCACAACAAATACAGCAATTTGCATTTATATAATGTACCAAAGTGTCCCAAGGCACTTCACAGGAGAGTTATCAAACAAAATTTGACACTAAGCCCCATAAGGAGATATTAGGGCAGATGACCAAAAGCTTGGCCAAAGAGGTAGGTTTTAAGAAGTGTCTTAAAGGAGGAAAGAGAGGTAGAGAGGTGGAAAGGTTTAGGGAGGGAATTGCAGAGCTTAGGGCCTTGGCAGCTGAAGGCATGGCCGCCACTGGTGGAGTGTTTAAGATTGGGGTTGCGCAAGAGGCTAGAATTGGAGGAGCGCAGAAAATGTTCACGCTAATTTTAAATTTGAGTATGGGGTCCCTTTAACGGCCTGCCCAGGCCATTCAAAGTTTTGTGCATGTGTGAAATTTCACATTGTAAATGTCGGCCCTGGGCTGGGCGGGACCCGCAGATTAGACGGAACATTGAGCGCAGATATCTCGGAGGGTCGTGGGGCTGGAGGAGGTTACAGAGATAGGGAGGTATGAGACCATGGAGGGATTTGAAAACAAGGATGAGAATTTTAAAATCGAGACAAAGATGCAAACATAGCAGCAGTCATTGAATGGTAATCAGAATTGGGAAGCCTGACTAATTTCCTCCCATTGTGGTGAGGCCCAATGGCATGTCTCACTGCTGCCCCAACCAAGGTCAGTTAACCGTGCAGATCGAGGATCGAATTTGGGAAAATCCTGGTCTGTGCAGCTAGCTACTCACTGGATAAATTCGCTGGGCCACTGGCAGCAGCAGTACACAACCACGATAACAAACTATTAATATATTCATTGACTAGCTCTCTGTAGGATACCTGCTGTATAGGTCATGGGTCATCTCCGTTTGACCTGTTTTAAATCTCCCAGGGTCGGGGTATAAACAAGCCACGAAAATCTCAGCCTATAACCACCCAGCTTAGAGCAGCTAACTTAGCAAGAGGCTGGGGTTTAAACCTGGGGCCTTCTTGCCTGTCTGGCAGAGCTGCAGGCTGGTCAGTCTCCTTTGTAACTAAGCCATTGGGGACGCTCCCACCCTAGTCTAATAGCTCACAGTGGTCGTCAGTCTGCTAAGCACTTTTGCCTCAAATAGTATTGAGAACAACAGTAAATTCACCTTTCAATCTGATTCCCTAAGTCTGAAAAACACCCCTTTTAGAAGTTGAGAGATAGGTGACAACATGGCTGCCACCTCTAACGCCCATTCCCTCCCATCCATAATGGTTTTACCCTGACTTACCATGGCCACGTGGATGGACTGATGAAGACAACGCTGTAATGAGATAATGTATAGTGCCCTCTAGCTAGGAGGTATGGGGAGCTGTATTGAGAGAGAGGGTCTGTGAAAGACCACCATCTTGAGCTCCACATGGCTGTCTGAGATCTCCCAAATAAATAGTTAAGTTGAACTAACAGTGTTCAAGAGACTATAAAATACAAACTCAGGCCAAAATTAAAATAGAAAATTAGTTCAACATGTGTGGCCAAGGTACGCAGGGGAAAATAGCAATTGGGTTACATTGCAACTTAGGAAAATTGACAGACAGATAAAGGCCCACTGGTCCATCCAGCCTATCCCATATCATTGTGCGGACGTGCATCACAATGTAGACACTACCCACACATCTGGAGCCATGCAATCTCCTGGGGGAGGCCAATTAGAGGAAAATATACCCAGAAATCTCCTCTCTGGCCCTCTTGGGCAATAGAAATCTAGTCCAGGAGACATCATCATCATCATCATCGTCATCATAGGCAGTCCCTCGGAATCGAGGAAGACTTGCTTTCACTCTTAAAATGAGTCCCTAGGTGGCTGAACAGTCCAATACGAGAACCATAGTCCCTGTCACAGGTGGAACTGATAGTCGTTGAAGGAAAGGGTGGGTGGGACAGATTTGCCACACGCTCTTTCCGCTGCCTGCGCTTGATTTCTGAATGCTCTCGGTGATGAGACTCGAGGTGCTCAGCACCCTCCCGGATGCACTTCCTCCACTTAAGGCGGTCTTTGGCCAGGGACTCCCAGATGTCGGTGGGGGTTGCACTTTATCAAGGAGGCTTTGAGGATGTCCCTGTAACGTTTCCTCTGCCTGCCTTTGGTTCGTTTGCCGTGAAGAAGTTCTGAGTAGAGTGCTTGCTTTGGGAGTCTCATGTCTGGCATGTGAAGTATGTGGCCCGCCCAATGGAGATGATCAAATGTGATCAGTGCTTCAATGCTGGGGATGTTAGCCTGGACGAGGACACTGATGTTGGTGCGTCTGTCCTCCCAGGGGATTTGTAGGATCTTGTGGAGACATCATTGGTGGCATTTCTCCAATGACTTGAGGTGTCTACTGTACATGGTCCATGTCTCTGAGCCATACAGGAGGGCAGGTATTACTACAGCCCTGTAGACCATAAGCTTGGTGGTGGATTTGAGGGCCTGTTCTTCAAACACTCTTTTCCTCAAGCGGCCGAAGGCGACATTGGCGCACTGGAGGCGGTGTTGAATCTCGTCATCAATGTCTTCTTTTGTTGATAAGAGGCTCCCGAGGTATGGGAAATGGACCACGTTGTCCTGGGCCGCGCTGTGGATCTTGATGACCGGGGGGCAGTGCTGTAAGGCGAGGACAGGCTGGTGGAGGATCTTTGTCTTACAGATGTTTAGCGTGACAACCCAGGAGACAACCCTGGCCCTGACCAATGTTCCCAGCTACCTACCTCTTGTACAACGAGATCTCCGCCCCAGCCAGAAACAGGTCTGGCTCTCGCTTGAGCGAATTCAGCAAATCAACGTCCAGTGCACCAGCTGGCAGCCTGTTCCACTGGTCCGCTATTCTCAGGGTTGGGTTAGTAAGACCACCGCTGAGGGGGGGCAGAGTACAATCCCCAGTTTAGTGATGTAGATTCATCAAAGGATGCCAGATTTAATAAATTTGCATATAAATCCAGCATTAGTAGATCAGAGTCTAAATATAACAGCTATCAATCAGTCAATTTTAAAACTTTTTGGTGTATAAGCTTTTTAACATAGCCGCACTTGCCTTTGTTTTCTCAGCTCTCCTGTGCAGTCTCTGTATTAATATATCGAGTGCTGGGACTGGGTGGTGCAGTGTATTTGAACAGGATTTACGGAAAAAAAGATAAAAAATAGGAAAAGGCTCACTTTTCCAACCCATTAAAAAGAATCCTGGCAAAATGAATCTTTATCCACTGCTGACGATAAAGAATATGAATTTTACGACTAATTAAACGTTGTTATTGCACTCTTGTGCTTCCAAAGATTTACAAGCTTCATCTTTCAATGTAAACATCGCAAAACCGAAGGGATATTAAATTTGTGACATCTCTGAAGCTACCCTGACATTAGAGGAGTGTAGCCAGCTGCAGTCTCATCACTGCCTGCACTCCTAAGAATTAGCACCAAATCTAGGCTGACACTCCACTGCAGTGCTGAGGGAGTGCCGCACTGTCCTTTCGGATGAGACGTTAAACCGAGGCCCCATCTGCTCTTTCTGGTAGACGTAAATGATCCCATGGCACTATTTCAAAGCAGAGCAGGGGAGTTATCCCCGGTGTTCTGGGACAATAGTTATCCCTCAATCAACTGAACAAAAACAGGTTATCTGGTCATTATCACATTGTTGCTTGTGGGAGCTTGCTGTGCGCAAACTGGCATGCCGTGTTTCTTACGTTCATCATCATTATCATAGGCAGTTCCTCGGAATCGAGCAAGACTTGCTTCCACTCTAAAAATGAGTTCTTAGGTGGCTGAACAGTCCAATACGAGAACCACAGTCCCGGCCACAGGTGGGACAGATAGTCGTTGAGGGAAGGGGAGGGTGGGACAGGTTTGCCGCACGCTCTTTCGCTGCCTGCGCTTGATTTCTGCATGCTCTCGGCAATGAGACTCGAGGTGCTCAGCGCCCTCCCGGATGCACTTCCTCCACTTAGGGCGGTTTCCTACATTACAACAGTGACCAAAAGTACTTCGTTGGCTGTAAAGCGCTTTGAGATATCTTGAGGTTGTGAAAAGCGCTATATAAATGCAAACCTTTTCTTTTAACGTCTGGAACCGTAGCATCGTAGGCCCCAATTATGTGAGCCGTCGAGTTGGGTTTTCCTGGTCCAGCAGATTAAGTGCTTGCACTCTGGGTCATACACAACAGAATCCAGCACCGACTGGGACCAGGATCCACTGGGACCAGGACCCACTGGACCAGGACCCACTGGGAACCAGGATCCACTGGGACCAGGATCCACTGGGACCAGGACCCACTGGGACCAGGATCCACTGGGACCAGGATCCACTGGGGACCAGGACCCACTGGGGACCAGGATCCACTGGGGACCAGGACCCACTGGGGACCAGGATCCACTGGGAACCAGGACCCACTGGGGACCAGGACCCAGTGGAGACCAGCACCTGACGGCAAGCAGTCACTGACTGAAATCCATACAAAGGGGGAAGCAGTGTATCCGCTCCTGGTTACAATCCAGCCAGGGCTGCTGGGAGTGCAGTCGTGGGGCTGCTAAGTGAGGATGGGGCTCTGGCTGGCTGTGTTGCCCCACAAGGTAGAATAGCCGGCCAATACTGACTTGTGAGGCTCATACATGAATAGTGGTGACTTGAATGAGATACCAGACTGCGTCCATGAAACAAACTCTCGTAAAGGACTCGATGCCGTCAGCAGAGGAGGGGAGAAAACTGGCATGAAACACTGGCTAGAGAGAGAAAAAAAAAAATCGATTTAAATGATGTTTTGTTTCAGTAACTGGAGGGCATTGATAATGACGGGTGATGATGAATTGAACTTACTCTGGTTTACCTCATACTTTACCAGAAACTTGACTCAATCCTATAAATTGACCACCGGGGGCAATGACCACACAAGTTTTCGGGAAATAGCGAAATATCATCAGCCAGTGTTTTTTTAGTGTGTGTGTAAACTTCTCAAGCTTCCAGCAGGGGGGCGCCTCCGTGAGCTGCCCACTGCTGTACGAGGGCAAGCCTTCCAGAGGGGTGCCCTGTCAAGTTGCTTGCTGTGCGAACAGGCACCACTGCTCTGCCTGCAAGCAGCATTTGAACCTGAATCTATGCATCATCATCATCATAGGCAGTCCCTCGGAATCGAGGAACACTTGCTTCCACTCTAAAAATGAGTCCTTAGGTGGCTGAACAGTCCAATACGAGAACCAAAGTCCCTGTCACAGGTGGGACAGATAGTCGTTGAGGGTAAGGGACGGTGGGACTGGTTTGCCGCACGCTCTTTCCGCTGCCTGCACTTGATTTCTGCACTCTCTCGGCGATGAGACCTGAGGTGCTCAGCGCCCTCCCGGATGCACTTCCTCCACTTAGGGCGGTCTTTGGCCAGGGACTCCCAGATATCGGTGGGGATGTTGCACTTTGTCAGGAAGTTGGCCGCTAGTCCACTTATTAAAAAGTGAGGTGTACGTGTTATACAGTGTTATACTTTTGTCTTAATGCAGGCCACCTGACATGCACCAATACATTTTGCTTTCAATGCATAACGATTGTCATAAACGAGAGATGATCCAAAACTCGCACCAAGTCCCGCTCACCCATCACCCCTGTGCTCGCTGACCTACATTGGCTCCCGGTTAAGCAACGCCTCGATTTCAAAATTTTCATCCTTGTTTTCAAATCTCTCCATGGCCTCGCCCCTCCCTATCTCTAATCTCCTCCAGCCCCACAACCCCCGCACCGAGATGCTATATAAAGGTGCTATATAAATGCAAGTTGGTGTGGTTTTGTCTTGAGACTGTAAGCACAATGTTCTGATTCATTGTTTATTGTGACAGAGATACTGAACTAACCATATACAAGGCAGAAAAAAATAAGCTGCCCATCCTGATTACTTGTTTTCCCAGTGTTTCCTGAACCAAACAGATGCTAAGGAAAACCAAAAAGAAAATCAACCTTCCTTTCAACCGCCATGACACGCCATCTCAGAGTGACCCAGCAAACACACAAGTCCCAATTTACCTCCACACTTGACCTACCTGGTCGTGACCTCACATCCCCATAACTCTCCCCAGCCGTAACCTGCCTCTGCTCCCCGAGCTTTATAGGTCAAGGCCCTGGTCTGCCACGTGCTCCCCTTGATCCACTGACCACGCTCACTCCGGGGTCTCCACTTCTCAGTTTGGGCGAGCAACACTGCAAGAGAGCTGCCAGCGTGTATGAGTTTTCTTTACCCGTCTTTTGGATGACACATTTAAACCATCTGCCCTCTCAGGTGGACATAGAAGATCCCACGGCACTGTTTCGAAGAAGAGCTGGGGAGTTCTCCCCGGTGTCCTGGCCAACGTTTATCCCTCAACCAACATCGCTAAAAAGCAGATTACCTGGTCATTATCACATGGCTGTTTGTGGGAGCTTGCTGTGCGCAAACTGGCTGCCGCGTTTCCCACATTACAACAGTGGCCACACACTCCAAAAGTACTTCATTGGCTGTAAAGGCGCTTTGGGACGGCCTGAGTTCATGAAAGGCGCTATATAAATGCAAGTCTTCTTCTTTTACTTCATTTCTTCCTGTCTAACCTCTGGCCTCGCTCACTCCCTCATTCATTCTACACTCGACAAGCTTTCTAAACTCAAGCTGAGCGCCTCCTAACCGAGTAGATTGATCTTACCTTCAAGATTTATCTCATCTGCTCTCCTCCGCTTTTCAACCTTGGCGCTGTTCTGTCTCATGGGACCTTGCACTTTCACCTAGATTTCTCAGTAAAAATAAATTAATCACCCCACAGTGCTAAATGTTATAAAGGATGAGGTCTATAAACTTACCTGTCGCTCCCTGTCACTGTGTTTAATGTTTTAGAGAAGCTAGCTAGATGCTGCCTGGGAGCAGACATTGAGTCCAGAATTCCCTTGATTTACTCCGGTGTCACCATGAATGAGAAGGGAGAGAGTGTGGGAAATGCTTCCCCTTCGTGATATCACCAGGGGGTGAATTTCGCCCACAGAGAGGTCTATTTAAACAGTTACTCCCAGGCTCCGTCTATGAAACGATATCGACATAAAACTCCAATGATGAGAAATGATTGATGTTTCTTGTTACAATGCCCTTGGTGCAGAATTGGATCACAGTCAGCATTTCGTGCCTTTGTGCTATAAGGGATTGGAGTCAGAAATCTCCCAGGGCTGGTGTTGTACGCTGCACATCACAGAAAAACTGCGGGTCTTTGGAAAATATTTACACTTGGAATGATATGGCTTTGGTGGGGCTCCACTGGGGAATTAGTGCCACCTATTGGTGAGGCGCTGTAATTACCAAACATGTCAGCACACAAATTTTAGAAACTGAGGCAGCAAACGCTGGAAACACTCAGCACGTCAGTCAGCATCTGTGGAGAGAACAAACGAGATAATGGTTAAGGCCCAGACCCTTCATCAGATCAGTTCGGCTGAGCCCTCTATTCTCGCCACAGAAGCTGCCTGACCAGCTGAGCGTTTCCGCCATTTTCTGTTGTTCTTCCAGATTTCCAGCGGTTGCAATTGTTTTCCTGGTTTTTCTTCATATTCAGGAATTTTAGAAATTGGTTTCACCCCACCGTGATTCAGGCTACATCAAAATACCACCAGCTTGTTTGATAAGGCTCTTGTGAAGCGCATTAAAGGTGCTAGACTTTACCTCCAGACTTGACTATTCCAACACACTCCTGGCTGGCCTCCCACTTTCTACCCTACGTAAACTAGAGGTGATCCAAAACTCGCCTGCCTGTGTCCTAACTCGCACCAAGTCCCGCTCACCCATCACCCCTGTGCTCGCTGACCTACATTGTCTCCCGGTTAAGCAACGCCTCGATTTCAAAATTCTCATTCTTGTTTTCAAATCACTCCATGGCCTCGCCCCTCCCTATCTCTGTAATCTCCTCCAGCCCCCCCCCCCCCCCCCCCCCCCCGGGATAGCTGCGTTCCTCTAATTCTACCCTCTTGAGCATCCCTGATTATAATCACTCAACCATTGGTGGCCGTGCCTTCTGTTGCCTAGGCCCCAAGCTCTGGAGCTCCCTGCCTAAACCTCTCCGCCTCTCTATCTCTCTTTCCTCCTTCAAGACGCTCCTTAAAACAGACCTCTTTGACCAAGCCTGCGCTAATATCTACCTATGCGGCTCAGTATCAAATTTTTTATCTCATAATACTCCTGTGAAGCGCCTTGGGCCTTTTCACTACGTTAAAGGTGCTATATAAATACAAGTTGTTGTTGTTATATAAATGCGAGTTGTTGGTGTTGTTGGGTTATATTTGAATACCGTACCGGCTCCATCCGTGCACGGTGCTCAGGAACATGTCCGAACATGGCACCATGCTGTATGTCCCGTCGTGTAGAATAAAATGGGTGCTCCGTCAATCCGCAGCCGCGTGCAGAGAAGGCATCTCTACCAATCGTGAGCACAGCTTATGATCGTCCATCTATTCATTTTACTGGATCGAAAATCCCAGGTGGCTTGTCCGCTATTTTCCACGATGCACTTCCTGTACGCGCTCCTCCTCTGTGGGAGCACCGGTTCACAGCATCACCCCTGAAATGTTACACCTAAACATACAGTTCAGGTCGCCATATTATAAAAAGAATATAGAGGCACCAGAGAGGGTACAGAGAAGATTTACAAGGATACCAGAAATGTGAGGGTATGCATATCAGGAAAGGATGAACAGGCTGGGTCTCTTTTCTCTTGAAAAAAGAAAGCTGAGGCGTGACCTAATAGAGGTTATAGTGTATGTAGGCACCCTTAGTAATGACTCCACAAGGCAGGGTATGATACTTAAACTGCGTAGACCTTTTATTTGTAGCTCCTGAGTGCCGACAACAAGCTGGGAGTTCCCTTTTATACTGGGTTACCTGCAGTGTGCAGGCAACCCTTGGTCTCCAGCAGCAGCACCCTCTGGTGTACCGGTAAGGTGTGTACAGTCTAAGGGTACATTCAATGTGGAATAACAGTGTTACAGACATCACGCAGTAAACAGGCATGCATACACAACGATACTCCCCCCTGAGCATTTTTCATATCTTTATTGTCATGACCAGGGGAGGTGATCAGTGGTGGGCTATGGGAGGTTGTGGTGAGGGTTGTGTGGTTGCCAGGTGTGACCCTGTGTTTAAGGCTGGCCTCGTACATTTCCCCTCCCTCACACACAGACCAAGTGGGTGTCACTGTTGTGGGATCCCTCGGGGAGGTAGCCACAGCAGCAGTGGGTGGTGTGTATTCACTGTGATGTGGGTAGTTGTGGGGTGGTGGGCAGGGCCACAAGACTGGGTGGGCTCCTTGTCCACCAATTGGGATGAGGGTCAGGTCATCCCAGGGTTTGCCAGGGAAGCTGGAGGGTATTGGCCTCATGCTCCTGGTGTTGGCCCTGGTGGCCAGGGGCTGTAGGGCTGGTCTGGTGCAGATTGCCATTGGTGGTGGCTGGGCTGCCCATTGACCACTGTCCCTGTAGTGGGTCTGCTCCCACTGCCTGTGTGTGTGTCCTGCAAGGGGCATCACATTCGTTCCAAAGGTCCAGGCTACATGGTCAGGTAGCCTGCTGGACCTGGGGGTCTCCCACAGGGGGATTCCATTGGCATCAGCATGGTCCCTGTAGGACCCAATGTCCTTTGGCAGTGTCTTACTGGTATACATGACACCTTGGCTCTGATCACACATAGTCGAGCCTGCATTATACATTCTAGCATTTGCATCACTTTTGGGTGTCCTGGTTTCAACAGACATGGTTACATTAGGCATTTCACAATCTCTATCATTACTGTTAAGCATAATAAACTTGTTCTTAACCTTACTGACACCTGCCTTCATATCATTAGTCACATTAGTTAAACCAGCATCACAATTCATTGTTACATTGCATACATTTTCATACTTGCACCCTTTAATCGCATCTTTAGCTTTAAAGTCCGTGTATTCACATAGTTGAAACTTCCCCTTTAAATTTCTTTGGTTACCGGTCTCCTTTAAGGGAGCCTTCAAATCCGATTGGCCGCCTGGTGTCATGTGATGCTCCTCCATGCTCACTGGTGGCATGGCAGTGGCCATTTTGATTACAAGTGTTTCTCCTTGTGCTGCTGGTGCTGCAGGGCCACTTCATCCCGGTTCATCCAATTCCTGCCCAGTAGCGTGGGACCATCGCCGGCTACAATCCACAGGGGGAGTTTGTGCAACACGCCGCCCTGGGAGACCTGGACTTCTACACTGCCAACGATTTGGATTTTACCTTTGGTATAGGTGAGCAGCTTTGTCTGGACAGGAGACAGTTTTGGTCGAGTGGCAGGATTCATCCAAATTTTTTCAAAGGTAATTTGGCTCATCACAGACTGGCTCGCCCCTGTGTCGATCTCCATGGAGACTGGGACCCCATCGATGTCCACTTCCATCATCCACGGAGAACTTCCGGTGGAGCAAGTAATGATTCCATACTCTTCTTCCAGGGTTTGAGCAGCTTCATCTTCATCTGTGTCGGAGCCCCGGTGATCAGCCAACTCATCAGAGACGCGGTGAGTACAGCCTTTTCTGCACATTCTCTGAAGGTGCCCTTTCTCTTTGCAGCCTTTGCATGCATAGTGTTTGTAGCGGCACTGGTGGGCCCTGTGGTTTCCTCCACAGCGCCAGCACAGGGCCATCTGGTTTGCCCCATGTGGCGGACTCAGTGTTGCGGCATGCATATACAACAGTGATCTTTAAAATTATGAAAGATTTTGATAAGAGTGGATACAGAGAGACTGTTTCCACTTGCAGGGAAGAGCACAACTAGAGGCCATCAATATAAGATAGTCACCAAGAAATCAAACAGGGAATTCAGAAGAAACTTCTTTACCCAAAGAGTGGTGAGAATGTGGAGCTCGCTACCAAAGGGAGTGGTTGAGGCGAATAGTATCGATGCATTTAAGGGGAGGCTAGACAAGCATATGAGGGAGAAGGGAATAGAGGGTTCTGCTGATAGATTTAGATGAGGAAGGATGGGAGGAGGCTCGAGTGGAGCATAAACGCTGGCATGGACTGGTTGGGTCGAATGGCCTGTTTCTGTGCCGTATATCCGATGTAATCCTGTGTAAAGGATAGCTTTAAAACAGCATTATAATCAAGAGTCTTGAACTGCGACGCAATGGATAACTCTCTTCGAGAGACAGTACAGGCACTGTGGGCCAAATGGTCTCTTTCTGTGCTATAACATTCTGTGGCGTAGTTAATGTTGATCTGAATAGTCGTGTTGTAGCTGAATCCTTCTCCGACCTGCCTTCCTTGCAGCAGCAAACTAACAAAGGTGAACATGTCGGAAAGCAAAAATGGATGGTGGACAATTCTCAACATCTCACAAACCTCTTTGTTTTGTTAACAGAAAAAGATAATGGCAAGTTTACAACTTGCATTTATATAGCACCTTAAATGTAGTAATAAAAGTGGTGCTTATGAGTTAACTGTTTATGGTTTAGGTCTGCATAGCTTTCAAGTGTGTCACTGCTTTCGACTAAGGGCACAGGGTGATACAAACATTCATTGGGACTTTACAGATCATTATTCCACGGAAAGGAATTTAACACAAAGATGAGAAATTTGCAATAAAATGCTGCATTTCATCTTAACCAGCACAAATTTATTGCCTTTTCAGAAGAACTCCCTGTTCATCTTGTGCTCAAACAGTCAAACCTCAAGCAAATGGCCTCATTATCTGCTATAAGCAAAGAACAGATACTTAATGAAGCTGTAAACATTCATCAGTGGTTCCACAGGAGTCTGAGAAGTTTATTCCAAGAGGATTTGCTGGTTTTCAGGGGGACAGGGGGGATGGGAACGGGGCCGGGGGAGAGGGTGCAGGGGGGGAGGGGGCGGGGGGACGGGGGGGGGAGGGGTGTAATCGGGAGACCAGCAGTCGATCCAATATTGTCCTTTTACACTGTCATCAAAAGTTAAAATTATCCGCCAGGAGTTTCATCATCTCTGTGATTTGCAGCATTTGAATTTGGCTGTTACTGTAAACACCTCTGGATATCGGTTATCAGCCCCAACTTGGTAAAGGTTAAGTGGCAAAGCTGAAATTGTGCTCAGAATGAAACAATGGTCATAACTTCTTAAATTAACATTGTAAATGGTTCTCTCTCCTCCAGTATTGTCCCCTTTCCTTCCCAACTGGCAAAATCACCACCTTCCTCAATAAATCCACCCTCAATCCCTGTCCGTACATTTTGGTAGGAAGAAAGAGGAGAGCGAATATAAACTAAAGGGTACAATTCTAAAGGAGGTGCAGGAACAGAGAGACCGGTGGGTGTATGTACACAAATCACTGAAGGTAGGGGCAGGGTGAGAAAGCGGTTAAGAAAACATACGGGATGCTGGGCTTCATAAATAGAGGCATAGAGTACAAAAGCAAGGAAGTTATTATGAACATTTACAAAACACTGGTTCGGCCTCAACTGGAGTATTATGTCCAATTCGGGGCACCACGCTTTAGGAAGGTTGTGAAGACTTTAGGGAGGGTGCAGAAAAGATTTACAAGAATGGTTCCAGGGATGAGGAACCTCAGTCACGGGGATAGACTGGAGAAGCTGGGGTTGTTCTCCTTCGAGCAGAGAAGGCTGAGAGGAGGTTTGAGAGAGGTGTTCAAAATCATGAGGGGTCTGGACAGAGTGGATCGAGAGAAACTGTTCCCATTGGTGGAAGGGTCGAGAACCAGAGGACACAGATTTAAGGTGATTGTCAGAAGATCCAAAGGCGACATGAGGAAAAACATTTTTATGCAGCGAGTGGTTAGGATCTGGAATGCACGGCCTGAAAGGGTGCTGGAGGCAGATTCAATCGTGGCTTTCAAAAGGGGATTTGGATAAGTACCTGAAGGAAAAATATTTGCAGGGCTACGGAGAAAGGGCAGGGGATCCCATTGTACCGAAAGGGCCCTAACCAAAGTCATGACTGACATTCTCAGTGACTGTGACCGTGGTACATTGTCCCTCCTTGTCTTCCTCAACCTCTCTGAAGCCTTTGATAGAGTTAACCACACCATCCTCCTCCAACACTTCTCCTCCGTTATGCAGCTCAATGGGCCCTCACTTGGTTCAACTCCAGCAATGGTTTCTCTTCCGAGCGCTGCACCGTCACCTCAGGAGCCCCCGCTCTCAAGGATTCACCTTTGCCTACTCCTTTCCTCATCTACATCATCCAAAGGCACGGGGCCAGTATCCACATGTACACTGACGACATCCAGCACTACCTCCCTCGGCCCATCCTCTTCCTCCGTACAGTCTGACTGCTTGTCCCATATCCAGTCTTGCACGAGCGGCAATTTCCTCCAGCTAGACATTGAGAAGCCCGAACCCATCAGAGCTTAAATTCAGTGCCCCGATTAAGGTCCGTTGCCGTCGGAACACGCGGCCACGTGGCGGTGTCGAATGGCCACCACTCTCGAAATTCTCCCCGGTGGTTTTTCCAGCGGTCCCCGCTGCTGCCGAACCCTCCTAAGTGCGTCATCAAAGCATGCGCCGCCGATGTCCCGTCCCGCAAGCAAAATTCACCTGAGAAAATCTTCCGGCTCCCACGTGGTGCCCCTGACAGTTTTTTCTGTCGGCGCACTGTGTTTGCACTGTGTGTAAAATGGCGGTGCAGCCGCCATTAAAGGGGAGGGTCCACTGCCGCGGCCGCCATCTTTTTTTTGGGCGGCCAACTGGTCGGTCGGCCTGATAATTATGCCCCCGGGTCCGGCTGGACCGCCAACAGGCAGCCTGGAACCCCCCCCCCCCCCCCCCCTTGGGTGCCAGGCCGTTGACCCGGCCAAAACCCTCCCTGGTGGCCCAGTGGGCAGAACTTAAAAAGCTGCAGAGCTCACAGCGGCCCTCCCCTTTTAACAGTGTCTGCCGCTGTCAGTCATTAGCGCGATGACATCAGCAGCCCGCGCTGCTTACTGACAGCAGCGGACACTGCGCCCGCCCCCACTTCCGCCCCGCTCGAACAAAAACGACAAAGAGCTGAATTTCGCAAGGTGGGCCAGCGCCAAAACATACCAAAAACGGGAGGCGCGACCCGTTTCCGGCGGGGGTGAATTTCGGCCCCATCGTCTTTGGCACCGGAGAACTCTGCATCCTCGCCATTGACTCGATCCCCCTCCCCAGCCACTGCCTCGCGTTGAACCAGACAGCTCGGAACTTCGGTGCCCTCTTTGACCCCAGCTGAACTTCCGACCCCATTCCCTCTTCCTCACAAAGACGGACTACTTCCACCTCTGTAATATTGTCCACCTCTACGCCTGCCTTCATGCAAACGTCAGGTCTTCATAACTAGTCTCTCCCTGACAATAATGACAAAAACTTCCTTGCCTCCCGACCCAGAATGTGCAGCTAGTGCTACACTCACACATCAAGCAGCAGCTGTGGCTCAGTGGGCAGCACACTTGCCTCTGGGTCAGAAGGTTGTGGGTTCAAGTCCCACTCCAGAGACTCCTGCACATAAATCTAGGCTAACGCTCCAGTGCAGTGCTGAGGAAGTGCTGCACTGTTGGAGGTGCCGTCTTTCAGATGAGACGTTAAACCGAGACGCTGTCTGCCCTCTCAGGTGGACGTAAAAGATCCCATGGCACTATTTTAAAGAAGAGCAGGAGAGTTATCCCCGGTGCCCTGGCCAATATTTATCCCTCAATCAACAAAACAGATTATCTGGTCATTATCACATTGCTGTTTTTCGGAGTTGCTGTGCGCAAATTGGCTGCCTCATTTCCCATATCACAACAGTGACTACACTCCAAAAGTACTTCATTGGCTGTAAAGTGCTTTGAGACGTGAAAGGCGCTATATAAATGAACATCTTTATTTTCTTTTATCACTGTTCTCTGCTATCTGTGATAGACACCACAGCCTCTTTAATCCCATATATTAAGTCTTTCTCATGAGAATGATCTGATTTGTCCTGTCTCATATGGGTTTGCAGCCCATTCCTCAAGAAAGTGACATAAATGTTACCGATTGTTTATTGGTGGTTAAGAATGTACAGCCTGTGACGATATAATAAGCAGTGATGGAGATGGGACCTGTTTCATGCAATGCCCTGAGTGATCTGATATTATTCATGTTCATGGGGGCCACCCTGGCGTGCTAAATAGTAATAGTTGCCCAGGAAGACTGAGAAACCCACAGGCCCCACACTCAGTGCAGGCAACAGATATCTGTTCAAATAGATCCCGGTCATCTTACCTCTCCATGTGAATTTAATGTTCAAATTACAAACAAAATTCAGTCTCGAACAATCAATGTATGTTACCCACTAATGGCTCAAGGAGTTTATTCCATGAGCGTCTGAGCCATACAGATCTGGGAGGTTCCAGGTTTGATCGAAGGCTTGAGCGGAGTTATCTGATCTCAGACAGATGACAGCAGGGGTGCCACAATTTTATCAGTACGCTTGGGTTATGGGGGGAATAAATCAACCCAATTATCCACCTCCTAATAGTTACTGGAAAATATGTAGAAGTCAAGTGAGGACAGGACGTCTGTGGTGACCTTGGAACATAAGAATATAAGAATTAGGAGCAGGAGTCGGCCATGTGGCCCCTCGAGCCTGCTCCACCATTCACTAAGATCATGGCTGATCTTCGTCCTCTACTCCACTTTCCCGCCCGATCCCCGTATCCCCTGATTCCCCAGGCCGCAATTTCCCCTACCTCAGCGGGTTGGTGGTGGGTCCCAACCTCACTGCTGGCTCTAGTCCACTGTGCAAAATGATTTTTCTGTGCTTGGCCTTGTTAAGCCCGCCCAGCGTGTTTCCTGGCCAATTGAAGGAAGCGGGTCTGATGACGTCATTCGATGACGCGTCATCAGTCAGTTTCCTTGAAGGGACCATGTGCAAATTTAGTTTGACAGTTGTGCTATCAGCGTTCTACAGCATTGAGGTGCTGCACACACTGACACGTGCTGCACAGAGGTGCACGGCTACTTATGGAGGGAATCACAGCATGCAGGGCGGTTCTCTTCCCTTCCAATGGGCGGGAGAGTCCTCCCCAGGGCATCAACGCAGCCTGGTTGCACATTGCACAGGAGGGCCCAAGCAGGGATGTTGTCAGGAGGATCAGGCTGCAATGGTGCAAACCTTTCAATGATCTCAGTAGATCACGAAACGTTACTGCAAAGCCACACTCAACCTCATCCTGCTGTGACACTCATCACATCCCCATCACTCTGCCTTCCCTACCCTACTCCTACACATCCTTACTCACATCAACTTACCTTGCACCTCCACCCATCCCTCTCTGTATACATCATCACTTCCCGCTCACACTCACCCTCATCCTCGTGCAATCATACCAGCTAACAACACACAAGGGTAGGCACTTGTGTGTTTTAGCCAATGTTGATGTGAAGTTTCTGTTAATGTGCTGTCAAGCATTGAAATCTTTCGTTTCAACACTGTGCATTCTTGGACAGATTTGTGTGCACCTTTGGAAGTGGATTAGTGAGTTACAGTGAATGGTGAGACATAACGGTACCCGCCGTAATGGTGGTGAGTGTGAAAGGAATGGCTTGGTCATTGCAGGGATGCTTTATGGAGCTGGTGTGGGGTGGTGCCAACCTGGCACAGCATGTGGCATCCAGGGTGCACAGGGTCAAGTGAAGTAAATCTGGCCATGGTGAGGCTGGCCTCCTGGGCAGCAATGTGGTCGGATGCTGATACCCTGTGACCTGTGAAGCATCTGTTGTTTGCAGAGAAGTTTGGTGTTGTTGCTGGTGCTGCTGGTGTGCCTGGTGCTGCTGCTTTTGGGGCTGATCGTGGTGGGATTCTGAACTCCAAGGTGAGATAGTTTCAAGGGCACCCATGTTGATGTAATAGATGGCAGGTGAACTTGAGGGGGCCGAAATTGTCCCCCGACCAAAAAGTAAGCTCACTTACTGATCTTGTAGTTTTTTTCTCTGCCACAATCCCATTGTGCTGATATTCAGCTCTTTGTTGTGCATTTCCGGGTGGGGCGGTGCTGAGGGGCGGAGGTGCCCTTGCAGCGGATCAGCCGACATTACGAGTCATCAGCGCCATGCTGCCGCGTCACAACGTCCCTCCCCTTCAGTTAAAGGGGAGGGCCGCTGTGAGCTCTGCATGGGGCTTAGTTAGGCCCACTGGGCAACCAGGGAGGGTTTCGGCTGGGCCAGTGGCCCAAGAAGGGGTGCCAGGCTGCTTGTTGGCGGCCCAGCCGAACCCATGGCTGCCATTGGCGGGCCAACTTCGGAGTCAGCCAACAATTAAAAATAAAATGGAGGGGCCGGCAGCGTACCCTTCCCTTTAAGGGCGGATGTGCCACCCAGCCACACACAGTTTCCCCCAGGGTATAGCTGTCAATGGTACTGACCGGCAGTGTTGCCGCTCCCGTGGGGCAATTTCCCTCGCGGAGGGGAACAGGGTCGGCGCGTCCCTGACGGGTGGCACCACGGGCGGCGCGGAAACCTGTTCGGCCCATCCATCTGCCTCCGATCGGTAAGGCTTATCCGCTAAGCTGGGGCGGGGGGAGGGGAGGGGAGGGCAATTTCAGCCCCAAGATGACAGAAGTAATCTGTCAATGGTAAGAGCGGTTGTTCCAATGAGGTGACACTGGATGGAGAGTTTACTCCAAACAATTGCAACCTGCATAAAGCTCCATTTTTCTTCCAAATGCAGTAAGCAGCAGCTTCTGAGCTGTTCAGCTATGCGATGGAAGCTTTTATAGCACATTTGCAGCTGCCAAATAATGATATGATCCCATGGTCATTCAACTCCCGACCTCCTTATCAGACGTGATCCCCGAGCAGTGTGGACCCTGTGGGCGACTTGGTAAAATGGTAAGCTGAGCTCAAAATACTATTTAATGGGCTGTTAACAAGGTCATAATTTGCCTCCCTGCTGTTGCGTGTCGGGTCTGTTCAGCCCTGACAGACCCGACATCTGGGAATGTAGCGAGGCAGGATGACAGCGGGTTCTTGACTCGCTGTCAAAAGAAATTTCCCCACTGAACGCGCCCACCGAGCCCCTGAAAAATCCCCCTCCCCCTCCCTCTCCCTCGAGTCCAAAACTCTATCGATCTCAGCATTGAATATGCTCAACGACTCCGCATCCGCAGCTCTCTGGGGTAGAGAATTCCAAAGAATGAACACCTTCCGAGTGAAGAAATTCCTCCTCATCTCAGTCTTAAAAGGCCGACCCCTTGTCCTGAGTCTATGTCCCCTAGTTCTAGATAGTCCAGCCAGGGAAACAACCTCTCAGCTTCTACCCTGTCAATCCCCCTCAGAATGTTGTACCTTTCAACGGGATCGACTCTCACTGAAGATCATAGCCTGGAAACACCCCCTCACAAGTAATGGCAGCTTGGTTGAGGTACAAGCCCCCCTCCCCCACCTCCCCATGGAACGTACCTAGCACAATGTCAATGGCTTCAGGACTGGAAGGACAGAAGAAAAAAGTGGCAAAGAGTAAAGCCAAAACAAAATGGATGTTAAAATACCTCAGTTCAAGAGTAACCGATAGGAACAATGCCACCGAAAGATGAGGCGATCAAGACAGACAGACAACTCACCCATTGTGTTGAGGGTTGCCTGTTCTTATTCTCCCTGGCAATGCAACTGTTCCTCAAGGAGTGTGTATCCCTTACACTGGAAGCTCATCAAATTCTGCTATTACAGCATTTCCTATCGAAACTAGGGTGGAGAATGTTTCCTCATGCTATATCATCACAAAATCAATTCGTACAAATCAATCGTTTTCAATTTCCTTCCGTTCAGTGTGTTATAGAGAAATGCACGCGAGCAAAAGACTTATTTTTCAATGTCTCACGCACTGTATTTTAATACATCATGCACAACTCTTCAGTGCATCACAGCCGCTGTTTGTGGGTGTTTTCGAGGATCCGTCTGATTGCTTTGGGTAGAGGGTGAACTCACTGAACATGGGCACCACTTAGGCTCCCCACACAGGTATAAGGCGCTTCCTTCAAACCATCCGATCTCATTTCTGACTGGCTCCAGTTTTAAAATAAGAAGTGAGCTCAAAATTACAATGCTGATTCCAGTTCAAATTGAGTTTTAACTTTTCAGCAGGAGCGAGGGATTGCAATATATAATCAATGACCCCCCCAAAAAACACCCATTAGTGATCACAACATTTTTTTTACAAAAATATGAGGCCGTCCTGATTCACTTGGAATTGTCAACCCCGACAATAAAAATGAAAGACATATATTTCATATTCCTTGTCTGTTCCATTATCTTTTGCCTTCTAACTTGCCCTTCCCCACCCCAAAAGGCCCCATATTGAGATACGTTGCTGTAGCAACCCGTTTCTTTCACTACCTCACTCACAGGTGAGCATTGTTGTGACTGTTGGCAGGCCCCAACCATAGGGGTGCACCACACTGCTGCTGTGTCCAATTCTGTCCTCACTTCATGCCCACAGAGACTTCAGCAGGGGTTGCTGGATGGCGATCGGGAGGGGAACCCCCTTCCTGTCTCCGCAACACTGCAGCCAATCATGGCACCTCTGCTGCCACCCCAATTGCAGTCAGCTATCAGCACAGACCGGCAATCGAACCTGGGGCTTTACATGTGGGATGTGGCTCAGTTTCCCATTGCATAAAATGACTGAGTCATCAGGGAGCAGGCATAGATTTTAAACATGTGGATATGAGAGAATGGATTACATAGGATGGATAAATAGCACAGAAACAGGCCATTTAGACAAACCAGTTTCTGTTCCACTTGAGCCTCCTACTGTCTTTCCTCATCTAACTCTGCCAGCATAACCCTCTATTCCCTTCTCCCTCATACGCTTGTCTAGCCTCCCCTTAAATGCATCTATACTATTTTCTTCGACTACTCCCTGTGGTAGCGAGTTCCACATTCTCACCACTCTCTGGGTGAAGAAGTTTCTTCTGAATTCTCTGTTTGATTTCTTGGTGACCACCTTATATTGCTGGCCTCTAGTTATGCTTTTCCCCACAAGTGGAAACATTCTCTCTGTATCCACTCTATCAGAATCTTTCATCATTTTAAAGACCTCTATTAGTCACCCCTTGGCCTTCTTTTTTCAAGTGAAAAGAGACCCAACCTGTTCATCCTTTCCTGATATGCATACCCTCGCATTTCTGATATCAGCCTTGTAAATCTTCTTTGCACCCTCTCCAGTGCCTCTATGTGGCGACCAGAATTGTATACCGTGCTCCAAGTGTGGTCTAAACAAGGTGCGATACAGGTTTAACATAACTTCACTACTTTTCAATTTTATCCCTCTAGAAATAAACCCTAGTGCCTGGTTTGCTATTCGGGAATGCACTGCAAGAAGCAGGACCAATAAATAATCAAAGAAATAAAAAAGCAAACAAAGAAAATCTGAAACAAAAATGCCAGAAATGCACAGCAGGTCAGTTAGCAGCCGGACTGAAGTCCACCAGAGTTCCTCACTAATCACTGTTCGGCGACCACTGGTGGGAAATGTCTGTGGGAAGTTGGCTGACAGGACTGGGGTCAGTGGTGATGGCCCCGCCCCCTTTCCCCAACCCCTGTGACCAATAGTCATTGTCTACATTTAGATGTGAAGAATCATCATTTAATTAAAGGAAAAGAATGACCTGTGCTTCAGGATGTCGCAAAGTGTATTACAACCAATGAAGTAAAGTGTAGTCACTGCTGGGGAGGTCGGAGTTACGGCAGCTAATTTGCGCACAGCAAGGTCCCACAAACAGTATTGTGATAATGACCAGAAAATCTGTTGTTCTTCTTGTGATGTTGATTGAGGGGTAAATATTGGCCAGGAAACTGGAGAAAACTCCCCTGTTCTCCTGCAAAATAGTGCCACTGGGGTCTTTTGTATCCACCTGACTGAGCCTCGGTTTAACGGCTCATCCGAAAGACGGCACCTCCGACTGTGCAGCACTCCCTCAGTGCTGCTCTGGAGCGTCTACATAGATTGTGACTCAGAGACGAGAGTGCTAGCACTGAGCCATGGCTGAGTCTCGGTACGCAAGGGGTGTCTGCGGGGATTACATATCAGAGTCACCTGCGATGTGTTACACATGCTGCGAGTGGCACTCAGCTCCTGTGACCCATCTTGCCAAACACTTTTGTTCCCACATGAAAGCAGTGCCTTTTCAGGCCTGGAAAATACCCAAGCTGAGGCCTCTGCAGCTGGAGCATGTTGTTGCTGTCGGTGGCGGTGTGGATTATTTTGATTTTTCTACAATATTATGCACTTCTCAAATTGCAGCGTTTTGACAAATGGAAACATAAACGCCAGTCAAACGAAACTGCTCCAGGAGTGTTACGTTAGCTGATAGGGTGAGACGTTTCAGGAAGAAATGTTTGCAAAATATCACTTCAAGGCTGAAACAGAGAACTGCTGTTTGTGTGTCGATTCATCTCTGCCGGGTTAAAGATGTGACGTTCAAAATTCACCGCAGTGACATACATGTGGGGCGTCATAGTTATTTATCCTGTTCTGAGCATGACCTGCTTACATTGGAGGGACTCCTAACTCCACATGATGAAATTACAGTATGAATAGAGTGTCAGCCTGCAAACTGCACTGAAACTATCTTTTGGATGAGAATTTAAAGCAAGGCCCCCAGTGACTACTCAGCTGGACATAAAAGATCCCATGGCACAATATGATTGGTGCAGGGAGTTCTCTTGGTGTTCCAGCCAACATTTATCCCCCAACCAACGCTACCAAAAACAGATTACCTGATCATTTATTTGTTATTTCCCACATTACAACAGTCACTACACTCCAAAAGTACTTCATTGGCTGTAAAGTGCTTTGAGACATCCGGTGATCATGAAAGGCGCTATATAAATGCATATCGTTCTTTCTTTTGATTTATGTAACCTGGCTGTGCGTACATTGGCTACCATGTTTGCCTACTTCTTCTTCTTAGGCAGTCCCTCGAATCGAGGATGACGCTTCCACGCCAAAAAGGGATGAGTTCACAGGTGTTTCAATGAAGGACCTAATATTCCAGGTCCCGAACTACATAATGAAGGGTGGAAGATGCCCTGTGCGTGGATTTTTTTAACGTGTGGTGGCCGTTGCACACCAGCCACCACACGGGCTTGACAGAGCTAGGTCTTGATCCAGTGGCAAGGATTAGCCAAGACGACTGGAGACCAGCTCTGCTGCACGGACCTAGTGCGCACACATATCGCAGTGTGGGCTGGCCCGTGCTGCCCCTGGGCCCACGCCTCTCCTGGGCCCCCATCATGCCGCTCCATGCTCTCTCGCCGCACCTTCGCTCTGACCTCGTCGCTCCTGCTATACCTGCCCACGCTCCAATCAGTGACCTGGACCTTGGTGACGTCTAATCCTGTCGCCCTCTTCACTGCCGTCGCCCTCCCGGATGTGGCCACCCCGACCTGCGAGAGACCATCAGCGGCATGTCGAAGCCATAAAAGGAGCGGCGAGCGGCTGCCATGGAGCAGCGTGGCGGTGTACCACTACAAGCCTATGTTTGTCTACAAAACAACGATTACTACACTTCAAAAAGTAATTCGTTTGTTATGGAGTGCTTTCTGAGGAGGTGATAAAGTGCTATCTAAGTACAAGTTCTCCCTCACTAAATGAACATGCTGCATATCAACATAGCAGTGAGAAGTCAAATGTACAGAAAATACTCAAATATACTGCAGTCATCCTGAAGTTACCTACTTATTGGAAAGACTCTTAAATTGAACACTTTAAACTGACCAATAAAAATTGCTGTCCATTTGTAATCTTTATGTTTTCTAAAGCCTGTACAGATTATAATCAGCACAAATATTGGTGTTCAGTTGGCAGGAGAGCGACACTCAAAATGAGTCCGGTGTCTCATCCAAATGTGACACTGCCTTGTAATAAACCCCAGTCATTGTATCTCAGAATGTCTGATCAGCAAAATAGACCTGCAGCAGCAAGGAAGAACTCTAAGATAGCTCAGTCTAAAGCTGTAAGGAAGAAGCACAGAAATTCAAAGAAGCAGTGTGTTATATAGATATATACACAAAGTAAAGAGATTTGAATACAGACAAAGTAACAGTCAATTAAGAGCAACGGAAAAATAACTCAAGGCTGAGGTTTGCTTTCAGTGTTTCATACTAGCCTTGCATGCATTATTAAAGAATATCATAAACTCAGAAAATGTAACAAGTATAGCTTGCTCATATTACAAGTAAATGAATCGTCCATATGATCCAACTCTTGGGACCATTTGCAGACATGAAAAGTAATATCACATTCTGTGCAACCTTTACTTTCCACCACAGTCATCTTAGCTTACCCAAGTGAACCCTTCAAACTCATGTTCACAACAGAGGTTTACAACAAGCAATTTTCACAAGAAGTGACATTAAATTAGCCAATTCATATTGGGGTGCTCAAGCAAAGATAGCAGTGCACTTTTAAATGTAATACAAAAGAAGGCAAGAACTTGCATTTATATAGCACCTTTCACAGGACCTCCCAAAGCGCTTTACAGCCAATCAAGTACTTTTTTGAAGTGCAGTCACTGTTGTAATTTAGAAAACGCAGCAGATATTTGCGCACAGAAAGGTCTCGCAAACAGCAGCGTGATAGTGACCAGATAATCTGGTTTTAAGGGTTGGTTGAAGGATGAATATTGGTCAGGACACCGGGGGCGAATTCCCATGGTCTTCTTCGAATAATACCATTGGAATCTTTTACATCCACCTGAGAGGGCAGACGGGGCCTCGGTTTAACATCTCATCTGACAGAAGGCACCTCCGACAGTGCAGCACTCCCTCAGTACTATTTTGCACTCCCAACCTTTGCAGGCGTTAGTGAATTTGGAAGCCTTTGGCACGACTCGTTGGTCGTGGTTAAACAGAATAGCGTCCTGATTAATGACCTTTTTCCATTTGTTCCACCCATCCCCCCCACCATTTTCTCCGCTCTCCATCTGAAGCCGTTCGCTGAGGTGCAATTTCACAAGTGCCAGCAATCCCTTCGACACTTCATCCAAATGGCCATTCTTCACACGAGCCAAGGCAGGTTATGCCTCCACCAGACCCAATATACCCAGTCTGAGCCTGTCTTCCTCGGGCACCCACAGATCATAGAATGGTACAGCATGGAAGGAGGCCACCGTGCCTGTGCCAGCTCTGTCAATGGGCTATCCTATTAGTCCCACTCCCCTACCCTTTTCCTTATAGCCCTGCAAATTTTTTCCCCTTCAAGTATTTAGCAAATCCCCTTTCGAAAGTTATTGTGTGTGCTATCACCAGCCTTTCAGGCAGCGCATTTCAGATCTGTATGAAAAAGATTCTCCTCATGTTGCTGCTGGTTCTTTTCCCAAATACCTGCAATCTGTGTCCTCTGGTTACCGATCCTTCTACCACAGGAAACAGTTTCTCCTTATTCATTCATCAAAACCCAGACGCATTCTCATCAGGAACCATGAGATAGGAGAAGAGGACTGGAAACCCTGGCTGATTTTCCCCTCCAAAACCCGAGGTGAAAGTCAATTGTAGCACCTCGGCAGTGACCAAGCAACTCAGTGCGGGTCCTCGGATTGAACCTGGATCTTCCGCGATCCAAATGGCTCTGTACCATCATCATCATCATCATAGGTGGTCCCTCAGAATCGAGGAAGACTTGCTTCCACTCTTAAAATGAGTCCTTAGGTGGCTGAACAGTCCAATTCGAGAACCACAGTCCCTGTCACAGGTGAGACAGATAGTCGTTGAGGGAAGGGGTGGGTGGGACTGGTTTGCCGCACGCTCTTTCCGCTGCCTGCGCTTGATTTCTGCACGCTCTCGGCGATGAGACTCGAGGTGCTCAGCGCCCTCCCGAATGCACTTCCCCCACTTAGGACAGTCTTTGGCCAGGGACTCCCAGGTGTCAGTGGGGATGTTGCACTTTTTCAGGGAGGCTTTCAGGGTGCCCTTGTAACGTTTCCGCTGCCCACCTTTGGCTCGTTTGCCGTGAAGGAGTTCCGAGTAGAGCGTTTGCTTTGGGAGTCTCGTGTCTGGTATGCGAACAATGTGGCCTGCCCAGTGGAGCTGATCAAGTGTGGTCAGTGCTTCAATGCTGGGGATGTTGGCCTGGTCGAGAACGCTAACGTTGGTGCGTCTGTCCTCCCAGGAGATTTGTAGGATCCTGCGGAGACATCGCTGATGGTATTTCTCCAGTGACTTGAGGTGTCTACTGTACATGGGCCTTAAACAACAACCCAAGGCTCTGTACCACACTGCAGCTAGCCACCAAGGCAGGTCAGGTAACTCCCCACCCACCCTTTCCTACAACAACTGTCCCACTTGTGACAGAGACTGTAATTCCCATATTGGACTGTACAGTCACCTGAAAACTCACTTTCAGATTAGAAACATAGAAACATAGAAAATAGATGCAGGAGTAGGTCATTTTGTTGATCATGCACTTCAGTATCCCATTCCTGCTTTCTCTCCATACCCCTTGATCTCTTTAACCGTAAGGGCCACATCTAACTCCCTTTTGAATATATCTAACGAACTGGCCTCAACAACTTTCTGTGGTAGAGAATTCCACATGCTCACAACTCTCTGAGTGAAGAAGTTTCTCCTCATCTCTGTCCTAAATGGCTTAGCCCTTATCCTTAAACTGTGACCCCTGGTTCTGGACTTCCCCAACATCAGGAACATTCTTCCTGCATCTAACCTGTCCAATCCCATCAGAATTTTCTATGTTTCTATGAGATCCCCTCTCATTCTTCTAAATTCCATTGAATATAAGCCGAGTCGATCCAGTCTTTCTTCATATGTCAGTCCTGCCATCCCGGGAATCAGTCTGGTGAACCTTCGCTGCACTCCCTCAATAACAAGAATGTCCTTCCTCAGATTAGGAGACCAAAACTGTACACAATACTCAAGATGTGGCCTCACTAAGGCCCTGTACAACTGTAGTAAGACCTCCCTGCTCCTATACTCAAATCCTCTCGCTTTGAAGGCCAACATGCGACTTGCCTTTTTCACCGCCTGCTGTACCTGTATGCCAACTTTCAATGGCTGATGCACCAGGTCTCGTTGCATCTCCCTTTTTACTAATCTGTCCCATTCAGATAATATTCTGTCTTCCTGTTTTTATCACCAAAGTGGATAACCTTACACTTATCTACATTATATTGCATCTGCCATGCATTTGCCCAGTCACCTAACCTGTCCAAGTCACCCTGCAGCCTCATAGCATCCTCCTCACAGCTCACACCGCCACCCAGCTTAGTGTCATCTGCAAACTTGGAGATATTACACTCAATTCCTTCATCTAAATCATTAATGTATATCGTAAATAGCTGGGGTCCCAGCACTGAGCCCTGCGGTACCCCACTAGTCACTGCCTGCCATTCTGAAAAGGACCTGTTTATTCCTACTCTTTGCTTCCTGTCTGCCAACCAGTTCTCTATCCACATCAGTACATTACCCCCAATACCATGTGCTTTAATTTTGCACACCAATCTCTTGTGTGGGACCTTGTCAAAAGCCTTTTGAAAGCCTAAATACACCACATCCACTGGCTCCCCCTTGTCCACTCTACTAGTTACATTCTCAAAAAATTCTAGAAGATTTGTCAAGCATGATTTCCCTTTCATAAATCCATGCTGACTTGGACCGATCCTGTCACTGCTTTCCAAATACGCTGCTATTTCATCTTTAATAATTGATTCCAACATTTTCCCCACTACTGATGTCAGGCTAATCAGTCTATAATTCCCTGTTTTCTCTCTTCCTCCTTTTTTAAAAGTGGGTTTACATTAGCTACCCTCCAGTCCATAGGAACTGATCCAGAGTCTGTAGAATGTTGGAAATTGACCACCAATGCATCCACTATTTCTAGGGCCACTTCCTTTAGTACTCGGGGATGCAGACTATCAGGCCCTAGGAATTTATCGGCCTTCAATCCCATCAATTTTCCTAACACAATTTTCTGACTAATAAGGATTTCCTTTAGTTCCTCCTCCTAGCTAGACCCTCGGTCCCCTAGTATTTCCTAAGATTATTTGTGTCTTCCTGCATGAAGACAGAACCAAAGTGTTTGTTCAATTGGTCTGCCATTTCCTTGTTCCCCATTATAAATTCACCTGATTCTGACTATAAGGGACACACATTTGTCTTCATTAATCTTTTTCTCTTCACGTATCTGTAGAAGCTTTTGCAGTCAGTTTTATGTTCCCTGCAAGCTGACTCTCATATTCTATTTTCCCCTTCCTAATTAAACCATTTGTCCTCCTCTGCTGAATTCTAAATTTCTCCCAGTCCTCAGGTTTGCTGCTTTTTTTGGCCACTTTATAGGCCTCTTCCTTGGATTTAACACTATCCCTAATTTCCCTTGTAAGCCACGGTTGAGCCACCTTCCCCGTTTTATTTTTATGCAAAGACAGGGATGTACAATTGTTGAAGTTCATCCATGTGATCTTTAAATGTCTGCCATTGCCTATCCACCGTCAACCCTTTAAGTATCATTCGCCAGTCTATCCTAGCCAATTCATGTCTCATACCATCGAAGTTACCTTTCCTTAAGTTCAGGACCCTAGTCTCTGAATTAACTGTGTCACTCTCCATCTTAAGAAAGAATTCTACCATATTATGGTCACTCTTCCCCAAGGGGCCTCGCACAACAAGATTGCTAATTAATCCTCCCTCATTACACAACACCCAGTCTAGAATAGCCAGCCCTTTGGTTGGTTCCTCGACATATTGTTCTAGAAAATCATCCCTTATACACTCCAGGAAATCCTCCTCTACCGTATTGCTACCAGTTTGTTTAGCCCAATCTATATGTAGATTAAAGTCACCATGATAACTGCTGTACCTTTATTGCACGCATCCCTAATTTCCTGTTTGATGCCATCCCCAACCTCACTATGACTGTTTGGTGGTCTGTGCACAACTCCCACTAGTGTTTTCTGCCCTTTGGTGTTCCGCAGCTCTACCCATATAGATTCCACCTCATCCACGTTAATATCCTTCCTTACTATTGCGTTAATCTTCTCTTTAACCAGCAACGCTACCCCACCTCCTTTTCCTTTCAGTCTATCTGTCCTGAATATTGAATATCCTTGGATGTTGAGTTCCCAGCCTTGATCACCCTGGAGCCATGTCTCCGTTATCCCAATTACATCCGTTAACAGCTATCTACGCAGTTAATTCATCCACCTTATTACGAATGCTCCTCGCATTGAGACACAGAGCCTTCAGGCTTGTTTTTTTTAACACTCTTTGTCCTTTTAGAATTATGTTGAAATGTGGCCCTTTTTGATTTTTGCCTTTGATGTTTCTGCCCTCCACTTCTACTTTTCTCCTTTATACCTTTTACTTCTGACCCCATTTTACTTCCCTCTGTCTCCCTGCATAGGTTCCCATCCCCCTGCCCTATTCGTTTAAATCCTCCCCAACAGCACTAGCAAACACACCTCCTAGACATCGATTCCAGTCCTGCCCAGGTGCAGACCATTCGGTTTGTACTGATACCACTTCCCCCAGAACCGGTTCCAATGTCTCAGGAATTTGAATCCCTGCCCCTTCCACCATTCCTCAAGCCACGTATTCATTCTAACTATCCTGCTATTTCTACTCTGACTAGCACATGGCACTGGTAGCAATCCTGAGATTACTACCTTTGGGGTCCTACTTTTTAATTTAACTCCTAGCTCCCTAAATTCAACTTGTAGGACCTCATCCTGCTTTTTACCTGTATCGTTGGTACCTATATGCACCACGACAACTGGCTGTTCACCCTCCGCCTCTAGAATACCCTGCAACCGTTCCGAGACATCCTTGACCCATGCACCAGGGAGACAACATACCATCCTGGAGTCTCGATTGCGGCCGCAGAAACGCCTATCTATTCCCCTTAAAATAGAATCCCCTACCACTATTGCTCTCCCACTCTTTTTCCTGCCCTCCTGCGTAGCAGAGCCACCCATGGTGCCATGAATTTGGCTGCTGCTGCCCTCCCCTGATGAGCCATCTCCCCCAACAGTACCCAAGGTGGTATATCTGTTTTGGAGGGAGATGACCACAGGGGACCCCTGCACTACCTTCCTTCCATTGCTCTTCCTGATGATCACCCATTCCCTATCTGCCTGTGTAACCTTTACCTGCGGTGTGACCAACTCACTAAACGTGCTATTCACGACATCCTCAGCATCGTGGATGCTCCAGAGTGAATCCATGCACAGCTCCAGTGCCGCAATGCGGTTTGTCAGGAGCTGCAGCTGGATACACTTCCTGCACACATAGTAGTCAGGGACACTGAAAGCGTCCCTGATTTCCCACATAGCACAGGAGGAGCATGACATGGGTCTGGGCTCTCCTGCCGTGACTTAACCCTTAAATTAATTAATTTGACAACAATGCCAAAGGTTTCTTACTGCTAAGAACAAGAAAAAAGATAAAGAAAAAGAAAACCACTCATCACTCAACCAGCCAATCACTTACCCTCTTGGCTGTGACGTCACCCTTCGATTACTTTTTACTTCTTTCTTACTTTTGACCCTGCTGCAGCTAGCTGCTCTTCCTCTGGCCGTTGCTCTCGAACTGCTGCCGACCCTGGACTGCCGCTGGCCCTTTATAGGCCACCGCTGCTCCTCCTTCGGCCGCTGCTCCTGAAGCAAGTCTTCCTCGATTTCGAGGGGCTGCCTATGATGATGACATGAATTTTACAGATGTGAAAAAAATTCTTATGGTTTTTTCACAAAATATTAATATATGAGCAGCAGATCCCTGTGTGCCAAAGATTAACTCTCTTTAGCACATCTTGCCAGTATTTTTCCAAAAGGGCTTAATTTCAGCAACAGTGTGTGGTCAGTGTTGCATTGTTTATCTCTCTCCATGTGCACAACAGATTGCCATGTCTGCTGAGAATGCTATTATTCTTTAGCTGCTGGAAGCCCATACAACAAGCGAGCACAGCTGGAGGCCATCCTGAGAGACCTGAGGTAGTGCGGCCAGGTGTTGGCCTCAGAGTTCAGGGGGATTCCAGGAAACAAATAACAAACTCAAAACTTACCATCTTCAATAATAGGAGCAGCTGTCAACAGCTAACGCCTCCTGTCATACCTGAAAACCCACAGGAAATGAACAATGAAGCCCACACTGAAGGTGTGCTCACTCATGAACCGGACAATCGCTGATCCTTGTTTGCCGCAGGAGTCCAGCTGGTTTAACCTCTGACCTCCCACATGCCACAAGTCCAAGACAGGAATGCAAGTCCCACAGGGATGGGGGAGATCGTCACGAAAAAAAAAAGATGCATTTATATAGCGCCTTTCACGACCTCAGGATGTCGCAAAGCGCTTTACAGCCAATGAAGTACTTTCTGAAGTGTTGTCACTGTTGTAATCTGGGAAACGCGGCAGTCGATTCTGCACAGCAAGCTCCCACAAACAGCAATGTGATAATGACCAGATAATCTGTTTTTGTTATATTGATTGAAGGATAAATATGGGTCCAGGACACCGGGGATAATTCCCCTGCTCGTCTCCGAAATAGTGCCATGGGATCTTTTACGTCCACCCAAGAGGGCAGACGGGGCCTCGGTTTAATGTCTCATCCGAAAGACGGAACCTCCGACAGTGCAGCGCTCCCTCAGCACTGCACTGGAGTGTCGGCCTAGATTTTTGTGCTCCAGTCTCTACTCCCAATTACTGGCAGTTGCAATAAAGTTTCATTCTACGGCAGTGAGATCTTAAAAGGAACATATCGGATGTGACATTAGTAGGAACTGCATTCTGAACAATTGTTTTAATGAATTATCTGGCATGAGGAAAGCCACCTTCTATATTTGTACAGTGAGGAAATGGGCACGCTGAATCTTTAAAGACCACCACATTTATGGGAACATTCCAGAAACTGAAATTGCTTGAGTAAAATCCTACCACAGTTTGAAGAACATTTTCTTTTATTAATATAATAAAAGAGAATGCGTTCTAGCAAAAATTTATCACTCAAACAACATCGCTAAAACAAATTATCCGGCCATTTATCTCATTGCTGCTAATGGAACCTTGCTGTGCGCAAATTCAACAACAACAACAACTTGTATTAAGATAGAGGGGCCGAACCCCCCCCGCCGAAAACGTGGCGCACTTATCCTGTTTCAGTTGATTTTACCGGCGCGGTGAACGTAGTGGCCTCTTGAGCGGAATTCCGCTCTTTGGCCTTTTTTTTCCAGCGGACCGGAAGTCGGTCATAACGGGGGCGGAAGTGCAGCAGAGAGCAGAAGTTCGCAGTCTAGAGGGGCGGAAGTTGGGGGGGGGCGGGCGGGCGGAGTGTCCGCCGCTGTCACTCATCAGCGTATGACGTCATCGCCCTGGCGCATCACCGCGTCTCTCCCCCTCACTTAAAGGGGAGCGTCTGTGCGATTCTTGAAATTCGGTCTATTGGACGACCTTGGAGTGCCAGGCTGCCCGTTGGCGGCCCCGGCTGAACCTGGGGGGCCCAACGCGGGCAGTTGGCCGAAAAAAATAAAATATGGCGGCCGCGACAGTTGGCCCTCCCCTTTAATGGCAGCCACACCGCCATTTTGAGCACACTCCAAGCACAATGCACTGGCAGAAAAAGCTGCTGGCGACACCGAGCAGCAGGAGGAAGATTTTTTCGGCGGAATTTCTTGATCTGAGGGGGGAGGAATATCGGCGGTGATGCACTTAGGATGGATTGGCAGCAGCGGAGCGGTAGTTGGGGGGGGCAGCAGGTCACCGCCGGGATACCGCATGAGCGGAATTTTCAAAATGGTGGCCATTCCACGGAAAATCGGCAGCCATTCCACTCCGCAGCATGACCGCCGATTTCCGACGGTAACAGGCCTTAAGGGAAGGGGCAATTTCAGCCCCAGAGCCTCTCACATAGTGGCTTCGGTCTTCCCAATATTCAATTGGAGAAAATTTCTGCTCATCCAGAACTGGATGTCGGACAAGCAGTCTGACAAGTTAGAGACCGTGCAGGGGTCGAGAGAAGTGGTAGTGAGGTAGAGCTGGCTGTCATCAGCGTACATGTGAAAACTGATGCGGTGTTTTCGGATGATGTCGCCAAAGGGCAACATGCCGATGAGAAATAGGAGGGGGCCAAGGATAGATCCTTGGAGGACACCAGGGGTAACGATGCGGGAGCGGGAAGAGAAACCGTTGCAGGTGATTCACTGGCTACGACTAGATGGATAAGAATGGAACAGGCGAGTGCAGCCCCACCCAGCTGGACGACAGTGGAGAGGCGTTGGAGAAGGATAGAGTGGTCAACCGTGTCAAAGGCTACAGATAAGTCAAGAAGGACGAGGAGGGATAGTTTGCCTTTGTCACAGTCACAAAGGATGTCATTCGTGACATGTTTCCCTACAATACAGCAGTGCCGACAATTTGAAAGTACTTACTTGGCTGTGAAGTGCCCCTTGGGATGTCCTGAAGTTCTGGATGATGCTTTATAAATGCAAGTCTTAATTTCTTCATATGAAACAGATTCTCTCTGCAAAGAGGAAGAAAGGACTGGGCACAGAAATGATGCAAAATAAAGGGGATGATTTTGCATTGAGTTGTGCTGGGAGTACAGATACCACCAACTATATCTGCAGGTCTTGGCACACCTCTCTGCCGTGACCACGCACAGCTGCCTCCACTGTCGAGGGATCGGAAAATTGGCCGAGCCGGCTTTTTGCGCTCCACCTCTCTGTTAGTCATTTCCATTGCACTGCGTTTTGTGTGCTAGAGCACTCGCACATATTTTCTGTCATAACCTCATTAAGGGCCAGAACGCATGCTAAAACATTTAACTAATTATCTGATGCTATTCCCCAATTTACACATTTATATACTTGCACATTTACAACGAAAATCGTAGTTAAGGTCATTATTAAGTTATACGAGCACATAAAAATGATAGGCAGGAAAAGTCCAGCTGGTCCATTAAGCCTGCCCCACACTCGTGACTCGACATTATACCGACGCGCTATACTATCATTCACTGCTGGAACAATTACTTTTGGCATCACTGACGTGATCTTCCATGGGGTCACCATCTGAAGAAGGTGTCACACCAGCTGCCGGAAATTGGCACAGTCCCGGCCTGCAGGACCATCAGAAGGCCGGAGGCATTAGAGGGGACAATGTGCGGCGGTGTGCCACTGTGGGGAGCAACGTGTGCTGCTGCAGGAGGGTCGACGGCTGCGAAGAGGGTGACTGGATTTGACGTCACCCAAATCCAGGTCGCTGATTGGAGCGTGGGCAGGTACAGCAGGAGTGGCAAGGTCGGGGCGAAGGAGCGGTGAGAGTTCATACAGGGATGTGATTGGGGCCCAGGAGAGGCGTAAATTACAGGGCCCAGAAGAGGCGAGGGCCCAGGGGCAGTACGGGCCAGCCCACACTGCGATAAACTCCACCCCCCCCCCCGCCCCAAGATGTCTGCGATCCTCTAATTCTGCCCTCTTGCGCATCCCTGATTATTATCACTGAACCCTCGGTGGCCGTGCCTTTTGCTGCCTAGACCCCAAACTCTGGAACTCCCTGCCTAAACCTCTCCGCCTCGCTACCTCTCCTTCCTCCTTCAAGGCGCTCCTTAAAACCTACCTCTTTGACCAAGCTTTTGTTCACCTGCGCTAATTTCTACTTATGCAGCTTGGTGCCAAATTTTCCTGTGAACATTTCACTACATTAAAGGCGCTATATAAATACAAGTTGTTACTTGCCACTTATCAGCTCAAGCATGCGGGATTGGAGGACTGGCGGTTTTCTGCCATTTTGGAGATTTAGGAGGTTGCATAGTGCCTAAACATTTTCTAAGCCTAGATATATCAACTTGTGAATAGAAACATGGTGTAGAATGGAAGCTTTTAGATTCCTAGGACATGGGGACATGTTCTGGCACACTAGCTTAATGGATTTGGTACTGGACTAGATCATAAGTTAGATGTAGTCAAAAAGGAGTTAGATGTAGTCCTTACTACTAGGGGGATCAAGGGGTATGGCGAGAAAGCAGGAATGGGGTACTGAAGTTGCATGTTAAGCCATGAACTCATTGAATGGCGGTGCAGGCTCGAAGGGCCGAATGGCCTACTCCTGCACCTATTTTCTATGTTTCTATGTGTGTGCACTGGGTCCGTGCAGCAGAGCTGCTCTCCAGTCGTCTTGGTTAATCCTTGCCACTGGACCAAGATCTAGCTCTGTCAAGCCCGTGTGGTGGCTGGTATGCAATGGCCACCACACGTTAAAAAAATCCACGCACAGGCGTCCCTTTTTGGCGTGGAAGTGGGTCCTCCTCATTTCAAGGGACCGCCTACGATGAGTGCAACTCAAGGCTCTCTCAACAACGCTGCCGTGTAGGGTATCAGATCACTGCGAGGAGGGCTGACCGGTGAGATTGCTCGGAGCTGAGGCTTTGTGAAACAGACTGAGAACATCAACAGTCTCAACAAACGGTGTCCTGGATCCTTACATCAGGTGGTGTAAGGTACGCACCTGTGAGGATGCTCACAGGTTCGTAGAACACTGTGAGTGGCTTAGCCAGTCATGTGATGTTCACAAGACTCAATAAAACCCCAGCCAATTAGGTTCGGGGGAATCCACGATGAGGCAGGTGGTTTTTAGCCTGGTTGTGAGTGCGATTGTTAAACCTCTGCAAATAAACCAACTAGTTCTTAATAGCAATGTGTTGCTATGAATTCTTAAGCAAAGAACCCACGAAGCAAATACATTACAGGAGCTGTGTTGTTATGGAGATGCTAGAAGCCACTTTGCATGGTAACTAAAACATAGTCAAATGCCTCCAACACTTGGAACATTCCCTGTGTTCTGATGGGTTCGGGTGCAATTGTTGTTGGAACAGCTCCTGACCTCTATAGTTCTACCGTCATATTTTCCAGATGATGCGATGGATGACCTTGGACCTCTGGCGATGTGGAGGGTCCTGACTGTGGACTGACATCCTCCAGCTGCCCGAGTCTTGCCTGACCCGGATTGGTGACAACTCCTTTCTCTTCCTCCTCCTCCTCCTCCTCAGTCAGGGCAATCTAAGAACGCAGCCACTGAGTGGGATCTGGAAGAGCTCATCTTTGTAGATATGGAAGTTTGATTTATGAATACGCAACATTGGATTGTGCTTTTTCTGAGGAGGCTTTGTTCAATCCTGCTGTTTAAAATATTTAACCTTGCTAAGCATCCTAGAGTACAGATAACAATGTACAATGAACTGTACTGGCATTTCTCTGTGTTTTGTAATGTCTTACGGCTATGCATGTTATATTTGTGATATTTTTGTGCAGTCAATGATTGAGTAGAATGTAGAGAATCATTACAGAATACAATCTACGTGCCTGATGAATTTGAGCATCAAATCCTGAAACCCAATGGGTTAATTACATTGACTGAGCTATGTGTCAAGGTGCTGGGCAACATTGAAGAATATAAGTTGCGCTCCACAATGGCTCAGTGAGTTTATGCAGGGTATAGCTGACCCCGACAGATCAGGAAGTCTCTCCGATTCAACATCCGATCTGTGCTGAGTTAAAAGAAAGACTTGCATTTCAAAGCGCTTTACAGCCAATGAATTACTTTTGGAGTGCAGTCACTATTGTAATGTGGAAAACATAGCAGCCAAATTGTGCACAGGAAACTCCCACAAACAATAATGTGATAATGACCAGATAATCTGTTTTGTTATGTTGATTATGGGATAAATATTGGCCAGGAGACCAGGGATAACTCCCCTGCTCTTCTTCGAAAAAGTGCCATGGGATCTTTTACATCTACCTGAGAGAGCAGACGGAGCCTTGGTTTAACATCCCTTCCGAAAGACGGCACCTCCGACAGTGCAGCACCTGCAAATCCCCTGGGAGCAGAGAAGCACCAACGTCAGTGTTCTCGCTCAGGCCAACATCCCCAGCATCGAAGCACTGACCACACTCGACCAGCTCCGTTGGGCGGGCCATATTGTTCGCATGCCTGACATAAGACTCCCAAAGCAAGCGCTCTACTCAGAACTCCTACAGGACAAGCGAGCCCCAGGTGGGCAGAGGAAATGTTTCAAGGACACCCTCAAAGCCTCCTTGATAAAATGCAACATCCCCACCGACACCTGGGAGTCCCTGGCCAAAGACCTTAAGTGGAGGAAGAGCATCCAGGAGGGCACTGAACACCTTGAGTCTTATCACCCAAGAGCATGCACAGGTCGGAAGGAGCGTGCAGCAAACCAGACTCCCCACCCACCCTTTCCATCAACAACTGTCTATCCCACCTGTGACAGAAACTGTAATTCCCATATTGGGCTGTTCAGTCATGTAAGAACTCCCTTTTAGAGTGGAAGCAAGTCTTCCTCAATTTCGAGGGACTGCCTATGATGATGATGGCCCCCTCAGCACTGCATGGAATGTCAGCCTATATTTTTATCATGTTCAAGTCCCTGGAGTGGGACTTGAACCCACAACCTTCTGACTCAGAGACAAGAGTACTGCCCACTGAGTCAGTGGTTTATCCCAGCCAGGAAGTAATATATGAGGCTCAGTGCCTGAATTGGGGAGGCGACAATCTGACCAGGATATTCCTGTACCCGATTGGTATTCGGAGACTCCTGACGGAAGCGTGCATGTTTGGGCAGCTGATGAACGGGATTGGGTTGAGCTCTGATGCCACCTTGAGGTCAAATAGCCGGTATACGTTCACTGTCAGGGATCACGCACAGACAATGGCGAACTGGGCAGGTGACCAGACGTTGGTGCACGCACTGCAACACAGCAATGAGTCAACGGCCCCGATAATTACGGGGAGGCGGGAAGGAGCGCGGGAAAACAGCGAAAACCCAGCAAGGTCAGGGGGCGTGGAGGTCCTGTCGAATTTAACGGCAGGACCTCATTATAATTGGTTTTCATCTGTTTCCCGCCACGCAGCCGGGACCAGACAGGCTGGCCGGGAATACCAGCGGCAGGAGGTCGGGGTGAAGGGGGGGGGGGTGGTGCCCTTGGGGATGGTCATCGCCAGTCAGGAGGGAGGAGGGAGCAGAAGTATGAGGCTCGGGGAGGGGGAATGGGGGGACCACCACAGGAGAGAGGGAGTGAGAGGTCGGGCAACAGGTTGGGGACACGTTCCAGGTTTTTAAAAGTATATACAACAACAACAACAACTTGTATTTATATAGCCCCTTTAATGTAGTGAAACGTCCCAAGGCGTTTCACAGGAGTAGTAAGAGATTAAAAAAATTGACACCTAGCCGCACAATTAGGGCAGGTGACCAAAAGCTTGGTCAAAGAAGTAAGTATTAAGGAGCGTCTTGAAGGAGGTACGAGAGGTGGAGAGGTTTAGGGAGGGAGTTGCAGAGCTTGGGGCCTAGGCAACAGAAGGCACAGCCACCGATGGTGGAGCGATTATAATCAGGGATGCTCAAGAGGGCAGAATTTGAGGAGCGCAGACATCTCGGGGGATGTGGGGCTGGAGGAGATTACAGAGATAGGGAGAGGCGAGGCCCTGGAGGGATTCGAAAACAATTTTGAAATTGAGGCGGTGTTTAACCGAGAACCAATCCACCATCTTACCCCCTTCCCCTTCCGACCCTCTCCTTCCCGTCGGGGGAGGAGGGGAGGAAGTCGTATCGAGGCCAATGTCTTCAGGAGAGGATGAGGACTAAAGGAAGAAAATGAGCTAAAAACAGAATAATAATTCCTAAAATGCAGGTCCGAAACAAGTTGCATCGCTCTCAGTGCAAGCATAATCACGTCAAGAAACACAACCGTATCAGGGCGCTGCTCCCACAAGCAATACGCAATCAAAATTCTCAAATGTCTTCCTAGAATACGTGATGGTGCATTTTTGAGAATTAAATAGAAAAGAAAAATAAAGATCACGGGTGAAAGTAGAATAACAGCTATCTGCTCATTCCAAGCTTTGACTTGGAACGTTTAGGAGTTAAGAGCGCAGGTGGAGAGAGGGAACATTGAATTCCCGCAGCTGTCACTATTCCTGTTTCGTAAGGTTTGCGGCAGAATCTCATCAGTGTTCCTGGTTCGAGGGTTCAGGAGGTGAATGTTATCATCATCATAGGCGGTCCCTCGAATGAGGATGACTTGCTTCCACATGAGTTCACAGGTGTTTCAATGAAGGACCCGATGTTCCAGTTCTGAACTCCAATTGAGGGGGTGGAAGATGCCTGTGCGTGGATTTGTTTAACGTGTGGTGACCGTTGCACACCAGTCACCACACGGGCTTGACAGAGCTAGGCCTTTATCCAGAGGCAAGGATTAACCAGGACGACTGGAGTATCACCTTGATGAGCTCCTGAACCGTGAGGGGTCAGGAAGGCCTTTAGATTCAATCACTGAGCTGTGATACGCTTGCTTATCTCAAGGGTGGGGTTACAACTGGCCTCAGTGAGTAAGTGCAAATGGGACGGGGGGGGGGGGGAAACAGCCATAGGTCCCATTCCTTGATTATGATCCGGTGACCCGTGCTTGAAGTGCATGTTGTGTGTATGTGACTGGCATTGACTGAAGAAAAGATCAAGCTCAACTTTGAGTGGGTCAATGGTGAATCAAATCACCAGCTCGCTGCTGCTCACTGTCCAGGCCAGTGGTTTTACATCTTTCTGTGCATTGCACTCGATGGAGCGCCCCCTGCAAATACTGACACACTCCTGGGTGCCTCCTGGTTTAATGTCTGAAAGGAAGGCCACTGTAATGTATTTGCTTCATGGGTTCTTTGTTAAGAATTCATAGCAACACATTGCTATTAAGAACTAGATTCCAGCATTTGCAGTATTTTGCTTTTGCTATTAGTTGGTTTATTAGCAAAGGTTTAACAATCACACTACACATTACCAGTTCATCCAGCAGGCTCACAACCACCTGCCTCATCATGGATCCTTTGAACGCAACTGGCTGGGGTTTTATTGAGTCTTGTGAACATCACATGACTGGCTAAGCCACTCACAACTCAACAGCTCTACAACTATTTTTTGGTAGAACATCAATTGCCCCCTTTTGGCAAGGACACTAGAACCCACAAATTTCCAAATAAAACTTTAACTGAAACTTAAATCAAATTAAAATTGGATTGCCGGGGGTGATGATGCACTCCAGTCCTGCCGGTGCCCTCCTCTCGTGGAAGGCCGCGAGCGTACCGGTGGACACCGCGTGCTGCATCTGCAGAGATACCCTGAATCGGACGTAACCGCAGAAGAGAGGCAGGCAGTCGGGCTGAACGGCCCCTTCGACCGCCCGCTGCCTGGACCGGTTAATGGCCACCTTGCAACAGCTCTACAAACCTGCGAGCATATTCACAGGTGCATACATGGATGGGCCACTCGTGCCAGGAGTGAAAGGGTAAGGGGAGAACTTTGGAGGGAAAGTTGCAGGAGCGGGAGAAACGCAGAACCTCATCATTATATGGTCCTTTAGGCCAAGAAGCCATTAATCCATACAGAGGTCAAACCTTGACAGGATCTGCCCCAGTAATAGTAAAGGGATCAACAATCCCCTTAGGAACAAGATTTGCTTCTATTCAATACGCACGAGACCTTTATGAGTGATCTACCGATTAGGAACCCTTACAGCTGGACTAGTTCTGTGTATCACCTCACCATCTCAGGGGAGAAAGCCTGAAATGTTGGCAGCTCGGTCTGTCTGCTGTCCTGTGGTGTTCTTATTGTCAGTTCCCTCCCCTTTCCAGTTCATTAACACAGTTGCCCTCAGGAGCATGTGGAATTGGCGCTGGCTGACTTTACAGCCAAGGAGACCCGTCTCCAGCAAATGTTCGTACCTCCACCCCCCTCCGCCCCTCGGGAAATATATGGGAGCCATGAGCAAGCGATACACTGTAAAGTCAGGAAATATCCTGGTTGCAATTAAATAAAACATGTGTGGTCATATACCGGCACTTATAACGGAATGCGGTTTTACAGTTTTTGCAGAGATTAACAGCCCATGAAGTACCAGCACTAAAGTGCATTTTGGGATTCTGTGGAGAGGGAAGTGGGGCCAAGCAGGGATATTCAAATAGATTTGAATCCATTTACAAGCGAGCCTGGTCAGAATTACTGGGAAGAATGAGAGAAACAGTGGGGGTTAAGTAGCTATCAGAGTGATCTTTTCAGGCAGATGATGAGTACCACAGATAGCAGTTGGGGAGAATTCAATGGCATAAAGAATTAAGGCCTCCCACTGGAGACGTCTGGATTTCAAAGGGAGAAGATATAATAGAAAAATAACGACAGCACTTGAACAGAGAAGGCAAGTACGGTTACAGGAATTCTATTGTGAAAACAAGTCGTTAATCAATTCAATTAATTTGGTAATTGTAGCCTGGTGATGATGTATATAAGCATTGCCGTCACACCCCCATCGTGACTCTCCAACCCACATCCCGCTCAGTACTGTACTCTCTGTTAACTTTATCAGTTCTCTGCAGTCCCCGCAGGATTGAAATTCCTCTCTTAACAAAAGTAGGAGAGTGCTCATTTTTCTCTGTGACAGATGAGCTGCTAATGGAATCTCAAGCTCGGAAATGGCCCATTTCAAAGCCACGTGTTGCTGTGATTTGGTTACATGGTCGTCTATTGTGGAGAAAAGCCAGCGTTAGAAAATGGTGCTATTTTCCACTAAAAGAGACGCTTCAGTCCCTCACTGGATGGAGCAGGGAGGCTTTGAGGGTGTCCTTGTAACATTTCCTCTGCCCACTTTTGGCTTGTTTGCCGTGAAGGAGTTCAAATAGAACACTTGCTTTGGGAGTCTCGTGTCTGGCATGCGGACAATGTGGCCTGCCCAGCAGAGCTGATCAAGTGTGGTCAGTGCTTCAATGCCGGGGATGTTGGCCTGGTCGCTAATGTTGGTGAATCTGTCCTCCATCGACACCTATGAGTCCCTGGCCAAAGACCGCCCTAAGTGGAGGAAATGCATCCGGGAGGGCGCTGAGCACCTCGAGTCTCGTCGCCGAGAGCGTGCAGAAAGCAAGCGCAGGCAGCGGAAAGAGCATACGGCAAACCAGTCCCACCCTCCCTTACCCTCAACGACCGTCTGTCCCACCTGTGACAGAGTCTGTGATTCTCGTATTGGACTGCTCAGCCACCTAAAGGCTCATTTTTAGAGTGGAAGCAAGTCTTCCTCGATTCCAAGGGATGATGAATTCACCAAAGAGAAAGTCAGGAGCAGTCGTGTGCAACTACTTTATTCATTCATCGAGTGCATGGAGTGGGCATCAGAAAGCACAGAGGATTCTAGTCACTATCCTGGGCACAGTACAAGCTGTATCGACTACAGGTTAAACTGAAAGTTTTATGTGAACAGATCAGACGGGCAATGGGGCTGCTGTAATCTGACCTAAAGAACTCAGTGTGATGCAGGAGGTTGAAGTCAGTTCTTGTGTTGCTGTGGGTGTTCAGGCCGAGGAAGAAGAGCGAGAAGGAACAGTCTTTATTGACAAAACACAATGCACTTCTGCGATGACACAGCTGGTTAAGGTAATGAACAGCTGATCTGCAGGGACCAAAAGATGCCAGGTTCAGCTCCTGGTCTGAGTCAGCAGAGGTGCCAGTAAAGGCACTACAGTTAGTCTCAGTTCCCCACCTCCCCCTGGGCAAGGGTCAATTGGTCAGGTTTGCCACGTCCTGATGCCTATCTAGCAATCTCTGCTGGAGGTGTGTGTGTGGTGTTAGGTGAGAACAGGACTAGGCTCAAATGTGAACCCCCCCTATGAAAAGAAAAAATAGTAAGACTTGCATTTATATAGCGCCTTTCACGACCACCAGACGTCTCAAAGCACTTTACAGCCAATGAAGTACTTTTGGAGAGTAGTCACTGCTGTAATGTGGGAAACGCGGCAGCCAATTTGTGCACAGCAAGCTCCCACAAACAGCAATGTGATAATGACCAGATAATCTGTTTCTTTGTTATGTTGATTGAGGGATAAATATTGGCCCAGGATATCGGGGCTAACTCCCCTGCTCTTCTTCGAAATAGTGCCATGGGATCTTTTACATCCACCTGAGAGAGCAGATGGGGCCTCGGTTTAATGTCTCATCTGAAAGACGGCACCTCCGACAGTGCAGCACTCCCTCAGCACTGCACTGGAGTGTCAGCCGAGATTAAATAACATGCTATGGTCAAATAGTCTGCTGCCATTCCCCATCCATCTCAGACATGAAGAATGGTCGTTGAGTTAGGTTCCAGAGGGCTACTGGCAGCTGTAGAACTGTAACTCAGGAATAAATCAATTCCTGTGATAAAGGACCAGAAGGCAAAATAGAAATAAATTCCATTACTCTATAGTCTGATTGGATAAGCTGCATAAGGACATAAGAATTAGGAACAGGAGTAGGCCATTTGGCCTATCGAGCCTGTTCCACCATTCAATAAGATCATGTCGGATCTTCTACCTCAACTCCACTTTCCTGCACTATCCCCATATCCCTCGATTCCCTTAATATCCAAAAATCTATCGATCTCTGTCTTGAATATACAACACAGAGTGGGGCTAAGTGGATAGCTTTGTGTTGTACGATTCTATAATTCTAACACACAAAAACATAAGAAATAGGAGCAGGAGTAGGCCATTCATCCTTCGAACCTGCTCCAACATTAATATTCAAAAATCTATCGATCTCTGTCTCGAATATACGCAATGACTGAGCATCAACAGCCCTCTGGGGTAGAGAATTCCAAAGATTCACCACCCTCTGAGTGAAGAAATTTCTCCTCATCTCAGTCCTAAATGGCCAACCCCATATTCTGAGAATGTGACTCCTGGTTCTAGACTCCCCAGCCAGGGGAAACATCCTCCCTGCATCTACCCTGTCCAAGCCCTGTAAGAATTTTGTATGTTTTAATGAGAATTTATTCTTTTACGCTCTCGAGAATATCTGTCTTGTCTGCTCGATTTCACCTTATAGGACAATCCCCCCATCCCAGGAATCAGTCTGGTGAACCTTTGTTGCACTCCCTCTATGGCAAGTATATCCTTCCTTAGGTAGGATTGAGAAAGTGCCATCAGTTCAAAGAGATCGTCCTGTTTCGCCACTGCTCAGTCACAAGTCCAGAGTTTCCAATTCCTTCTAAATTGAAAGCGTGACTCATTCCAAAAACACCCCCAGAGAAGGATGGATAGGCCCTGTTCACCCCTGTGCCGTTGCGATGTCCCAAACCTGCACCTACCCTGGGCCTGAGGTGCATTAAAGCACCTTGTGAAGAGGCAGCACTATGCTGTAATGTACCCTCCTGTAAACAGTGTTGCGAATGTTTGCTCCCTATACCTCTCTGCCTCTCTACCCCTCTCTCCTCCTTTAAGACGCTCCTGAAAACCTCCGTCTTTGACCAAGTCCTGTCCTAATATCTCCTTGTGCGGTTCATTGTCAAATTTTGTTTAATAACACTCCTGCAAAGCACCTTGGGACGTTTTACTACATTAAAGGCGCAAAGTACTTAAAGAGCTTTGGGACGCCTGATGGTCACGAAAGGCGCTATATAAATGCAAGTCTGTCTTTTTTCTATTCTATATAAATGCAAGTTGTTGTAATGCCAGTCCTGTATCAGTGTGGAAAAGCAGTGTAACTTGTTTTCCGTTTTGTAAAAAGTTTTAAATCTAAGTAATGTTTATATCTGGAATTTTATTTACCAAATACTATTTTTTTTTTCCATTTCAAGTCATTATTTGTTTGCAATTTTGGCTTCTTGGAACAAAATATTTATATACTTTTTTTAATTAAAATTGTTTACAGGTCCTCTGGGATTCTTTGAGGTAGTTACATTTTCCTCACAGCTTCCTGGTCCCATTGCCAAGTAACTCACCTCTTCATCTGTTTGATTATTAACACATTACTGAGTGAAACTCACCCCTAATTTGAATACTACTCTGTCCAAATTCAAGTTAAGCCCCCAAAATTAATTTTAATAAAAATATTGAGACGGAGGAGCAAACTGACTAACACACCTCCTCAATCTCGTGCCCACCAAAAATGTTCAGACATCTGCTATGGGAATACTGGCACTATTTCGAAGAAGAGCAGGGAAGTTCTACTGGTGTCCTAGGCCAACAGTTATCCCTCAACCAACATCACTCAAACAGATTATCTGGTCGTTATCACATTGCTGTTTGTGGGAGCTTGCTGTGCGCAGATTGGCTGCTGCGTTTCCCACATTACAACAGTGACTACTGTTTAAAAAAAGTACTTCATTGGCTGTAAGGCACATTGGGACATCCAGAGATTATGAAATGCACTATATAAAGGCTAGTTCTTTCTTTCTGAAATTTCTTCTGTGAAGCTGCTAAATATTTTAACACCCTGAAGACATTTAACAGATTGTATATATATATAAAATATTGAAGCACTCATCTCCTCGTACTAAATACAGTGACTCAGAGATTTGAAGAAATGGTAAGTACAGAGAATAATTCGATTATCAAAAATGAACAAGGCTTGTAACAAAACTGACACAGCTGTTGGCTCCATAATGGAACTCTTCATGTGGAATTACAACTCAGAATGTCAGACCTTCCGCCTGCAGGCATTTAATTCTGTTGATTGCCAAATAAGAAACGTGCTGGTTGATGGTATTTCTACAAAGCCCTCCTGTATGGCTCAGAGACGTGGACCATATACAGTAGACACCTCAAATCGCTGGAAAAATACCACCAACGATGTCTCCACAAGATCCTGCAAATCCCCTGGGAGGACAGATGCACCAACGTCAGTGTCCTCGCTCAGGCCAACATCGAAGCACTGACCACACTCGACCAGCTCCATTGGACGGACCACATTGTCCACATGCCCGACACGAGACTCCCAAAGCAAGCACTCTACTCGGAACTCCTACACGGCAGGCGATCCCCAGGCCAGAATCAAGGAAACGTTTCAAGGACACCCTCAAAGCCTCCTTGATAAAGTGCAACATCCCCACCGGCATCTGGGAGTCCCTGGCCAAAGACCGCCCTAAGTGGAGGAAGAGCATCTAGGAGGGCGTTGAGCACCTCGAGTCCCATCGTCGAGAGCATGCAGAAAACAAGCGCAGGCAGCGGAAAGAGCGTGTGGCAAACAAGGCTCCCCACCTCCCCCTTTCCTCCAATGACTATCTGTCCCACCTGTGACAGAGACTGTATTGGACTGTTCAGTCACCTGAGAACTCACTTTTAGAGTGGAAGCAAGTTTTCCTCGATTTCGAGGGTTGCCTATGATGATGATGATAAACACGCACACAAAACTATAATGAGAGTAACATTGGATTTGCGGCACAGAAACAGGCTATTCAGCCCAACCAGTCCATGCCGGCATTTATGCTCCATTCGAGCCTCCTCCCGTCTTTCCTCGTCTAAATCTATCAGCGTAACCCTCTATTCCCTTCTCCCTCATATGCTTGTCCAGCCTCCCCTTAAATGCATCGATACTATTTGCTTTAACCACTCCCTGTGGTAGCGAGTTCCACATTCTCAGCACTTTGGGCAAAGAAGTTTCTTCTGAATTCCCTATTGGATTTCTTTGGTGACTATCTTATATTGATGGCCTCTAGTGTTGCTCTTCCCCACAAGTGGAAACACTCTCTCTGTATCCACTCTATCAAAACCTTTCGTAATTTTAAAGACCTCCATTAGGTCACCCCTCAGCCTTCTTTTTCAAGAACAAAGAGACCCAGCCTGTTCATCCTTTCCTGATAATGTATACCCTCACTTTTCTGGTATCAACCTTGGAAAACAAGTAAAGTAAAACAAAGAAAGTATTTTTTTATTATTGGTTCATGGGATGTGGGCTCCAGCATTTACACAGTGGATAGACAGCGAGAGGCATTATCAGCAAAGAGATAGAAATAAAGCAACTTCATAAATTGAGAAATGCACAATGAAGAAAGCTTATCAATTTATATTGAAGGGATTACTACTGACAAGTATATCATGTATGAAGCACAATAACTAAAAGTATGCGGTACACGCTGCTGAAGATAGAAAATGCCGTAAACTCACAACGGGTTAGTCAGCATCTGAAAGAGAAAGATAGGTTTGTCCCTTCATCAGAATTTACATTGATGTCCACCTCAAACACGAACCAGTCTTTTCTCTTCCAGTTAATTAATTTATACAGAGAGACGGCAGAAGCTGGGGCTGCTCTCCTTAGAACAGAGAAGGCTGAGAGGAGGTTTGAGAGAGGTGTTCAAAATCATGAATGGCTTTGATAGAATAAATAAGGAGGAACTGTTTCCAGTGGCAGAAGGGTCACTAACCAGAGGACACAGATTTAAGGTGATTGGCAAAAGAACCAGAGGCGACATGAGGAAACGTTTTTTTTACACAGCGAGTTGTTGTGATCTGGAATGTGCTGCCTGAAAGAGTGGTGGAAGCCAACTCAATAGTAACATTCAAAAGAGAATTGGATAAATATTTGAATGGAAAAAAAATACAGGGCTATGGGGAAAGAGCAGGGAAGTGACATTAATTGCACAGCTCTACCAAAGAGCCGGCACAGGCACGATGGGCCGAATGGCCTCCTTCTGTGCTGGATCATTCTATGATTCTGTGAAATGCTGACTGACCTGTTGTGTATTTACAGCATTTTCACTCCAGATTTCCAGGATTCAGTTTTCTTTTGATCTATAATGTTTGTTACTTTGAATTATTTTGTGTAAAGGAAGTCAGTATTTTCTCTTCTGCTTCTCTTGGTTTCCCCGTGGCACGCATCATCCCTATTTGTGAGAATAGGCAAGGTGTTTTCTCCCAGTTTCCTGACACTGCTGTTCTAAAGTCAGCCACCAGGAGGTGCAACAGTGCAGCCTGGATGTGCAAAGACATTCTGCAATACATTATTGTCACTGAAATTGTGGTCGGAGGCTTCCCGTGACCGAATGCCTCCAGTCCGCAAGAAAAGTAGACACCTACCTGGCACCTCCATATCCCGTCTCTGGCAGTCCTGGGCCTGCAGACGTACGCCTGCATAAAGGCCCACTTATCCCAGGGGCGCATGCTGTTCGCAAGCGTCCCTGGGATCATGTAGGCCGGCCCAACCAATCACAAAGGGGGATTCTATTATGTTCACGGAGATTCCATTTACATAAGGAATCTCCGTAAGCATAATAGAAACATAGAAAATAGGTGCAGGAGTAGGCCATTCGGCCCTTCTAGCCTGCACCGCCATTCAATGAGTTCATGGCTGAACATGCAACTTCAGTACCCCATTCCTGCTTTCTCACCATACCCCTTGATTCCCCTAGTAGTAAGGACTTCATCTAACTCCTTTTTGAATATATTTAGTGAATTGGCCTCAACAACTTTCTGTGGTAGAGAATTCCACAGGTTCACCACTCTCTGGGTGAAGAAATTCCTCCTCATCTCGGTCCTAAATGGCTTCCCCCTTATCCTTAGACTGTGTCCCCTGGTTCTGGACTTCCCCAACATTGGGAACATTCTTCCTGCATCTAACCTGTCTAACCCCGTCAGAATTTTAAACATTTCTATGAGGTCCCCTCTCATTCTTCTGAACTCCAGTGAATACAAGCCCAGTTGATCCAGTCTTTCTTGATAGGTCAGTCCCGCCATCCCGGGAATCAGTCTGGTGAAACTTCGCTGCACTCCCTCAATAGCAAGAATGTCCTTCCTCAGGTTTGGAGACCAAAACTGTACACAATACTCCAGGTGTGGCCTCACCAAGGCCCTGTACAATTGTAGCAACACCTCCCTGCCCTTGTACTCAAATCCCCTCGCTATGAAGGCCAACATGCCATTTGCTTTCTTAACCGCCTGCTGTACCTGCATGCCAACCTTCAATGACTGATGTACCATGACACCCAGGTCTCTTTGCACCTGCCCTTTTCCTAATCTGTCACCATTCAGATAATAGTCTGTCTCTCTGTTTTTACCACCAAAGTGGATAACCTCACATTTATCCACATTATACTTCATCTGCCATGCATTTGCCCACTCACCTAACCTATCCAAGTCGCTCTGCAGCCTCATAGAATCCTCCTTGCAGCTCACACTGCCACCCAACTTAGTGTCATCCGCAAATTTGGAGATACTACATTTAATCCCCTCGTCTAAATCATTAATGTACAGTGTAAACAGCTGGGGCCCCAGCACAGAACCTTGCGGTACCCCACTAGTCACTGCCTGCCATTCTGAAAAGTACCCATTTACTCCTACTCTTTGCTTCCTGTCTGACAACCAGTTCTCAATCCATGTCAGCACACTACCCCCAATCCCATGTGCTTTAACTTTGCACATTAATCTCTTGTGTGGGACCTTGTCGAAAGCCTTCTGAAAGTCCAAATATACCACATCAACTGGTTCTCCCTTGTCCACTCTACTGGAAACATCCTCAAAAAATTCCAGAAGATTTGTCAAGCATGATTTCCCTTTCACAAATCCATGCTGACTTGGACCTATCATATTACCTCTTTCCAAATGCACTGCGATGACATCCTTAATAATTGATTCCATCATTTTACCCACTACCGATGTCAGGCTGACCGGTCTGTAATTCCCTGTTTTCTCTCTCCCTCCTTTTTTAAAAAGTGGGGTTACATTGGCTACCCTCCACTCCATAGGAACTGATCCAGAGTCAATGGAATGTTGGAAAATGACTGTCAATGCATCCACTATTTCCAAGGCCACCTCCTTAAGTACTCTGGGATGCAGTTCATCAGGCCCTGGGGATTTATCGGTCTTCAATCCCATCAATTTCCCCAACACAATTTCCCGACTAATAAGGATTTCCCTCAGTTCCTCCTCCTTACTAGACCCTCTGACCCCTTTTATATCCGGAAGGTTGTTTGTGTCCTCCTCAGTGAATACCGAACCAAAGTACTTGTTCAATTGGTCCGCCATTTCTTTGTTCCCCGTTATGACTTCCCCTGATTCTGACTGCAGGGGACCTACGTTTGTCTTTACTAACCTTTTTCTCTTTACATATCTATAGAAACTTTTGCAATCCGTCTTATTGTTCCCTGCAAGCTTCTTCTCGTACTCCATTTTCCCTGCCCTAATCAAACCCTTTGTCCTCCTCTGCTGAGTTCTAAATTTCTCCCAGTCCCCGGGTTCTCTGCTATTTCTGGCCAATTTGTATGCCACTTCCTTGGCTTTAATGCTATCCCTGATTTCCCTTGATAGCCACGGTTGAGCCACCTTCCCTTTTTTATTTTTACGACAGACAGGAATGTACAATTGTTGTAGTTCATCCATGCGGTCTCTAAATGTCTGCCATTGCCCATCCACAGTCAACCCCTTCAGTATCATTCGCCAATCTATCCTAGCCAATTCACGCCTCATACCTTCAAAGTTATCCTTCTTTAAGTTCTGGACCATGGTCTCTGAATTAACTGTTTCATTCTCCATCCTAATGCAGAATTCCACCATATTATGGTCACTCTTCCCCAAGGGGCCTCGCACAACGAGATTGCTAATTAATCCTCTCTCATTACACAACACCCAGTCTAAGATGGCCTCCCCCCTAGTTGGTTCCTCGACATATTGGTCTAAAAAACCATCCCTTATGCACTCCAGGAAATCCTCCTCTACCGTATTGCTTCCAGTTTGGTTAACCCAATCTATGTGCATATTAAAGTCACCCATTATAACTGCTGCACCTTTATTGCACGCACCCCTAATTTCATGTTTGATGCCCTCCCCAACATCACTACTACTGTTTGGAGGTCTGTACACAACTCCCACTAACGTTTTTTGTCCTTTGGTATTCTGGGAATGACATAAAAACACACTTTCACACTAAGGGAAGAATAAATCATCACATGGTCAAAATTAATTAAAATACAATTTAATTAAACATTTAAAACAAAAATTAATTTTTTGAACAATAAATTTAAACAAGGAGCCAGAAATAACCTAAACTAATTTTAAAGGTTTTTGAATGTTTAAATGATTTAAAAAAAATTATTTTAATATTTATTTAAACCATTACATTGGAAAAAGAAGACCTTACACCTTCTTTTACCAGGCGTAATAGCTTCCTGGGCATTCGCTGGGCAGTAAACAGCCCAACTCTCCACCAGCAAATGTCCATTTCCTGCAGATGGGTACGATCGGTCAAGCTGAAATTTGATAGATCGCAAGTTCCGGGTTTTCGCTCATGCGCAGCGTACACGGAAACCCGGAACTTGCGCAGCACTTACAGCCACGTACGCGGTAGATACGCAGCCATAGGCCCCGTAATATCCGGGCCATTATAAGCAGTAGTGAAGTCTCAGAGAGAAATGTGAGAGGATTGCAATGCCTCATTTCCGTCACCTATACCTCCATTGTTAGCTCACCTCATTTGTAAACACCTTAAGTGTGCTGTGTAAAATAATGATTTAGAATGCATTAATTCAATCTCCCTCTGCTTCCATTGGATTAGTTTCCAAAGGCGTACCTCAATTTGTACCGTATCAAACGGGAGACATGCTCTGAATGATATTGTTTATTCTGCCTGCCGAGTTCAAATCCATTTACATTGGATTACGCTTAAAAAAAAAAATGACGACGGATTTTTGCTTCATCTTCCATTTCGGTTCCCTGTAGCACGGCTTCTTTTGGAAGGCCGACATTGCTTGCGACATGATCCCACATTAAGGCCGCTTGGCGGTCAGCTCACAGGAAGAGTGGTTCTCCGAGCTGCCATGGCCATTTCTTTCCTCCCGAGGCAGTGCCCACTGGTGCCATGGTGGGGAAAATTCACCCAGCAGCACGGATACACGTTGGAAGCTGGGATTATGTTTGGAGGACCCCAGTCGATGGTCCAACCTTGTGTCTTTACAGCAGCTGCTTCCCTCCGTGGTAATCAATCTATTTTCTCTCAGGTTATTTGCGTCATTTCTGTATAATTAACCCACCCCCCCTCTCTCCCTCCAAAAGGGCAATTACCCATTGGGATTGGTAGTGTAGTGGTTATGCCACTGGACTAGTAATCTAATAGACCTGGACTAATGGATCCAGTAGAAAAGAGTTCAAATTCCACCATGGCAGCTGGGGAATTTAAATTTAATTAAATAAATATGAAATAAAAAAGCTAGTATCAATAATGGTAACCATGAAGCTATCAAAAAAATCCATCTGATTCATCAATATTTTTTAGGAAAGGAAATCTGTTGTCCTTACCCAATCTGGCCTATATCTTTTTTTCATTCATTCATGGAATGTGGGCGTCACTGGCATTTATTGCCCATCCCTAATTGCCCTTGAGAAGGTGGTGGTGAGCCGCCTTCTTGAACCGTCCTCTCGAAGGCAATTAGGGATGGACAATAAACGCTGGCCTTGTCGGCATTGCCACATCCCATGAAATAATTATTTTCAAAAGATCGTCTTCAGGGCCTCCTCACGTTCTAACCCAAACCGGTTGGCATTGGATGCAGCAAGCGTATTCAGGCCAACCTGCCCTCCCCATTGCCCTCTCTCAGCGAGTGAAATATCTTGTCTTCACATGGGGTGGAGCATTTGACAGCACAACAAGTAAATCAAGGTGGCTTTGCTGGCAGCTTTCAGGTTGGGACAGTTTCAGATCGACATGAATTTATAAATGTTCAAACTTTTGTTCCTTAAATACAACAATTTTAGAAATTACCCCACCCATGCCATCGCACCTCATCTTCCAGTATCAGTACAGAATTAAAACCTCTCACCGCATGATGTTAATGCTGAGCAGTTCTGATGTAAGTGGATTGAATATGGAGAAATACCACCAACGCTGTCTCCGTAAGATCCTGCAAATCCCCTGGGAGGATAGATGCACCAACATCAGTGTTCTCAATCGGGCCAACATCCCCAGCATCGAAGCACTGACCACACTCGACCAGCTCCGTTGGGCGGGCCACATTGTCCGCATGACCGACACAAGACCCCCAAAGAAAGCGCTCTATTCGGAGCTCCTACATGGCAAACGAGCCCCAGGTGGGTAGAGGAAATGTTTCAAGGGCACCCTCAAAGCCTCCCTGATAAAAGTGCAACCTCCCCACCGACACCTGGGAGTCCCTGGCTCAAGACCGCCCTAAGTGGAGGAAGAGCATTCGGGAGGGTGTTGAGCGCCTCGAGTCTCATCGCCGAGTGCATGCAGAAAGCAATCGCAGCCAGCGGAAGGAGCGTGCGGCAAACCAGACTCCCCACCCACCTTTTCCTCCAACCACTGTCTGTCCCACCTGTGACAGAGACTGTAATTCCCATATTGGACTGTACAGTCACCTGAGAACTCACTTTTAGAGTGGAAGCCTCGATTTCGAGAGACTGCCGATGATGATGATGAATTCAAGCACCTGTAAAGAGCCTGAGCCGAATTCTCACCGGCCCCCTCGACCACACGACACAATGACACGTGCACAAAACCTCCATTTTTCATACTGTCCCAGTGTAATGAATTTGCTTCATGGGTTCATCACTTAAGAATTTATAGCAACACATTGCTATCAAGAACTAGTTGGTTTATTAACAAAGGTTTAACAATCACACTACACATTACCAGTTCATCCACTAGGCTCACAACTGCAGTTACAGCAGTTATCACAGGCAACTTTAATCTACATATTGATTGGGCTAACCAAACTAGTAGCAATGTGGTGGAGGAGGATTTCCTGGAGTGTATTAGGGATGGTTTTCTCAACCAATATGTCGAGGAACCAACTAGAGAGCTGGCTATCCTAGACTGGATGATGCGTAATGAGAAGGGATTAATTAGCAATCTTGTTGTGCGAGGCCCCTTGGGGAAGAGTGACCATAATATGGTAGAATTCTTTATTAAGATGGAGAGTGACACAGTTAATTCGGAAACTAGGGTCCTGAACTTAAGGAAAGGTAACTTCGACGGTATGAGGCGTGAATTGGCTAGAATAGACTGGCAAAGGATACTTAAAGGGTTGATGGTGGCTAAGCAATGGCAAACATTTAAAGATTACATGGATGAACTTCAGCAATTGTACATCCCTGTCTGGAGTAAAAATAAAACGGGGAAGGTGGCTCAACCTTGGCTAACAAGGGAAATTAAGGATAGTGTTAAAACCAAGGAAGAGGCATATAAATTGGCGAGAAAAAGTAACAAACCTGAGGACTGGGAGAAATTTAGAATTCAACAGAGGAGGACTAAGGGTTTAATTAAGAGGGGGAAAATAGAGTATGAGCGGAAGCTTGCAGGGAATATAAAAACTGACTGCAAAAGCTTCTACAAATATGTGAAGAGAAAAAGATTAGTGCAGTCAGATTCAGGTGAATTTATAATGGGGAACAAAGAAATGGCAGACCAATTGAACAAATACTTCGGTTCTGTCTTCACGAAGGAAGACTCAAATAACCTTCCGAATGTACTAGGGAACAGTGGGTCTAGTGAGAAGGAGGAACTGAAGGATATCCTTATTAAGCGGGAAATTGTGTTAGGGAAATTGATGGGATTGAAGGCTAATAAATCCCCGGGGCCTGATAGTCTGTATCCCAGAGTACTTAAGGAAGTGGCCCTAGAAATAGTGGATGCATTGGTGATCATTTTCCAATAGTCTGTCGACTCTGGATAAGTTCCTATGGACTGGAGGGTAGCTAATGTAACACCATTTTTTAAAAAAGGAGGGAGAGAGAAAACGGGTAATTATAGACCAGTTAGCCTGACATCAGTAGTGGTGAAAATGTTGGAATCAATTATTAAAGATGAAATAGCAGTGTATTTGGAAAGCAGTGACAGGATCGGTCCAAGTCAGCATGGATTTATGAAAGGGAAATCATGCTTGACAAATCTTCTGGAATTTTTTGAGGATGTAACTAGCAGGGTGGACAAGGGAGAACCAGTGGATGTGGTGTATTTGGACTTTCAAAAGGCTTATGACAAGGTCCCGCAGAAGAGATTGGTGTGCAAAGTCAAAGCGCATGGTATTGGGGGTAATGTACTGACGTAGATTGAGAACTGGTTAGCAGACAGGAAGCAGAGAGTCAAGATAAACGGGTCCTTTTCAGAATGGCAGGCAGTGACTAGTGGAGTGCCACAGGGCTCAGTGCTGGGAGCCCAGCTGTTTACAATATACATTAACGATTTGGATGAAGGAATTGAGTGTAATATCTCCAAGTTTGCAGATGTCACTAAACTGGGTGGTGGTGTGAGCTGTGAGGGGGACGCTAAGAGGCTGCAGGGTGACTTGGACAGGTTAGGTGAGTGGGCAAATGCATGGCAGATGCAGTATAATGTGGATAAATGTGAGGTTATCCATTTTGGGGGCAAAAACACGAAGGCAGAATATTATTTGAATGGCGGCAGATTAGGAAAAGGGGAGGTACGAGACCTGGGTGTCATGGTTCATCAGGCATTGAAGGTTGGCATGCAGGTACAACAGGCAGTGAAGAAGGCAAATGGTATGTTGGCCTTCATAGCTAGGGGATTTGAGTATAGGAGCAGGGAGGTCTTACTGCAGTTGTACAGGGCCTTAGTGAGGCCTCACCTGGAATATTGTGTTGAGTTTTGGTCTCCTAATCTGAGGAAGGACGTTCTTGCTATTGAGGGAGTGCAGCGAAGGTTCTCCAGACTAATTCCAGGGATGGCTGGACTGTCATATGAGGAGAGACAGGATCAACTGGGCCTTTATTCACTGGAGTTTAGAAGGATGAGAGGGGATCTCATAGAAATGTATAAGATTCTGACGGGACTGGACAGGTTAGATGCGGGAAAAATGTTCCCGATGTTGGGGAAGTCCAGAACCAGGGAACATAGTCTTAGGATAAGGGGTAGGCCATTTAGGACTGAGAGGAGGAGAAACTTCTTCACTCAGAGAGTTGTTAACCTGTGGAATTCCCTGTCGCAGAGAGTTGTTGATGCCAGTTCATTGGATATATTCAAGAGGGAGTTAGATATGGCCCTTACGGCTAAGGGGATCAAGGGGTATGGAGAGAAAGCAGGAAAGGGGTACTGAGGGAATGATCAGCCATGATCTTATTGAATGGCGGTGCAGGCTCGAAGGACCGAATGGCCTACTCCTGCACCTATTTTCTATGTTTCTATGTTTCTATACCTTATCGTGCGTGGATGACCTAGACCCAACTGACTGGGATTTTATTGAGTCTTGTGAACATCACGTGACTGGCTCAGCCACTCACAATGCAACAGCTCTACAAACCTGTGAGCATCCTCACTGGTGCATACATTACACCCAGGAAGTTCATCCAATCGAAAGTAGAAGCCAACAGGAAGTGACGCTCCAAATGTTGGTTCGGTAAGGGTATCAAGGGATCTGGAGCTGAGGGCGATAAATGGGGTTGAGGTCACAGATCAGCCATGATCTAATTGAACGGTGGAGCAGGCTCAAGGGACTGAATGGCCTTCTCCTGTTCCTATGTTTCTTATGTGACTCGGTGTCAAATTCTGTTTGTGAATGCATGTGAAGCACCTTGGGACATTTTTAGAATGCTGAAGAAGATATATAAATGCAAGTTGTTCCTAATACAACTGTGGGTACACTAACTGCACATATTGCAGGCACCTTAAAGCTCACTTCAGGAAAATGAACCTCCAAGCTGTGACTAGAAACATAGAAACATAGAAAATAGGTGCAGGAGCAGGCCATTCACGCCTGCACCGCCATTCATTGAGTTCATGGCTGAACATGCAACTTCAGTACCCCATTCCTGCTTTCTCGCCATACCCCTTGATCCCCCTAGTAGTAAGGGCTACATCTAACTCCTTTTTGAATATATTTCGTGAATTAGCCTCAGCAATGACTTTATGGGAGAGCAGGTAGCAAAGTTCTCCATTTAAAAGTCCCTACTCTCTGAAACACATGGTGGCTGAATGTAAACAACTTGCATTTATAAAACATCTTTCACGACCGCCAGATATCTCAAAGCACTTTACAGCCAACAAAGTACTTTTGGAGTGCAGTCATTGGGATCTTTTACATCCACCCGAGAGAGCAGACAGAGCCTCGGTTTAATATCTCACCTGAAAGACGGCACCCCTGACAGTGCAGCACTCCATCAGCACTGCACGAGACTGGCAGGCTGGATTTATACGCTGAAGTCCCTAGAGTGGGACTTGAACCCACTACTTTCTGACACAGAAGCAAGTGTGCTACCCACTGAGCCACAGCTGACACTATGACACATGTAAGTGTGCAAAGTGGACAGGCTGGGATAACACTGACTGCCTCAAACTGGATCCAACGGGTAGGTTAAATGCTCTGTGTAAAGTTCCAAATGGCTGCCTGCTGTATATATCTGATTAAAACTTCAGATTTTCAAATTGAGATCCATGTGGGTCATTAAAATTCTGACTGCACCTACTGTGTCTTGAATGCCGTGTATTTGTCTGTACGTGTTGACTTACTGCCACGTTAATTCCATTGCTGTTTACGAATTCAAAACTTTTTTTGGCACGGTAACGCTGGGTGGATTTTAACTGGGGAGCGGCTTTTGGGCGGGGAGAATGGGGCAAGAGTCAACACACCCCACCCCACCCCGACATCATGAATTTGAGGCCCAAGCTATTTTAACTCCCGGGCCTGAGTTACATCTCTTCCTTACAGCTGCACGCTCGAAACAGGCGTAAAGAGGCAGCTGGCGAGTATCAGGTGGACAGTGGCTGAGCATTGGCACTCAGATAAGTCACAGAGGGGGGGTGTCTGGCAGGTGGTGGGGGCGGTAGATGCCCAGACTGGAGCCTGGAACTGGAGTTTCATCATCATAGGCAGTCCCTCGCAATCGAGGAAGACTTCGACAGTGACTGAACAGTCCAATACGGGAATTACAGTCTCCGTCACAGGTGGGACAGACAGTGGTTGGAGGAAAGGGTGGGTGGGGAGTCTGGTTTGCCGCACGCTCCTTCCGCTGCCTGCGCTTGGTTTCTGCGTGCTCTCGGTGACGAGATTCAAAGTACTCAGCTCCCTCCCGGATGCTTTTCCTCCACTTTGGGTAGTCTTTGGCCAGGGACTCCCAGATGTCGGTGGGGATGTTGCATTTTATCAAGGAGGCTTTGAGGGTGTCCTTGAAACGTTTCCTCTGCCCACCTGGGGCTCGCTTGCCGTGTAGGAGTTCAGAGTAGAGCGCTTGCTTTGGGAGTCTTGTGTCGGGCTTGCGGACAATGGAGCCCGCCCAACACTTAGCGCACAGGTGCCTCTTCACCCTGCAGGCCAGGTTCACGGAGCGGTGCGACAACAATGGCCAATCCGCTACCCCCGTTTTGCGCCGCTGCCACAGCTGAATTGCACCCCGAGTGGTAGGTCTCACCGCCCAAGCTTTCTTTTCGTTTCCCTCGCATAACCTGCCCAATTTTGGGCAGGATGGTGGAGGCACTCCCAGCCTTAAATGTCAATAGTTGGGGCCGTACCTCTTCCACCCGGGCAGGATTACCCAGCCACAATGGTTCCAATAATATTGTGCACGCATTTCAAAACTCTGGGGAAAGATTCAAGCTCGGAGTAATTTCACATTGTTAGCATCTCCAATGCAGTCTGCGGTACTTGTTAAAGCTGGTACCAACCAGTACTAATTCAATTTGGACGAAACGTGTTCTCTTCAGTCTCATAGCAACAACTGCTCCATTCATGACACAACAGCAGTTGTATTCACCCTTTTGTGGTCATTGCTTCAGAAGTTGCAGCCATTTAAAACAGCTTAAAATCTAAAGCCACGTTTAAACAAGGAAATCCGGGATTAGTCAGGTCGGAACAATGTGATTCTTCACCGATTTGCACATCGTAAGGATCAAGAATTGATGAGTTTTTTTTAAACTTGCATTCTGAACCGCTCTTAAGCTGGAAGTACACATAATAGGTCCTGAACATTGTCCATCTCCGCCCCTGCCTCAGCTCACCTGCTGCTCAAACCCTCACCCGTGCCTTTGTTACCTCCAGACTTGACTACTCCAACGCACTCCTGACCAGCCTCCCTCTGTAAACTTGAGGTCATCCAAAACTCGGCTGCCTGTGTCGTAACTCGTGCCAAGTCCCGCTTATCCATCATCCCTGTGCTCGCTGACATTAGCCCCTGGTTAAGCAACACCTCGATTCTAAAATTCACATCCTTGTTTTCAACTCGCCTCGAACCCGCCTACTTCCGGATTTAACGGAAGCAGGGAGGGTGTGGGGCGGGGGGGTGGGGCGAGGGGGAGGGGTGGCGGCCAATCAGCCAGCTCCCAGGAGGCGAGTTGCTCATTAAAATATTTGAATGTGGCTGTGGTCGCCCGTGTGGCTGAGAAAGGTCCATCTGTATTACATCTTATTGCATGAACTTTTTGCGAGGCCTGTGCACCATGAACAGCCTCCATTGCAAGTATATTCTTCCTTAAATAAGGAGACCAAAACTGTACGCAGTACTCTAGGTGTGGCCGCACCAATACCCTGTACAGTTGTAGCAGAACTTCTCTGCTTTTATCGCCCTTGCAATGAAGGCCAACATTCCATTTGCCTTCCTGATTACTTGCTGTACCTGCGTACTAACTTGTTGTGTTTCTATGTTTCACGCGCAAGGACCCCTAGATCCCTCTGTACTGCAGCACTTTGCAATTTTTCTCCATTTAACTTATAATTTGCTTTTCTATTTTTTCTGCCAAAGTGGATAACCTCACAGTTTCCCACATTATACTCCATCTGCCAAATTTTTGCCCACTCACTTAGCCTGTCTATATCTCTTTACAGATTTTTTGTGTCCTCCTCACAATTTATTTTCCCACCCATCTTTGTGTCATCAGCAAACTTTACACTCGGTCCCTTTATCCAAGTCATTAATATAGATTGTAAATAGTTGAGGACCCAGCACCAATCCCTGCGGCACCCCACTAGTCACTGTTTGCCAACTGGAAAATGACCCATTTATCCCGACTCCCTGTTTTCTGTTAGTTAGCCAATCCTCTATCCATGCTAATATATTACCCCCAATCCCGTTAACTTTTATCTTGTGCAGTAACCTTTTATGTGGCACCTTATTGAATGCCTTCTGGAAATCCAAATACACCACATCCACTGGTCCCACCTTATCCACCCTACTCGCTACATCCTCAAAGAACTCCAGCAAATTTGTCAAACATGATTTCCCTTTCATAAAACCATGCTGACTCTACTTGATTGAATTATGCTTTTCTTAATGTCCTGCTATTGCTTCCTTAATAATGGACTCTAGCATTTTCCCAATGACAGATGTTAGGCTAACCGGTCTATAGTTTCCTGCTTTTTGTCTGCCTCCTTTTTTAAATAGGGGCGTTACATTTGCGGTTTTCCAATCCGCTGGGACCTCCCCAGAATCCAAGGAATTTTGGTAGCTAACAATGCATTCATTGTCTCTGAAGCCACTTCTTTTAAGACCCTAGGATGCAAGCCATCAGGTTCAGGGGATGTTAAATATATCGGCCCCAAATTTCCTCTGTGTTGCAGTGGCAGCAGATGGGACATGACTGTGGCCCATCCTTTATCTGTGCCTCCGATCCTGCCCTACTTTCTGAGGTCAAACGTGTTCACATATTTCATGTGGAACCTGCACCATTTATGGAACAGCTGCTCTCGCCCCTGAAGGCATAGCTCTGTGAAAACTCACTCAGATGCCTTCATAAGATACAGGAGAATCAACTTCTGTACTGCAATCAATCACAGAGTAAACCTTCCTTTTTAAAGTTTAACTGCCTCACCAACACCTGATGCCACAGGCCTGTTATAATTGACTCCTGGGTCAATAATCCTCCCTGCCACCCACCCAGATTACAGCGTTATAATGATGATCTGCCAGAGCAAACTCGGGGCCATTCTATTTTACAAATTTTCATTTTTAATTGCTCCTCTCTCTCACACACGCACACACAAACACTCACACTCTGGCAATTCTACTTATGGGGGCGGGGTGACATAATAGAAAGCAAAGGCTCTGGAAATATGGCCAGATTCCTGAGTGTGCTCAAAGCCCTGTCATGGTTAGTCAATCAAGCTGTTGCAGTGGTTCCTCCTCTTCCCCCACTTTTCCCAATTTTATCCCCTCCTCTCTTGTTGAATCATGTTGGGGTACAGTCCCACCGGTGTCAGCCATTCTTCGGTGCCTTGCACCTGTGACTGTCTTCAGCTGCATGCCTAGGCAATAAGTACCAGTAACCTAATCAACCAAGGGGTAAGGGGAATCAGTGCCAAGGCCGATCCTATCCTCACCCAATGTCAATACACAAATATACACACACACATTACCCAGTGACTCCTCCTTCTTTCACCTTTGCTCTGGTGCTGTGCGAATAACCTAGCCAAGACTGGGCATTTGCCACTAAAGGTAGGCAACCTGAGAATTAATTCAAAAGGGAAGGACGTAAAACAGAAATTGGATAGCAAGAATCTAGAAAGTGAATTTGTAAGACAGAGGAAACAGGGCTTAGCATGTAGTAAGCAAGGAGGTCTTCCTGTGCTGAATGGTATATACTTTAATGCAAGGAGTATAGCGGATAAGTCGATGAGCTAAGAGCACAGGTCGACACTTGGGAGTATGACATTATAGCCACTACAGAAACATGGCTAAAAGAGGGGAGGTTTGGCAGATAAATATTCTTAGCTACAGGATTTTTCCTGGCTACAGGGTTTTTAGAGAAGATAGAGAGGGAGGTAAACAGGTGGTGGGGTGTCACGGTCCTGATTAAAGAAACTATTACAGCAGTGAGGAAGGATGATATGTTAGAGGGATCATCAAATGAGGCCATATGGGTCGAATTGAAAAATAAAAAAGGGGCGATCACACTGCTGGGCGTGTATTATAGAACCCCAAACAGTGGAAGGGAGATAGAGGAGCAAATATGTAGGCAAATTGCTGTGAAGTCCAAAAACCAAAGGGTAGTAATAGTAGGGGATTTTAACTATCCAAATATTGATTGGGACAAATTTAGTGTGAAGGGTATAGAGGGTGCGGAATTCTTGAGATGCATTCAAGAGAACTTTTTTAGTCAGTAGGTAGCAAGCCCAACACGAGAGGGGGCGGTCTTGGATATAGTTTTGGGGAATGAAGCTGGGCAGGTTGAAGGGGTATTAGTGGGAGAACACTTGGGTGCCAGTGACCATAATTCAGTCAGATTCAAGTTGCTTATGGATAAGGACAAGAATAGGCCTGGAATAAAAGATCCGAATTGGGGAAGCGCTAATTTTGCTACGTTAAGGAGTGATTTGGCCATAGTGGACTGGAAACAGCTACTTGTGGGTAAATCAGTGTCAGAACAGTGGGAGGCATTCAAGGAGGAGATCCGGAAGGCTCAGGCCAAACATGTGCCCTTAAAGAAAAAGGTTGGGAAAAATAATTCTGGAGCACCCTGGATGTCTAGGGACTTACAGGGGAGGATTAAGAAAAAAAGGGACGCTTATGTCATATATCAACGGATGAATACTTTAGAATCTTTAGAGGAATATAGAAAGTTAAGAGGCAAAATTAAAAAGGATATTAGGAATGCTAAGAGAGAGCACAAGAAATTCTTGGCCAGCAAAATTAAGAAAACCCCTAAGATGTTCTATAAATATATTAAGAGTAAGAGAGTAACTAAAGAAAGGGTAGGGCCTATTAGAGAGCATGAGGGTAATCTTTGTGTGGAGGCGGAAGATGTTGGTAGGGTTTATAACGAATACTTTGCATCTGTTTTCACAAAGGAAAGGGGTAATGCAGATACTGCTATCGAGGAGGAATGTGATATTCTGGAAGAAATAAATACAGTGAGAGAGGAAGTATTAAGGGGTTTAGCAGCTTTGAAAGTAGGTAAGTCCCCAGGCCCAGATGAAATGCATCCCAGGTTGTTGAGTGAAATAAAAGAGGAAATAGCAGAGGCCTTGACCATCATTTTCAAGTCCTCTTTGGATCTGGGCATGGTGCCGGAGGCTTGGAAGACTGCTAATGTAGTACCCTTGTTTAAGAAAGGAAAAAAGGATAGGCCGAGTAATTACAGGCCTGTCAGCCTAACCTCAGTGGTGGGAAAATGATTGGAAAAAATCCTGAAAGACAGGATAAATCTGCATTTGGAAAGGCAAGGATTATTTCGGGACAGTTAGCACGGATTTGTGAAGGGAAAATTGTGTTTGACTAAACTGATTGAATTTTTTGAGGAGGTAACCTAGAGGGTTGATGAGGGTAGAGCGAATGATGTAGTATATATGGACTTTAGCAAGGCTTTTGATAAAGTCCCACATGGTAGACTGGTCATGAAGGTTTAAGCCCATGGGATACAGGGCAAAGTGGCAAGTTGGATCCAAAATTGGCTTGGAGATAGGAAACAAAGGGTAATGATTGATGGATGTTTTTGTGACTGGAAGGATGTTTCCAGTGGGGTTCTGCAGGGCTCAGTACTGGATCCCTTGCTTTTTGTGGTATATATCAACGATTTAGAATTGAATATAGGGAGTATGATTAAGAAGTTTGCAGACGACACTAAAATTGGCTGTGTGGTTGATAATGAAGAGGAAAGTCATGGGCTGCATATCAATCTACTGGTCAGGTGGGCAGAGCAGTGGCAAATGTAATTTAATTGAGAGAAGTGTGAGATGATGCACTTTGGGAGGGCTAATAAGGAAAGGGTATACACATTAAGTGGTAGGCCACTTAATAGTGTAGATGAACAAAGGGACCTTGGAGTGCTTGTCCACAGATCCCTGAAAGTAGCAGGGCAGCCAGATAAGGTGGTTAAGAAGCCATACGGAATGCTTACCTTTATTGGCCGGGGCATAGAATATAAGAGCAGGGAGGTTATGCTTAAATTGTATAATACTTTGGTTAGGCCACAGCTGGAGTACTGCGTGCAGTTCTAGTCATCGTATTATAGGAAGGACGTGATTGCACTAGAGAGGGTGCAAAGGAGATTTACTAGGATGCTGCCTGGAATAGAGAATCTTAGTTATGAGGACAGATTGGATAGGCTGGGTTTGTTCTCATTGGAACAGAGGAGGTTGAGAGGAGACCTCATTGAGGTGTACAAAATATTGAGGGGCCTGGTCATAGTGGATAGTAAGGGCCTATTTCCATTGGTGAAAGGGTCTATTACGAGGGGGCATAGTATTAAGGTGGTTGGTGGAAGGTTTAGAGGGGATTTGAGGGGGGGCTTCTTTATGCAGAGGGTTGTGGGCATCTGGAACTCACTGCCTGGAAGAGTAGTAGATGCAAAAACCCTCACCACTTTTAAGAGATGGTTGGATGAGCACTTAAAGTTCAGTAACCTGCAGGGTTACGGACCTAGAGCTGGTAATTGGGATTAGACTGGATGACCTTTTGTTGGACGGCGCAGATATAATGGTAAGTACTGCAGGGAATCGAATACGGCCAGGGTGATCTCCTGGACTACTTTTGATTGCCTGGATGGGTCGGAGAGGAATTTTCCCAGATTTTTTTCTCCCTAAATTGGCCTGTGTTTTTATCTGGTCTTTGCCTCTCCCAGGAGATCACATGGCTCCGGTTGAGGTGGAGTGTAGAATGTTTCAGTGTAAAGGGTGTCGCAGTTGTGTAAGGCGGACTGGTTGGGCTGGGTGCCCTTTGACTTTCCGTCATTGTTCATTGTTCATATGTAACCTTCAGGGCTGCTGACCGAGGGCCATGGTGGCTCTTTGTCGGCCGGCGCGGACACGATGGGCCTCAATGGCCTCCTTCTGCGCTGTAAATGTCTATGTTCTATGTATCTAAAGATGCTTTTATGTAATTTTTTGTTTCTTACTGCAGCTTAGAGCGACATCCTGCAGCACTCGGCGGACAATTGGACACTGACTCCAAACACGGACTGGCCGTGTGAAACGTGGGCACTTGGTTTGTATGCACAACAGGAAAGCATCTGAAAAAGGAGACTAAATTTGCAAAATGGAGGCAGAAGAAGCTGTAGACAAAGCAACATTCAAAGGGAACTCAACAGCAGCCGCAAAGTAATAAATCCTGTAACTAAAGAACTTCAGATAATGACACTGACCAGTGGGGGATCCGCACAGCTGTTTCCATGAAGGACATGAGTAAGGAGCTATCTACAGATGACAAAATATTGGATCAAGAGCAAGAGCACAGTCAAAAGCACTTTCACTGTCATGTAATGCTGGAAAAAGCAGTGAGTGCAAATTGATGTCAACTGGGACAATTTGGACCTTTGTGAATGGACCTGGTTATCACAGTTTGCATCAACTTAGATTCTTGTGCCCTTTTCAGGCTAAGTACATGATGGGTGCTACAGCAGATGATGCAGAAGCTCCCTCAAAAACTGATTTCCGTGTTACAAAATCTGCATTCGTTGTGTCGGCTGCGGCTTAGTGGGTAGCACACGCGGGAGCCTCCTATCAACAAGAGCAGACATCGACGACGAGATCCAACACCGCCTCCAGTGCACCAGTGCAGCCTTCGGTCGTCTGAGGGAAAGAGTGTTTGAAGACCCTCAAAACTGCCACCAAGCTCATGGTCTACAGGGCTGTAGTAATACCTGCCCTCCTGTATGGCTCAGAGACATGGACCATGTACAGCAGACATTTCAAGTTGCTGGAGAAATATCACCAACGATGTCTCCGCAAGATCCTGCAAATCCCCTGGGAGGACAGGTGTACCAATATCAGTGTCCTCGTTCAGGCTAACATCCCCAGCATTGAAGCACTGACCACACTCGATCAGCTCTGCTGGGCAGGCCACATGGTTTGCATGCCAGACACTGGACTCCCAAAGCAAGTGCTTACTCTGAACTCCTTCACTGCAAACGAGCCAAAGGTGGGCAGCAGAAATGCTACAAGGACACCCTCGAAGCCTCCCTGATAAAGTGCGACATCCCCACTGACACCTGGGAGTCCCTGGCCCAAGACTGCCCTAAGTGGAGGAAGTGCATCATAGAGGGCGCTGAGCACCTCGAGTCTCAACGCCGAGAGCATGCAGAAATCAAGCGCAGGCAGCGGAAAGAGCGTGCGGCAAACCAGTCCTACCCATCCCTCCCGTCAACGACTATCTGTCCCACCTGTGACAGAGTCTGTGGCTCTTGTTATATATGTATACTATAGATATACTCTCTGTGTAGTCACTGTATAGTTGCATAAGATGGAGACTGGTTTACTGGAGGTGCCATCAACAAGATTCACATTGTATACACTATGCTGGCACCACCAGAGGGTGCAACGGGTGGAGGCCCGGGAGTCACCTGTACACTACAGGTACCCAGGTATAAAAGGGAGTCCGCCATGAGGTATCCTCACTCTGGAGTTATATTAAATGGACTAAGGTCACTACAGTTCAAGTACAATACTTTGCCTCCTGGAGTCATTATCAGAACATCTAAAGACATAACAATTGCCGACGAGATTACGGACTTTCACACGAAAATGGCTAACCTTGGTACGTTGCAGCAGTTCACCGATGGGGATGATTGGGACGCCTTTGTGGAGAGGCGCGACCATTTCTTCACAGCAAACGACCTGGCAGGCAATGATCCGACCACACTGGCTGATAAGCACAGAGCTATCCTGCTCACCAGTTGTGGGCCCACTGTCTATGGCCTCGTCGGGGACTTGCTGGCACCAGCGAAGACAACGACCAAGACGTACAAGGAGCTTGTAAAGCTGATCCAAGAACAACTCAAGCCCAAAGAGAACATCCTCACAGCCAGACACTGGTTTTACACCCACCGACGGCCCGAAGGCCAGGACATGGCGAAATATGCTGCAGATTCAGGAGGCTGGCGGCACCGTGTGATTTCAGCGACCACCTCACCGAAGCGCTGTCTTTGTCATTGGAATCGGCCATGTTCATAAGCTACTATCTGCGGATACCACAGTCACACTACAGAAGGCCATCTCCGTGAGCCAGGCATTCATGACCTCGACCTGCGGCTCTAGGCAGATGACTCATCCTCAGGACTCAAACCCGGCAAGTATGGTACACAGACTGGCGCCTTTTAGAGGCAGGACTGTAGAAAGTGAATCTCCTCAGGGGAGAGAGAACAGGCCCCTGAGTCTCTTAACTCTGAGTCCACCGAGGGGGGCTAATCGGTTAGCACCATGCTGGCGTTGCGGAGGAAAACACCGGGCTCACCAGTGCCATTTTAAGGACTATGTGTGCAAAGGCTGCAGCACAAAGGGCCGCCTCCAGCGAATGTGTAAAAGAAATATGACTCACTGTGTTGATGAAGAGTCTGCAGAGGGCCATGAATCCAGTGCGGATTATGAAGAGGTGGCCAGAGAGGCAGCTCAGCCCCACGATGAGGTGTATGGAATGTTTACCTGCACCACAGAATGTTCCCCGTTGAGAATGGAAGTCGAGATAAATGGCGCTCCAGCCTTTATGGAAGTGGACACGGTGGTGAGCCAGTCAGTAATGAATCAAGAAGCCTTTGAGAGGCTATGGGACAATCAAACTGAACGACCCAAGTTGTCCCGGTTCAAGCAAAGCTGCACACCTACACCAATGAACTTATCCCAGTCGGTGGTACTGTGAATGCTAAGGTAATGATGGCGCGGTGCACAAGTTACCTCTGTGGATTGTTGCAGGTGATGGACCAACACTACTCGGAATAATGTGGATGGAGAAGATCCATTGGAGCTGGGAAGATTTCATCCCTCCAGCGATCGACGTCCCCCGTACTCAGAGGCAAAGCAAGCCCTCACCTGAGGGTGGACCCGGCACCAGAGAGCAGACCAGCACAGCACCCGAGGCACAGACCGCCCAGCACGACTGCGTGGAGATGATCCAGCTGAGATGACCCGAAAGCACCTTCCAGGCTCCAGTGGTAGGACTCCGGAGAAAGAAAATCGGATCCAAAGGCGACTTCCCAGCTTCAGTGGCAGAACCCGGGGAGAAGAGGATCACAGCAGCCGACATCGTGGATGGAAGAAAGATGGCGCCCAAACCACGAGGTGAAGCGCTGAAGGAAAAATGGCAGCGGCCAGACCACGAGGTGCAGAGTTGATGGGGCAACTCGTGATACCAAGCGAAGAAGAGGATTGGGGTAAAGATAGCAAGGCTCTCTTAAAGGAGGCCAGCAACCCACCACACTTAAAGGGACAGTCCAATATTTTCACTCAATGTAATAACAACTGTGAGCTAAATGTAAAGCTTGTAATTGATAATCAGAGTTTTATACATGTAATTAGCAAAGAAAAGTCAGGCGATTGCGATCAGAGCTACAGTTTATCTACAATAAGCAATGAAACGTTGTGCGATGAAGGATTTCAACTGTATTCTGATAATGTAGCAGGCAAACACCTATCGGAAGCATATAAGTCCAGCAGGCTACCCGATGCTGTAGCCTGCGCCCCTGGGACCAGAGTGATGCACCACAGAGTGTGGCCACAAGCAGCTAAAATAGACAAGCTGCAGAGCAATAGATCTCAGGAGGGCAACGGCACCGGTATCGATACCCTGCTCCCGATCGGCTCCACCTCTCAGGCACCCGATGGCGCAAACCGCCACAAGCCTGAAAGAGCAAACTGCGCTAAGGCGCAGCCCCCAGACCCCATCACCACCAAGGCTACACCCGGGAACGAAGGGTCACCCGCAATGGTTCTCCCAATTGGGACCGGGACCAGCCAGGATCCCAAACCAAATAACGCCCAGGCAAGCGAGTTAGCAGTTCCCTGCGCACTGCTAGACGACTGCCCCCCTGGGAGCAGCAGCGACCCGGGGCGCAAGGAGAGGACAGGGAGGTCGCAGGCATCTGTGAATCTGCCCGATGGTAGGAGCAACTGCAAAGGCCCCGAGAGCAGGCAACTCGAGCCAACCGGGTTCTCACTGCCAGCACCGGGCACCGCGCCGCCACCAGGCTACCTGGATACCATCCAGCAGCTCTGGAACTAGCTTGTCCTCACGCACCGGTGCTGACCCCAGCACTGATCCCAAAGATGTACCACCAATGTATCTCACCAGTCAAATGTACTTGCCTCACAACTGTACCACAAATGCAATGATGTAAATGCAAATTTCCTTTTCTGGACATGAATGTATATGAATGTATATGAATGTGATGAGCCACCGGCATGATCTACATGTGGGGGGGGAAATGGATGTATGTAGCCATGGACACAAACATGGATCACACCCAGAACCCAGTGAAGCCCTGCATCATCGAACCATCCCAACTGGGTAACCACTACCCAGCGTTGTGGCAATAAGGACTTGGGGGTTAACAGGGAGAGAGCCAAGCCAAAGCACCACCAAGGTGCAAGGGCTATTAGCACTTAAGTCTGGGGGTAACTAAGCCAGAGCACACAGTGCAAAGGTATTGGCACAAAGGACTTGGGGGAGAGTGATGTTATATATGTATACTATAGATATACTCTGTGTAGTCACTGTATAGTTGCATAAGATGGAGACTTGTTTACCAGAGGTACCATCAACAAGGTTCACACTGTATACACTACCTGGCACCACAAGAGGGTGCAACTGGTGGAGGCCCAGGGGTCACCTGTACACCACAGGTACCCAGGTATAAAAGGGAATCCACCATGTGGTATCCTCACTCTGGAGTTATATTAAATGGACTAAAGTCTCTGAATCAGAAGGTTGTGGGTTCAAGTCCAACCCCAGGGACTTGAGCACAAAAATCTAGGCTGACACTCCAGTGCAGTGCTGAAGGGAGTGCAGCACTGTTGGCGATGCTGTCTTTCGGATGAGATGTTAAACCGAGGCCCCGTCTGCTCTCTCAGGTAGACTTAAAAGATCTCATGGCACTATTTCGAAAAGGGCCGGGCAGTTATCCCCAGGTGTCCTGGACAATATTTATCCCTCAATCAACATAACAAAAACAGATTATCTGGTCATTATCATATTGCTGTTTGTGGGAGCTTGCTGTGTGCAAATTAGCTGTCATGTTTCCCACATTACATCAGTGACTACACTCCAAAAGTATTTCATTGACTATAAGCGTTTTGAGATGTTCGATGGTTGTGAAAGGCGCTATATAAATGCAAGTCTTTCTGTCTTTTTCATCCAAATTCCTTGCCTTCTTACATCTTTTAATCTCTGAATATAGGTTCAACTGACTAATGCCATTTATTCTGATGTTTGCAAATAATACAAATTCTGTAATTAAATAGTACTAGTCGATGTCCCTTGTCATTGCACACTGATAGTCAAGACTGATTTGAATTTTTCAGGTCATACAGAATTAGAAGAAACGTGATAATGGAACAAAAGTGGGGAAGCAGAGAGGAGGAAAATAGGAGGAGAAGGGGAGGGCTGGGAGAGAGGAGGGGAGGGAGAAACAGTGGGAGGGGAGGGTGAAGACAATAGAGGGGAGAAAAGGGAAGGAAGGGAGGTGCAGAGGGAGCCACTGGGGGGAGGGGGGGATGGGAAGAGATGGCCAGTGAATGGGAAATGCAGTTGGTGGGGGTTACTGTAAGAGGGGAAATGAAGCAGGTTTGGGTCAGCTTGTGAGGGCAACTGCAGCCGCTAAGGGGTTGTAAGGGAAGGATTGGCAGTGGTTTGGAACAGGAAATGTAGTCAGTGGGGGATGCGAAAGTGAAGGGGGTTGAAATCTTCATCAGTGGGGAGGAGGAAAGTGCCAGAAATCCTGGTCATCATTGCGGGGGGAATTGATGCTTGCTAATTTGCTGAATGGGAAGGCGGTGGGGTGTGGGAGGGGGGGCGGGTGGGGGGGGGGGGGGAAGGGGAGGCTCAATTCTACCCAAGAGGCTGATGGTAGTGATTCCTGTGTACTCACTTGGGGACTTTCACACAAATGGGCTCACTTTACGAGCAAGCTTTGAGGTCACTGAATTGCACCTGTCTGGAATCAGCAACGATACATGTTAGAGTGTCTAATTTGTGAATTTACGCAGAATTTCCCTCAGACCATTAAGTCTTGCTTTACAAAAGGCCAATGAACGGGTTGGAGAAAATGTCAGCAGTGTTGTGGCCTGCTGATCATTCCTTCAGTACCCCTTTCCTGCTTTCTCTCCATACCCCTTGATCCCCTTAACCGTAAGGGCCATATCTAACTCCCTCTTGAATATATCCAATCCAAAATGGATAACCTCACATTTATCCACATTATACAATCACAGTGAGGCAGGAATGTGAACCATTTTCCTATAATATTTGTATCTCAAGTTAATCATTGGAAATTATATTCATCCACTCACCCTGCCCGGTCCCATTTTTAATTTATTTCTTGTCCTCTGTCCAGTCTCCGTGTATTATGTACCTCATGTTTGAAGTGGAGGAGAAGGAACATAAGAACATAAGAAATAGGTACAGGAGTAAGCATTACGGCCCCTCGAGCCTGCTCCGCCATTCAATAAGATCATGGCTGATCTGATCATGGACTCGGCTCCACTTCCCCGCCCTCTCCCCATAACCCTTTATCCCCTTATCGTTTAAGAAACTGTCTATTTCTGTCTTAAATTTATTCAATGTTCCAACTTCCACAGCTCTCTGAGGCAGCGAATTCCACAGATTTACAACCCTCTGAGAGAAGAAATTTCTCCTCATCTCAGTTTTAAATGGGCAGCTCCTTATTCTAAGATCATGCCCTCTAGTTCTAGTCTCCCCCATCAGTGGAAACATCCTCTCTGCATCCACCTTGTCGAGCCCCCTCATAATCTTATACGTTCCGATAAGATCACCTCTCATTCTTCTGAATTCCAATGAGTAGAGGCCCAACCTACTCAACTTTTCCTCATAAGTCAACTCCCTCATCCTGTTGTAGTGTTAAAGGTAGAGTGTGTTATACAGAACAGAAGACTTCAGTGATGTGCTCTGATGCCCCCTTGCAGCAGTCACTGAGGAGCTGCTGAGCCCAGGCCACCTTGATACTCTCCATCATGTAGTCTGCCTCCAATTAAGCTAAAGCTGCCTCCCCAACAATATAAAATTCCAGGCCTTTTTGTATGGCGAAGGTTTGCAGGGTCGCGAAGAAAGGATATACTTCCCATAGAGAGAGTGCAACGAAGGTTCACCAGACTGATTCCCGGGATGGGGGGATTGTCCTCCGAGGAGAGATTGAGTAGTCTAGGCCTTTATTCTCTAGAGTTTAGAAGGATGAGAGGTGATTTCATTGAAACATATAAAATTAGTACAGGACTTGACAGGGTAGATGTAGGGAGGATGTTTCCCCTGACTGGGGTCACTGTCTCAGAATAAGGAGGCGGTCATTTAGGACTGAGGAGAGGAGAAATTTCTTCACTCAGAGGGTTGTGAATCTTTGAAATTGTCTACCCCAGAGGGCTGTGGATGCTCAGTGCTTGAGTATATGCAAGACAGAGATCGATAGGTGTTTGGACACTAAGGGAATCAAGGGTTTTGGGAATAGGGTGGCAAAGTATAGTTGAGGTAGAAGATCAGCCATGATCATATTGAATGATGGAGCAGGCTCGAAGGGCCGAATGGCCGACTCCTGCTCCTATTTCTTATGTTCTTATGTAGCGCCAGCTATACGTGACACACAATCTGGAGCACACTGCAGTGTCCCTTCCAATCCATCTAGGCAGCAATCGCGTGCCTTTAAGACCTTGATGGTCCTTTCAATGACCAATCTTGTGAAGGCATGTACCTCATTGTAGCTCTCCTCTGCAGCCGTTTGGGCTACTCTTAATCAGATCATTATCCATAGGTGGGAGGTGTCCTCATCCACAAGCCATTCATTGGCTTTTCTCCTTTAGAATATCAAAGGATGAATGCATTGTGACAACTTCCGCAGGGTATTTTACATGTTACTATGTACATTTTGTATATTCAGGCAATAGAAGCCCTTCCTGTCGAGGGAGTTGCGGGGTTTTTTTTCCCGTAGAAGCTCGTAAATCAACGTGGGTGCTACCAACTGGACCGTGGTCCTTGGGAAAACCAGCAACCCTGTAAAGCTGGGTGGCCCTAACTCACTGCCACCATGCTGTGACACCAAAGGTGATGAGTTCCCCAGCTCTCAGTCACCTGACAAATGTCTGCCCGCACTGCAGCTTGGCTGATATTCCAGAGATCCCCCGTGGCTACCCAAAATGAGTCCGTGCCATAAAGGTTGAGTGTCTTGGTTACCTTCACAGCCACAGAGAGAGCAGTGCATGTAGGCAGACAACTATGGCTGCAGGTCCTCGTGCAGGCAGTGGCTAGGCTGTCCTACTGCCTCTTAGGTGAAGCACAATCTTCTTATACACATCTCCTCACTCATATGACCTGTGCTGCCTGTAGATTGTAGAGGGGTGAGCGGTAATATCTGGTGAGGTGCATCCTCCTTCAATGCTGTCTGACTCTTCGTTGCTCCATCTTGTGCTTCTCCTCCATCATAATGGCATACAAGGGAAGTCCATAGGGAATGCCGTGCCTGTTTCTGAGAAACGCTGATTGTGGCTGGGGGGGTCAGAGTGAAAATGTCCCAGTGGTTTTTCCATTCAAGGTGTGAACTTTGATTGCCAGCTCAGCAGAACAAACCTTGTCACCCAGAGTTGAGGGAGAGATCAGAGCACAGTCTTTATTTCTGTTGCTGTTTCTCTCACTCTCTCTCTCTCTTTCACACACACTTTCTGGAGTGGGCAGTGTGAGGCAGTCAGAGACTCAGAGAGATCTCTCTCTCCCCAGTCAGCCAGAGACAGACTCCATGCTGAGGTGCAAACACATGCAGCCAGAGGGGTTGGCCGGTCTAGGGACAATTAGCTTGTGAGTTCTTCAATGAAAGTGACAGTCATGTAGTTTATTGTTATTTTTCGATGACATGAAGAGTAATAGGAAATAGATGTATCTCACTGGAAAATTGCATTAGGTTAATTCTGCTTTAAGTATAATAGACCAGTTTTAAAATTTACAATCAGCTCACTAGAGTACTTTTCAGTCCATCTTCGGAAAAGATAGGAGAACGCACATGTTGGCAAGTGAGATCATTGTATCCAGTAAACACACCAAGGGCACACTATTGCTTAACTAGATATTGGGCAATAATGGTGTACTCCTGATCATAGGAAACACGTGGTTTGCTAATGGCACTGAACCCAAGAGACTATAGACCTATCACATTGGTAACACACTCTTGGTAGTCCCTCTCACACACCAACCCTGGGCCAAGAAGGTGCACGCATGACATGGTGACTGGCTTCTGTCACTATCAAGGAAGCAATCCACAGTGACTCTTCCTTTAATATTCCCTGTTGGCTCAAGGTCAGTCCAGGTATTAAGACTGGCATCACTCAACCTGAATTTAGCCTGCTGCCCAGTGCAGATACATCAGGACATTTACATTTCACCCCAGATGCACCAGAGGTGGATTTGACAGACCACTAATGGTCACAAGTCCAGAAACAAAAATGACTGTCTCAACAGCCCGAGTGGTTTATAATTTGAACTGTATGTCAGGCATTGGAAGCATTCCGGTTGATGAATGAATGGGACATTCCTCACAGCAGGCCATCTTCCACCTGTGATCACCAACGTGCCCATATATCATTAAGATGTGACAGACAACAAAGGGGTGATCGCTATCTAGACGACACACTATCAGGTAACTTAGATTAGATTTTCTGGCTCCGGGCAGCACTACAATTCATAAATGATAAAAAAATGTTTCAGCAAGTCTCTGGTATTTCTCCTGAAATTTGATGTGACCTATCATTTTTGATAAATAAGTCACACCCTCACGTTTCACTGCTAAATGAAAATGATAACCGGGGCAAGAGTAATGAGATTCCTTAAATGAGCAAAGTGCCTTCAGAAAGAACTATCCTGGGGGCTTTCCTTCTCATGTTACTGCTAATATCCGCTAATATGTAGGAAGACATTAATAATAATACTCTACGAACTGATGATCCCTTTTCAATTAGAGTACAAGTTTAGTCGTGTCAAATGAGAGCGATTGTGACAGCAACTCTGTTCCCCATACGGTGTGAGATTGCTGCAAAATTCCAACAATGTGGAAGACATAATGATAGGCATCGGTTTTCAGCTGCAGGGTGACAGCAACTATCCCAAGAATCCTCTCGTGTTGGTGGGAACTGTCAAGCAACGCTGAGGGGAACAAAAGGGCAGCGCACATGTTAAACTGCTTGAAGGATCTACTGGGACAAGATTGCGCTTAATGACAAATAGACACAGCAGAGGAGGACAGAAGCGCTCACCACTGAAGGCTTAATGATTCCAATTACTGCTAGTGCTGCCTGTCACGCTGTCGTTGCCCATCTTTTGTGGCCAAAGGCTTAGCTTAGTTTAAGTACCTCCATTTTGTTACCTATCTCTTAGCGTGTGATTTGAAAAGATGGCAAGCTTTGACAATGAAAAGGCAGCCTCACAGGACTTTTATTAGCTGTAGACATACTCTGACAGGGAACATACCCCACTCATTCATCTCTGATTTACCGTTAAGGGCCCCCATTAACCTCCATTTTCCTTCTCGCATTACATTATCTGCTCAGCAAGCTCACTGCAAACCACTAAAGCCCAAAACAGTATCGACACGAGGGATCCCTGCATCCTCTCGAATTGCACAGGGGTATCAGCAATCACTTTTTGTTTTCTGCTGACCCCAATTCGCGATTGAAATACAGGAATACGCTGGGTTAGCCGATTTCAGCGGGGGGCAGAGACAGGGGTGTTACAACTGGCCTCGGCCTCTCTGGATTAGTGAGGGGGGGTGGGAATCGGCCAGGGTTCCCACTGCTGAGCGTTATCTGCTGACCTGCATGGGACAATGTGCATCAAGTGAGGGAAGGGAATGGATTTGGCTGCGATGCGCTCTATGTTTAATAGGCTGGGAGCGAGACCTAAGCTCTGTGGCCCCCTGCCAATTGTTCAGCAGATTAGAGGCATGCAGGCAAATAAAGGTTCTTAGGGATACACTCCACAGTAAGTGCCTGCCTCTGTTGCCTCTCCTGTTCCCGAGAACCGGCCCCATCGACACTAAATATGCCTAGCTGTACTCTCAACATTTGAATTGCACAGGATTACATAGGATATACTGTTATGTATGAAGAAAGAGTCTGACTGGATACTGAGAGCTCAAAGTAAAGTGTGAACAAAGTAAAGGGGAACAAAGAAATGGCGGAGGGGAACAAAGAAATGGCGGACCAATTGAACAAGTACTTTGGTTCGGTATTCACTGAGGAGGACACAAACAACCTTCCGGATATAAAAGGGGTCGGAGGGTCTAGTAAGGAGGAGGAACTGAGGGAAATCCTTATTAGTCGGGAAATTGTGTTGGGGAAATTGATGGGATTGAAGGCCGATAAATCCCCAGGGCCTGATGGACTGCATCCCAGAGTACTTAAGGAGGTGGCCTTGGAAATAGTGGATGCATTGACAGTCATTTTCCAACATTCCATTGACTCTGGATCAGTTCCTATGGAGTGGAGGGTAGCCAATGTAACCCCATTTTTAAAAAAAGGAGGGAGAGAGAAAACAGGGAATTACAGACCGGTCAGCCTGACATCGGTAGTGGGTAAAATGATGGAATCAATTATTAAGGATGTCATCGCAGTGCATTTGGAAAGAGGTAATATGATAGGTCCAAGTCAGCATGGATTTGTGAAAGGGAAATCATGCTTGACAAATCTTCTGGAATTTTTTGAGGATGTTTCCAGTAGAGTGGACAAGGGAGAACCAGTTGATGTGGTATATTTGGACTTTCAGAAGGCTTTCGACAAGGTCCCACACAAGAGATTAATGTGCAAAGTTAAAGCACATGGGATTGGGGTTAGTGTGCTGACATGGATTGAGAACTGGTTGTCAGACAGGAAGCAAAGAGTAGGAGTAAATGGGGACTTTTCAGAATGGCAGGCAGTGACTAGTGGGGTACCGCAAGGTTCTGTGCTGGGGCCCCAGCTGTTTACACTGTACATTAATGATTTAGACGAGGGGATTAAATGTAGTATCTCCAAATTTGCGGATGACACTAAGTTGGGTGGCAGTGTGAGCTGCAAGGAGGATTCTATGAGGCTGCAGAGCGACTTGGATAGTTTAGGTGAGTGGGCAAATGCATGGCAGATGAAGTATAATGTGGATAAATGTGAGGTTATCCACTTTGGTGGTAAAAACAGAGAGACAGACTATTATCTGAATGGTGACAGATTAGGAAAAGGGCAGGTGCAAAGAGACCTGGGTGTCATGGTACATCAGTCATTGAAGGTTGGCATGCAGGTACAGCAGGCGGTTAAGAAAGCAAATGGCATGTTGGCCTTCATAGCGAGGGGATTTGAGTACAAGGGCAGGGAGGTGTTGCTACAATTGTACAGGGCCTTGGTGAGGCCACACCTGGAGTATTGTGTACAGTTTTGGTCTCCTAACCTGAGGAAGGACATTCTTGCTATTGAGGGAGTGCAGCGAAGGTTCACCAGACTGATTCCCGGGATGGCGGGACTGACCTATCAAGAAAGACTGGATCAACTGGGCTTGTATTCACTGGAGTTCAGAAGAATGAGAGGGAACCTCATAGAAACGTTTAAAATTCTGACGGGGTTAGACAGGTTAGATGCAGGAAGAATGTTCCCAATGTTGGGGAAGTCCAGAACCAGGGGACACAGTCTAAGGATAAGGGGGAAGCCATTTAGGACCGAGATGAGGAGGAATTTCTTCACCCAGAGAGTGGTGAACCTGTGGAATTCTCTACCACAGAAAGTTGTTGAGGCCAATTCACTAAATATATTCAAAAAGGAGTTAGATGAAGTCCTTACTACTAGGGGAATCAAGGGGTATGGTGAGAAAGCAGGAATGGGGTACTGAAGTTGCATGTTCAGCCATGAACTCATTGAATGGCGGTGCAGGCTAGAAGGGCCGAATGGCCTACTCCTGCACCTATTTTCTATGTTTCTATGTTTCTATGTGACCTTAGTCTTTTATTGCAGGTCTCCAGAGTGCCTCTCCAACCTGTGAGGCCTCCTTAAGTACCTGTGCTCCCAAGGGATTATGGGATCCCTTGGGACTCCAGGGGATGAGCCCTCTGGTGGCTGTACAGGGTATATACAAATTTGCATATATAACATATACGGCACAGAAACATTTGCCGGGGTTAAATGTCATCTGACATGGTGTGCCCACTTACATACCTTTTCCAACTCATCCTGTGATGTTTGAGCTGGCCCTTCCAATTCCACTACTCCTCTCAGCTTAGTATCACCTACAAATCTGACCAATTTACATTGAGTTTCTGAATCCAAGTCATGTATGTAAATTGGAAACAATAGTGGTTCCAGCAATGAGCCCTGAGGCACCTCATTCAGTATACTGGCATCACTCCCCTAATGTCCCAATTTTAATCTCACCCACCCAGCGGGACACTGATGATATCAGAGCGCCACCCATTTTACACCCCACCCAATTTCATTTTCCACTACCTCAATGGAAAATCTGATGGCTGATCTGATCCCGTCAGCATCTCGCTGAGCAGATTAGGTTAAAATGACCCCCTGTTTTGTTTCCTGCCCTTCAGTCAGTTTCTTATCCATTCCCAGGATTTACCCTGGATCCCCATAGCTTGGAGATGAATTAATAGCCTTTCGTGACCATTGATAATCAGTAAGAGAGTGAGATTACACTGCATGATATTAAGATGTCGGTAATAAATGTGTTAGTGCAGTCGTATAAAATTCCTTTCCCCACTGTTTTAATTTTAAACTTCTGCAATAAAACAGCGGATGGAGAGATTTCAAACCAGCACATTAAGACATTTTATTACTAATATTTTACAGAGCAATTTTGAACCCCTGAGACTCTCAAAAATTCTGGCAGTGACTTTTGTACAATTTGTGTAGAAATGTCATTAAAAAATGGTCACAGAACTATCAGGTGGAAACCCTTCTTAAGAGCTTTTTCCTGAATTATACCCCATTAACAGTATTGCCAAGATCAGAGCTACAGGAACAGTGGGATTTTCTTGCAGAAAGAAGTGAGATAGTCTGCAAACCAATCAAGATGAAAATGGAAGGTTCCCTCCAAGGTATGCTGGCAGGTTTGAACGTTCATGTGCTTCAATTATTAATGCTATTAATTTGTGCTTTATCTGAAGAAAAGTGTTAAATATGACATTTACGTTAATCCGTTGAACTCTTACAGCATATACCATTTCAACAGCTTAATATAAATGTTTATGCGTTTCCTAAGATAAAATACAAATATTATTTTCTGGACATATTTGGAAAAGAAAATTGGGTCATAAAAACATTGAAATCTGGTAATAATTATGTGTCAGTAATGTTACAATGACAGCTGAAAAGGCAGGGCAGCCCATTTCAAATCATGATACAACCAATCGCCCTCATTTGAGTCTTTATCAGAAGACCATCAATGTCCAGTTAAAGGTTAAAAAATGTGGGATGAGGTTACATTTTTTGGTGGAAAAGATTCTGTTCCGGACCTGGGCTGGAAATCAGCCCAGAAAAGTGAGATGGGAGTCTCTTCTCTCTGAAGCTTGTTGTTAATGAGATTGGGCAATCACACCCAGCTCCAAACGGTAGCAAGGGCACAGCAAAAAGAACCATGTCCAGAATTTACCACGAATCGCAATCCAATTGGCAATTTTGTTCAGAGAACTCGCAAGGAAAGCTGGGAAAAGAAATGAAAAATCCACACGGGTGCCGTCTGAGGTGGTCCTCTGAGTGGAGATTAAAACGAGGGAATTACAGATGGAATATTAACTGGTTTCAACCTGGCCAGATGGAACAGATGGTAAAGCACTCCTCCCATATCATAACAGTTACAGAGCGAAGGTTTGAATGATAAAAGACAAACGGGCCCGTGAGGATGAAGAAGGGAACCCGATCAAATGCTAAATGAACATTTTCCAGAGGTACTCACTAAAAGAGAACGTGTGGGCAAGTTAAAGGAGCTGAAGACAATCCAATCCCCTGGGTTTGAAAGCAGATGTCCAGAGGTATTGAGGGAGACCAACGATAAAACTGGAGTGGAATTGGTTAACGCCACTCAACCACTTCCTGTCACAAAGCATTCCATGCTCCGCCAATTTCCTGCATGATGACATTTCACCTAACCTTTATTCTCACTCTTTTAGTGATCATTTCAGATTGATGTCCCGCTCATCACCAACTCCCCAACCAAAGGAAAGAGTCTTTCCCTAATCACTCCAATAGGTGTACCATGAAAATCCACTAGTATCAGTAGAACTCCACACAAGTGCACAAGCAACTTTCAGGGCATTCGAGGGAAACTCAAACCAAAGTGCTCTTGGCTAAAACACATTGATTTATGAGGCCTTCCACTGATAAGCCTTCTGAAACTTTAGCTCCCTTTGTATAACTTCATTTGTGAGTAATGATGTGGAAATGTACTTCTTTCCTGTCAACACTATGGGCTTTGACAAATTATTATAATTCATTGCCAAAATGAAGGTTTTGTCAAATATTAATGACCTGCAAGGTCATGCAACAACAGGTTTTAATTGGACTTCTGCTAATAATCTGCTGCTTTAATCCGTTGGTTGATAACTCTGTGCTCGCAAGTGAGTTTCATGATGTTGGGGAGTAGCTGGGGAACCTGTACGTTCCTATGTCAAACTGTCTTCATTCATTTTGTGCTGAGAAAAAAAGCTTTTGTCATATCAATCTGGGGTAAGTTTGAACCTAGATCTTGGAGTTGAAAGGCCAGAATTCCAATCCACCCAAAGATTTAATTTCTGTATCCAAGAACCATTGACTCTGAGCACATACAGACCTCATCTAGCTTAGCACAGAGAGTGCTGGCTTCCGATATGTTACACATTCAGGAAAAAATAGAACATGTAAAAATATTAGACCAAGAAGAAAGGGATTTCAGCAAATAAACTGAGGCTGACACTCCAGTGCGGTGCTGAGGATGAGACGTTAAACCAAAGCCCCGTCTCTCTCTCAGGTGGACTTAAAAGATCCCATGGCACTATTTCAAAGAAGAGGAGAGGAGTTATCCCCGGTGTCGTGGCCAATATTTATCCCTCAATCAACATAACAAAAACAGAGTATCTGGTCATTATCACGTTGCTGTTTGTGGGAGCTTGCTGTGCGCAAATTGGCTGCCGTGTTTCCCACATTACAACAGTGACTACACTCCAAAAGTACTTCATTGGCTGTAAAGTCTTCCTTTATTTAGAGTTGAGCTCAAAGGCTGGTTTCTTACACAGCAAAGAAAAAAACAATCAATTGGTTGAGTTGATGGTTCATTAAGCTTACGTATTATTTGGCTCTTGAGGAGGAGTTGACACAAGATGTCATTAATTTAATGTGAAATCAAACCAATCTTTGGAACAATGCCAATGTTGTGTGGCACAATCCATAAATCTAAGGTTTTATCCTCAGTTGAGATTATATTTATTTTTTCAATATCATGCTTTACTGCACATACCAGACTTCTTAATATGTTCCTCTGAAGGCAATGCTTCTAAATGGATATTTCTACCTAAAAATCCATGAATGCGATTCGGTCCGGGGGACATTTACAATCGCACTGCTATTTTTCCTTATAAATCTAAATTTTACATTAAAATGTCTGCCCAATGAATTTTGCACACTGCATGAACCATTTTCTCAGTCAGCTATTGAAACACAGTAGACAGATAGGCCAGCAAAAATCACCCCCACAATGTAGTTCCCAGTTGACCAACACAGTTGCTTTCCTGTTCCACGCCCCTGGCTTGCAGTGCGTATATCAGTCCAAACCCACGACCTCTACCATCTAGAGGGACATGGGTGGCAGGTGGCAGGAAACTCCACCACCTCCAAGTTCCCCTCCAAGTCACACACCATCCTGAGTTGGAGATATATCGCCATTCCTTCATCGTCGCTGGGTCACAATCCTGGAACTCCCTCCCTAACAGCACTGTGGGAGCGCCTTCACCACACGGACTGCAGCGGTTCAAGAAGGCAGCTCACCACCACCTTCTCAAGGGCAATTAGGGATGGGCAATAAATGCCGGCCTTGCCAGCAACACCAACATCCCCTGAACGAATAAGAAAAGAACACCTGACAAGATAGTTACAGATGAAGAAGACAATTTAGCCCATTTTCAACCATCTGGAAAATCTTAAACTCCCTATTGTAATATCCAATTGCTTCCTAAATGTTCCCAGAGGTTTTGCCTCCACTACTCACTTTGGAAGTCTGTTATGTTGATCACCCTCCGTGTGAAGAACAATTTCCTGATATCAGTCTTAAATTCACTTTTTGTTAGTTTGAACCTATGCCCTGTGGTCCTCCTCTCACAAATTAATTTGAAGTAGTATTCCGGATCAACCTTTTCCTTATCATTTACTATTTTATACACCTCTATAATATCACCTCTTTGATGTTTCCTTTTCAGGCTGAAAAGCCCAGGGGGAGGAAATTGCCCTCTGCCCCATTTCGGTCGGATAATTCAAGTTATTTCCGCCCGGTGGGAGGCGGAGGGAAGGGGCGGGAAATTCGGCTCTTTAGCTGTGACACCGCATGCCTGCGCTTTGGGGCGCTGTTTGAGGCGGTATAGGGGCGGGTTCGGGTCGGGAGAGGGGCGGTGTCCATTATGTCAGCGCGATGCAGCACGACGCGTAGCAACGTCCCTCCCCTTCAGTTAAAGGGAAGGGCTGTGAGGCCTCCGTGGTGCCCACTGTGCCACCGGCGAGGGGCTCGGTCGGGCCAGCGGAGCGGGATGACAACTAAAAGAAAATGGCGGCCGCAGTGGAGCGCCTTCCTCTTTAAGGGCGGCCGCACCACCCAGCCACAGGCAGCTTCCCGCCTCGCAAAGCTCTCAGTGGCACAGACTGGCGGTGGCTGCACTCCCCCGGGCGGAAAATGGGTCGCTGCCGGGCGGTGGGGGGGTAGGTGCACCAGGTGGGGCGGAAAGTCGGGGCGTGGCGGAAACCCATTGCCCCCCCCCCACCCCCCCGGCTCCCACCCCGGCCTGGGGCAATTGTGAATGGGTGGCACCCTCTGCCTGCCCCCGGTCGGTAAGGCCATACCGCTCTGTTAGAGGCGGTAACGGGCCTTAAAAAAGAGGCATTTTCGGCCACCCAATTCTCCCTAGTCTTTCCTCATATTCCGGTATCCCTAACACTAGGAATCAGCCTCATGACACATCACTGTATTGCCTTTAGCACTTGAATATCTCCCATGTGCCTCAGAGACCAGAGCTGGTCACAATATTCAAGCTGTAGTTTGACCAGAGTGCGATACAGTTTGATTACAATTTCCTCTGACTTATAGTCCAATGCTTTGGCCAATATGTAGATACACATAGAAGTTACAGCACAGAAAACAGGCCATTCAGCCCAATCAATTAGTGCTGGCATTTACCCTCCACACAAGAAAATAGTCTTAATCACATTTAACCACTCTGCTCCCATATCCCTTTATTCACTTTTCCTTTCATCCAGCTATCCAATCTAATCTTGAAGGTTGACATTGTTTCTGCCTCAAGCATTGACCTTAAAAGTGCCACACAGCTCTGTGTCAAGATGTTTCTCTTGTTCTCTGCTCTGTGGCCCCTCTTTCTCGACCCCTCAACTACTGGAAACAGTCTGCTTCTGTCTGCTCTGTTCCACCCTTTCATAATTTTAAACTATTATATTGTTCCATAGTCTTTCATTTATCCGTCATAGTAGAGGTGTTCAAGATCATGAGGGGTCTGGACAGAGTAGATAGAGAGAAACTGTTCCCATTGGCAGAGGGGTCGTGAACCAGAGAACACAGATTTAAGGTGATTGGCCAAAGAGCCAAAGGCAACATATGAGAAAACATTTTTACGCAGCGAGTGATTAAGATCTGGAATACACTGCCTGACAGGGTGGTGGAGGCAGACTCAAATCGCGGCTTTCAAAAGGGAATTGGATAAGTACCTGAAGGAAATTTCTTTGCAGGGCTACGGGGAAAGGGTGGCGGAGTAGGACAAGCTGAAGTGCACTTGCAGAGAACCGGCACAGGCTCGACGGGCTGAATGGCCTCCTTCAGTGCTGTAACCATTCTATGATTCTATAATCTTCTTTATCTGGCTATTGTTGTAGAACTGCCCCCAGCTACTGTAGGCAGATAAATTGCAGCTGCTAAGCATCACCACTGCTGTGTTATATAACATTGAATCATTACTTTACAGTGGAGAGTGAAAGCTCTCGATGGAGCAGCCAGCAAGATGAGAACATTTTTGTAAATATATTTGTAAACTAGCGTTTTAAAAACCTAGTTATATATGGTATATATAAAGTACACAAGTTGGGTAACAGATGGTGAATGATCAACAGCACACAGGTGATGACAGGCCTATAACTCATTGGCACCTCTGGTCACTGTTATTCAATACTGTATCTGCCACACACCATCACTGCCCAGTGTGTATAATCTACAAAGTTCATGTACTGAATCTGTACATAAACACCCAAGACAACAACTTGCATTTATATAGCGAAGTGAAACGTCCCAAGGCACTGCACAGGAGTATTATGAGATTTTTTTTAATTATACTGAGCCGCATAAGGAGAAATTAGGGCAGGTGACCAAAAGCTTGGTCAAAGAGGTAGGTTTTAAGGAGCGTCTTGAAGAAGGAAAGAGAGGTAGAGAGGTGGAGAGGTTTAGGCAGGGAATTCTAGAGCTTAGGGCATAGGCAACAGAAGGCACGGCCACCAATGGTTGAGCGATTATAATCAGAGATGTTCAAGAGGGCAGAATTAGAGGAGCGCAGACATCTCGGGGGGTTGTGGGGCTGGAGGAGATTACAGAGATAGGGAGGGGCGAGGACATGGAGGGATTTGAAAACAAGAATGAGAATTTTGAAATCGAGGTGTTGCTTAACTGGGAGCCAGTGTAAGTCAGCGAGCACAGGGGTGATGGGTGAGCGGGACTTGGTGCACGTTAGGACATGGGCAGCCAAGTTTTGGATGACCTCTAGTTTACGTAGGGTAGAATGTGGGAGGCCAGCCAGGAGTGTGTTGGAATAGTCAAGTCTAGAGGTAACAAAGACATGGATGAGGGCCTCAGCAGTGGATGAGCTGAGGCAAGGACGGAGACTGACAATGTTACAGAGGTGGAAATAGGCGGTCTTAGTTATGCTGCGGATGTGTGGTCGAAAGCTCATTCCAGGGTCAAATATGACTCAACAAACCTCAAGCACTTAGAAAGAAACATTCAGTTAAAGTCACTGAGCATAAGAACATAAGAAATAGGAACAGGAGTAGGCCATACGGCCCCTCGAGCCTGCTCCGCCATTCAATATCATGGCTGATCTGATCATGGACTCAGCTCCACTTCCCTGCCCGCTCCCCATAACCCTTTATCATTTAAGAAACTGTCTATTTCTCTCTTAAATATATTCAATGTCCCAGCTTCCACAGCTCTCTGAGGCAGCGAATTCCACAGATTTAAAACCCTCTGAGAGAAGAAATTTCTCCCCATCTCAGTTTTAAATGGGTAGCCCCTTATTCTAAGATCATGCCCTCTAGTTCTAGTCTCCCCCATCAGTGGAAACATCCTCTCTGCATCCACCTTGTCAAGCCCCCTCATAATCTTATACGTTTTGATAAGATCACTTCTCATTCTTCTGAATTCCAATGAGTAGAGGCCCAACCTACTCAATCTTTCCTCATAAGTCAACCCCTCATCCCCAGAATCAATCTAGTGAATCTTCTCTGAACTGCCTCCAAAGCAAGTATATCCTTGAGAGAAAAATGAAATCTTGAGGATTTCATGGAAACTGGAGGAATATCAGAAATTGTGACAGACTGGATTCGTTCTTCCCTTCTTCTCTTCCTGCCGAGTATCTATGGAGCTGTTTATTTCCCTAACCTAAAATAATTAAATAAAACAAAAGCAATTACTCAATGTAATGGCTCCTTTATCCATACATTCAAGATCAATTCTGACTACTGTGTGCCAGCTTGGCTTAGTTGGAAGAACTCTTGCCTCTGGCTTAAAAGATTCAAGACACACTCCAGGTCTTGACCATGCAGCATGTGCAGGCACACTGAGGGAGTGCTGCACTGTCAGGGATGTTGTCTTTCATGTGAGGTATTAAACCAAGGACTTGTGTTGGCAATTCAACTTGATGTGAAAGGTCCCATGGCTTTATTCAAAGAAGAGCAGGGAGTTCTCCCAATGTCCTGGTCAGCATTCATCCCTCAACCTGTACCACCAAAACCAGGTTAACTTCATTCATATCAACTGCTTATTGTGGGACTTTGATGTGCACAGATTAGCTGCTGGATATGTGTACGTCACAACAGTGACTGCACTTCAAAAGTAATTCATTGGCTATGAAGACTTTGGGACAACCCGAGTGATGAGGCGCTAAATAAATGCAGGTCCTTTCTTTTATCTTCCTTCCAAGATTTCACACCTCCCCGTCTTCATGATCTCTTCCTATATGGGCTAGACTTTCCACTAGGTGGCTAAGGCCCAAACAAATGGGCCTTGTTCCAGTGATGTGGGACGTCTCGGCCTTGCTAATTCCCGGCATCAGCCCAGCGAAGTGCATGCTAGGTGCCGAAACTTGGGATGGGCCTTGTGTGGCCGATCATTTCGGCGAATCGAGCTGAAACTTGGGCACCTGTTTTTCCAGTGATGTTTTGGGCCTAGTTTCCACTTTTTGCTCAAAATGGGCGATAGAGGTCCATTTTGGACGATAGATGGGCCTTAGATGGACGATGTGAAGTGGAAAGTCTCGCCCATCTCTGCTGCACCCCTTGGGTACTCCAACCCTACCCGATTTTTCATTCCCTGATCCATCACTGACGGCCACTCCTTCAACCACCTTGCCTTTGTCCTCTGGAACCCCCTCCCTCAGCATCTTCATTTTGCCATTTCTCTCCCTGCCTTCGGAAATCTCCGTGAAACCCTGCTTTTCGAGCTTGATTTCTGTCCCGTCCCGACAGCCCTCCTTTCGTGCCTCTCTCCCCGCTCGGTGTCCGCTCACGATCCATCATCCAGAGAAGCCCTGTGGAGAGTCAGCCCACATTGTATGGTAAACCCGACAGAAATAGAACTGGTTGCACAATCGTGCTGGTGCAGACCTCCTACTGCATATCCTCATAACAATCACTGCACCTCAAAACAAATTGTCTGTGTGAAGTTCTTGGAGATATTTCAGCACGATAGGGTGTGATAAAAACATAAGAGTTACATTTATCATTTATTTACCTTTGGCTTATTCAGTCGCTCACACATTTGCAGAATACTTAACAGGCGACAAATTCGAAACAGCACCTCACGGGGCTTGTCAAGTGGCAGCTCGAAGACAAACAATCTTTCGGGCTTTTACACAATTTGTTAATGAGATCATTTGTATTCTGGGGGATCTGGAACTTTGAAGCAATAAACTGTTACACAGGCGGTATATCGTGAAGACCAAACCATTTTACAGCAGTTCAGAGATCTTTCATCTTTTATTGGCTGCCCTGAGGAACGCTGATCAATGTCATTCAGAGAGACATGAGCCGTAAAGATTTTCATCTGTTAGCGATTCTCTGTTCTGCTTTCACACTTGAAAAGCTTTTAAGGCAAGCATCTATAGGACATGAGATGTCTATTGTTAACAAGATGGCAGCTCTAAATTCAGTCTGTATAATTGGGGCTTGTAGAATACAGATTCACTATCTTAAGGACTTCTCTGAGAATCATTATGTGCTTTAAATGTTGGACTGAGTTCAAATTTCTAAAAGATGGTTATTTGAAACCCTATTTGGCAAATTATTTACTCCCCTACAATGAATCCTGGGCAAGGAATAATTGTAGTATTCCCTTGACTGGTTGCCCCTCTTTAACCCATGGGTTCCAAGACCAATTGCAGCACCCCTATCACTGCCCCATCTGAGATCAGTTAACTCATCACAGACCATAGACAAGGCCTGCACCTTTCTGATGTATGGGCTTATCGCTGAATAAAATCAGGGCAACCCTGGCTGCTTTCACAAGACACTTATAACAGCATTCAGCCTGCTGCGTCTCGGCAAGAATTTATTATGTACGATTGACATTGTTCTTCTTTAAAATAAAAAATCTTGCCCACTTTTATCCTCCCCCTTTTGCTCTCCCGAAGGGTTCCTTGTTCAGGCGTGGTGACACAGGTAACAATCACCTCGCTCTATGTCTCCCAAATGGCCATTATCCAAGTGTAAAATCGGGCAGTGAATGTTGGCAGATTATTTGGGGGGAAATCACAGCTGAGCCTAACCTTGTCCTTACCTGACATCCAGTGGAGGGTCACTGGATGGCCAAAGATCGCCCTAAGTGGAGGAAGAGCATCTGGGAGGGCGCTGAGCACCTCGAGTCTCATCGCCGAGTGCATGCAGGCAGCGGAAGGAGCGTGTGGCAAACCAGTCCCACCCACCCTTTCATTCAACCACCATCTGTCCCACCAGTGACAGAGACTGTAATTCCCGTATTGGACTGTACAGTCACCTGAGAACTCACTGTTAGAGTGGAAGCAAGTCTTCCTCGATTTTGAGGGACTGCCTATGATGATGATGAGGAGGTTCAGCAGTCTGGTTGGATTTCGCCCACTCTGGCTGATCACCACAGTTCAGGGCTGGAATCTGAGACCTTTTCGTCTGTCTGGCTTCTCACAGGAGAAATTCGTTGAACCGGTGAATTCCACGGTTAAAGATTTTGAAAAATATTTGAGTTTATGTAGGATTACATCGGATATATGGCACCGAAACAGGCCATTCGGCCCAACCAGTCCGTGCCGGCGTTTATGCTCCACTCGAGCCTCCTCCCGTCTTTCCTCATCTAAATCTATCAGCATAACCCTCTATTCCCTTCTCCCCCATATGCTTGTCTAGCCTCCCCTTAAATGTGTCGATACTATTCGTTTCAACCACTCCCTGTGGTAGCGAGTTCCAAATTCTCACCACTCTTTGGGTAAAGAAGTTTCTTCTGAATTCCCAATTTGATTTCTTGGTGACTATCTTATATTGATGGCCTCTAGTTATGCTCTTCCCCACAAGTGGAAACATTCTCTCTGTATCCACTCTATCAAAACCTTTCATAATTTTGAAGACCTCTATTAATTCACCCCTCAGCCTTCTTTTTTCAAGAGAAAAGAGACCCAGTCTGTTCATCCTTTCCTGATATGCATCCCGTCGCATTTCTGGTATCATTCTTGTAAATCTTCTCTGCACCCAGTGCCTCTGTATCCTTTTTATAATATGGTGACCAGAACTGTACGCAGTACTCTTTAAGTGTGGTCTAACCAAGGTTCGATACAGGTTTAGTATAACTTCCCTACTTTTCAATTCTATACCTCTAGAAATAAACCCGAGTGCTTGGTTTGCTTTTGTTATGGCCTTGCTAACCTGTGTCGCAACTTTTAGCGATTTAGTTTGCTCTGAATTTCGTCCGAAATCACAACGTGCTGAATGCAAAAGTAAATGACTCACTTTCAACGACCCGGGAGTTGTACAGAATGATACAGTACATAAGGATGCCGTTTGACCCATCGTGTCCTGTGAAAGAGACATCTCTTTGAAAGAGCTATCCAATTAGTCCCGTCCCCCCCCCCCCCCCGCTCTTTCCCCATAGCCTTGCAAATGTTTATTTTAAAGTATATATCCAATTCCCTTTTGAAAGTTACTACTGAATTTGCTTCCACCGCCCTTTCAGGCAGTGCGTTCCAGGTCATAGCAACTCGCTGAGTAAAAAAAATTCTCCTCATTTTCCTCATTCTCGCTCTCCTCACTCTCCCCCTGGCTTTTTTGACAATGATCTTAAATCTGAGATCCCTGGTTACTGCCCCGCCTGCCCAGTGGAAGCAGTCCCTCTCCTATTAGCTCCATCAAAACCAATCATTATTTTGAACACTTCTATTAAGTCTTCCCTTCACCTTCTTAGTTGAGCTAATTACAGTACCAATAGAAGGCAACAGGCCCTTTTTGTCAACAGTCAACTGTAATTTCTCAGTGTGGCACTGCAAGGGATTGTGAACTGCACAATTGGGATTAGTTCGAAGAACAGACAACCATCGCAGATAGAATCATAGAACGGTTACAACACAAAAGAAGCCTTTCAGCTCTCGGCAAGTCCCACTCTCCCGCCCTTTCCCGTAGCCCTGCAATTTTTTTTCCTTCAGATACTTATCCAACTCCCTTTTGAAAGATAAGATTTCAGGCACTACATTCCAGAACCCAACCACTCGCTGCGTTAAAAAGTCTTTTCTTACATCGCCTTTGGTTCTTTTGCCAATCACCTTAAATCTGCGTCCTCTGGTTCGCGATATGTCCAAAATAGCGTCCATGCAGCATGCGCACACTTCTGGTGCGAACTGCACTGGACGCCAACATGATAAAGGCCAAATAAGAGGCGTCCTTCACCCATGTCTGAAGCAAGCGTGAGACCATTTGCATATGCAAATAAGCGGCCTAACCCCTGCTTCTAGTCCCTGCTGCAACTTTGGTTTGTGCCTGAGGCGACAAGCACCAATGCCGATTGCCTCCAGGAACACCAACGGCAAACATCACGTAAGTAAAAAAAAGTAAGTACTTGCCATAATCGCCGATGCTCCCAGTCCCGAGATCTCCGACCTCACTCTCGACTCCAACCTCCACCCCGCGCCCCCCCACCCCCCCCACCCGCCCCGATCTCGTTGATCTTTCCTTGAGGCCTATTTTTGTCACAGAAACCAGTACCTGAGAGAAACTGTTCTCAGAAGGCCTGAAAAACAGGCACGACAGAGCCGAGTTTCTAGCTCACTGTGTGATATTCAGGTTTTTCTGTTCCTTGGGGTACTGGATCACCGGGGCACAATGGATACAGGAAAATAGGCCTGGGAGGAAGGCATGCAAATGAAGGGTCTCATCCTAATTTTCTGTCCATTTAATGGCTGCAAAATCGCGCAGGCCCTCTTACAGGCCTGGGTTCACCCCGTCCCGATTCTCCTGTAATTGCTGTGCACGGGCAATCCAATCTCTCCAGGCATGGGACAGGAAGTTCTGACCCTATAACAATCAGCTTTAAAGAGAATTTGTTAAGAATTTCAAAGATAAAAGTATACCGAGGATACTCAGGAAGGCCAGGGATGTGGGATTAGAGTAGATGCAAGCCCATTTCGCACCTGAAAATTGGGTGGGCAGAGGAGGCAAATGAGGGGAGGGAGTTTCGGCGGCCCATTGGACGCCCAAGGCCAATTTTTAAGTGGGCACATAAATGGTGCACAGCACCAAGGCTGCAGGCTGTATAAATATGCAAATCGGAGTCTTACGGCATTGCAAAAAGAAAAAAGACTTGCATTTACATAGCGCCTTTCACGACTACTGGACGTCTCAAAGCACTTTACAGCCCATGAAGTGGATTCACTGTTGTAAGATTGCATGTTTGAAGTACAAATGGGAGCAGTCAGCGGCTGAACAAAGCCTGCCTTAAAGGGGCCGCTGATGGCTACTCCACTAAAGGGCCCCGAACCTCTTTTTGCTTCATCTTTGTTGGGCCCGGAGGAGCAGGATCGACCTATCGCCTGGCTCGGTAACAGGAGCCCATCGGTCCCCCACCGGCGAGTTGCAGCCGCGTGCCTGTCTGGTGCCGGCAGCTCACCAGCTATGTACAAATGAGGCCCCGCCCAGAAAATGGTCCACGTCTCCTGTTGGCAGCTTCCTCTCGGCCAGTCTTCATGCCAGTTTTGGGCGGAAATTGAAAATTCCTAGAAACATAGAACATAGAAACATAGAAAAATAGGTGCAGGAGTAGGTCATTCGGCCCTTCTAGCCTGCACCGCCATTCAATGAGTTCATGGCTGAACATGCAACTTCAGTACCCCATTCCTGCTTTCTCGCCATACCCCTTGATCCCCCTAGTAGTAAGGACTTCATCTAACTCACTTTTGAATATATTTAGTGAATTGGCCTCAACAACTTTCTGTGGTAGAGATTTCCACAGGTTCACCACTCTCTGGGTGAAGAAGATTCTCCTCATCTCGGTCCTAAATGGCTTACCCCTTATCCTTAGACTGTGACCTCTGGTTCTGGACTTCCCAAACATTGGGAACATTCTTCCTGCATCTAACCTGTCTAAACCCGTCAGAATTTTAAACGTTTCTATGAGGTCCCCTCTCATTCTTCTGAACTCCAGTGAATACAAGCCCAGTTGATCCAGTCTTTCTTGATAGGTCAGTTCCGCCATCCCGGGAATCAGTCTGGTGAACCTTCGCTGCACTCCCTCAATAGTAAGAATGTCCTGCCTCAAGTTAGGAGACCAAAACTGTACACAATACTCCAGGTGTGGCCTCACCAAGGCCCTGTACAACTGTAGCAACACCTCCCTGCCACTGTACTCAAATCCCCTCGCTATGAAGGCCAACATGCCATTTGCTTTCTTAACCGCCTGCTGTACCTGCATGCCAACCTTCAATGATTGATGTACCATGACACCCAGGTCTCGTTGCACCTCTCCTTTTCCTAATCTGTCACCATTCAGATAATAGTCTGTCTCTCTGTTTTTACCACCAAAGTGGATAACCTCACATTTATCCACATTATACTTCATCTGCCATGCATTTGCCCATTAATGTACAGTGTAAACAGCTGAGGCCCCAGCACAGAACCTTGCGGTATCCCACTAGTCACTGCCTGCCATTCTGAAAAGTACCCATTTACTCCTACTCTTTGCTTCCTGTCTGACAACCAGTTCTCAATCCATGTCAGCACACTACCCCCAATCCCATGTGCTTTAACTTTGCACATTAATCTCTTGTGTGGGACCTTGTCGAAAGCCTTCTGAAAGTCCAAATATACCACATCAACTGGTTCTCCCTTGTCCACTCTACTGGAAACAACCTCAAAAAATTCCAGAAGATTTGTCAAGCATGATTTCCCTTTCACAAATCCATGCTGACTTGGACCTATCATGTCACCTCTTTCCAAATGCGCTGCTATGACATCCTTAATAATTGATTCCATCATTTTACCCACTACTGAGGTCAGGTGACCGGTCTATAATTCCCTGTTTTCTCCCTCCCTCCTTTTTTAAAAAGTGGGGTTACATTGGCTACCCTCCACTCCATAGGAACTGATCCAGAGTCAATGGAATGTTGGAAAATGACTGTCAATGCATCCGCTATTTCCAAGGCCACCTCCTTAAGTACTCTGGGATGCAGTCCATCAGGCCCTGGGGATTTATCGGCCTTCAATCCCATCAATTTCCCCAACACAATTTCCCGACTAATAAGGATTTCCCTCAGTTCCTCCTCCTTACTAGACCCTCTGACCCCTTTTATATCCGGAAGGTTGTTTGTGTCCTCCTCAGTGAATACCGAACCAAAGTACTTGTTCAATTGGTCTGCCATTTCTTTGTTCCCCGAATGGCCTCCTGCTGTCCTTTAGTTGCTGTGATTGATTGTGAATAATTCCTTTTATTAAATTATAAAACACCTTCATTTCCAACCGTAGAAATTAAAGATGTTTTATAATTTAATAAAAATGAATTATTCATAATCAATTACAGCAACTACAGGACAGCTAATTCAGTACATTAAGGCTGCAGTGAATATATTATTTCTTTTGAATGGGGAAATTATTGTCGCACTGGGGAGATAAGCAAATCAAGTCTGTTGCTAACAGTGACCGAGCTAGCCAATAGGGTGATGATGTATCAACACAGGAGCTTCCACAGGAAGGTACAATGTTTAAATACAAATAAAGTTATTGAAAACACTACTTCTCGAACAGTGACGAGCTTGTCCACGTCAGTTTGTTCTGGCTTGTAAGATAGAATCTTACGGTACATAAAGAGGTCTTTTGGCCCATTGTGTCTGTGCTGGGTCCTGAAGGAGTTATCCAATTAGACTCACTCCCCTGTTCATTCCGCACAGCCCTTACAAAGTCTCCTATTTAAGTATACAGGATATATCCGATTCTCTTTTGAAATTTACTATTGAATCTGCTCCCACCGCCCTTTCAGGCAGCACATTCCAGATCACAACAACTCGCTGCATAACAAAAATTCTCCTCATGTCCCTTCTGGTCCCTTTGCTGATTATCTTAAATCCGTGTTGTTCCCCCGCCCCCCCCAGTAACCGACTCTCCTGCCGGTGGAAACGTTCACATTTTGGCGCTGCAAATTTAAACTGCAACTGATGATTGTGCAAAAATAAAATCGTGCTGAGGAGATGGCATTTGGAGGTCCAGCGTTTAGTTCTCAGTCTCTGATAAATCTGAGGAACACACCGAGTTCCCAGGCAAGGTTACGGTGTACAGTGGCTCCCAAAGCAAGCGCTCTACTCGGATCTCCTTCACGGCAAACGATCCCCAGGTGGGCAGAGGAAACATTTCAAGGGCACCCTCAAAGCCTCCCTGATAAAGTGCAACATCGCCACCGACACCTGGGAGTCCCTGGCCAAAGACCACCCTCAGTGGAAGAAGTCCATCTGGCAGGGCGCTGAGCACCTCGAGTCTCATCGCCGAGAGCCTGCAGAAATCAAGCGCAGGCAGCGGAAAGAGCGTGCGGCAAACCAGTCCCACCCTCCCTTTCCCTCGACAACTATCTGTCCCACCTGTGACAGAGATTGTAATTCCCGTATTGGACTGTTCAGCCACCTAAGGACTCACCTTTAGAGTGGAAACAAGTCTTCCTTGATTTCGAGGGACTGCCTATGATGATGATTGTTATGTATGTAAACATTATATCTGTGTAAGGCTTGCCACCAGAGGGTGCACCTGTTGGAGGTCCAAGGGTCACCTGCACACCTCATGCAAGCAAGTATAAAAGGTTGTCTGCCATGCTGCTTTGGCACTCTGGAGTTTTATTAAAGAGACTAAGGTCACATCAGTTTAAGCTTACAGTACTCAGTCTTGTGGAGTTATTCTAAACATAACAATTGGCGACGAGTAACAGATCACGAACTTTCACGCAGTTATGGCTGCCGTTGGTATTCTTGAGCGATTTGTAAAGGGTGATGATTGGGAAGCCTTCATTGAACATCTCGACCAGTACTTCATGGCCAACGAGCTGGATGCGGATGATAAAGCGATGAAGCGCAGGGCGATTCTCCTCACAGTTTGTAGGTCTACAACACACGGCCTCATCAAGCATCTGCTAGCACCGACGAAACCAATGGAAAAGACACATGCAGAGTTGTGTACGCTGGTTCGGGAACACCTCAAGCCGAAGGAGAGCATCTTAATAGCCAGGTATCGCTTCTATATGCACCATCGCTCCGAGGGCCAGGAGGTGGCGAGTTATGTCGCCAACCTAAGACGTATTGCGGGACCTTGTGATTTTGCTGGATATTTGGGGGAAATGCTGCGGGACTTTTTCGTGCTTGGAATCAGCCACAAGGTCATTCTTCGCAAGCTGCTGTCTGCCGAATCCCCAGACCTGATAGCCCAGGCTTTCATGTCCACAAACGATAATACTAAACTGATATCTTCTCAGCATCGAAGCTCACCGGCAAGTACTGTGCATAAAATAACGTCATTAGCAGGCAGAACTGTACATGGCAGGGCCTACACATCTGCAGCTGCAAGGCCTAGGATGACTCAGAGTCCACCATGGGGCGCGAATGCGAATCCATTAACACCATGTTGGCGCTGTAGGGGTAATCATAGAGCCCATCAATGTCCATTCAAGCATTACGTGTGCAAAGGCTGCGGAACAATGGGGTATCTCCAGCGAATGTGCAAATGTGCTGCGACTCACCACGCGGCAGAGTCGGCAGAAGATGGTTGATCTGAAGTGGATCACGCAGAACGAGTAAGAGAGGCAACTCAACCCGAGGCCGAGGAAGAAGTGTATGGGGTACACACCTTCACCACCAAGAACCCTCCTATAATGCTGAAAGTCAAATTAAATGGCATTCCAGTTTCCATGGAGTTGGACACGGGGACGAGTCAGTCAATTATAAGCCAGAAGGCTTTTGAGAAACTGTGGGGCAACAAGACACAAAGGCCCAAACTGAGCCCGATTTATACAAAGCTGCGCACTTACACCAAAGAGCTCATACCAGTCACTGGCAGTGCGGCGGTGAAGGTATCATACAATGGAGCTATGCATGACTTATCACTGTGGATTGTACCAGGCGATGACCCAATGTTGTTCGGCAGAAGCTGGCTAGGAAAGATTCGATGGAACTGGGATGACGTCAAAGCACGATCTTCGGTGGATGATGCCTCGTGTGCTCAAAGTGCTGAGCAAATTTCCGTCGCTATTTGAACCAGGCATCGGCAACTTCACAGGCGCCAAGGTGCAGATCCATCTAGGCCCTGATGCATGGCCTGTTCATCACAAGGCTCGAGCTGTTCATTATATGATGAGGGAGAAAGTCGAGATCAAACTGGACAGACTTCAACAAGAGGGAATCATATCGCCAGTTGAGTTCAACGAGTGGGCCAGCCCAATTGTTCCAGTGTTGAAAAGTGATGGCACGGTCAGAATCTGCGGAGACTACAAGTTAACGATCAACTGAGTCGAGTTACAAGACCAGTATCCACTACCCAAGGCGGATGACCTGTTCGCAACATTAGCGGGGGGAAGTCCTTCACCAAATTGGATCTAACCTCCGCTTACATGACACAGGAGCTGGCTGAATCTTCAAAAAGATTGACGTGCATCAACGCGCACAAAGGACTGTTTACATACCACAGATGCTCTTTTGGGATTCACTCGGCTGCTGCCATTTTCCAGAGGAACATGGAGAGTCTGCTGAAATCGGTTCCGCGCACTGTTGTGTTTCAAGACGACAACCTGATCACCGGTCGTGACACCATCGAACACCTGCACAACCTGGAATAGGTTCCAAGTCGACTAGACAGAGTGGGACTCAGGCTGAAACGCTCCAAGTGTGTTTTCCTGGCACCAGAGGTGGGGAGAAAGATTGCAGCAGACGGCATCAGACCCACGGATTCAAAGACGGTGGCCATCAAGAACACACCCAGACCACAGAATGTGATGGAGCTGCGTTCGTTCCTGGGACTCCTCAGCTATTTTGGTAACTTTCTACCCAGGTTGAGCACTGTGCTGGAACCGTTGCACACGTTGCTACGTAAGGGTGATGAGTGGGTTTGGGGTAAATCTCAAGAGACAGCCTTTGAGAAGGTCAGAAATCTGCTATGTTCTAACAAATTACTTGTATTGTATGACCCGTATAAACGTGTAAACCCGTGTGATGTATCTTCGTACGGGGTCGGGTGTGTGTTACAGCCAACCAATGTATCAGGCAAACTGCAACCGGTTGCATATGGGTCAAGAAGTTTATCTAAGTCTGAAAAAGCCTACAGTATGGTCGAGAAAGAGGCGTTAGCATGCGTATACGGGGTTAAGAAAATGTACCAATACCTATTTGGACTCCGGTTCGAGCTTGAAACTGACCACAAACCACTCATTTTGCTATTTTCAGAAAGCAGAGGTATAAACACCAATGCGTCGTCCCGCACCCAAAGATGGTCACTAACATTGTCCGCTTATGACTATAATATCCGCCACAGACTGTGGAAATGTATTTTTATCTAAGCTGATACCATACGGTATTTGTGTGCCCTTTGCAATATATATATAACAAAATGGAGTCCTGGCCCTTCCAGAACTTTCTGCATTTTAGCAGTCAGCTTGCATAAACAGCTAAACCTGGTTTGAGATGGCTGATGGCCATCAGACAGCTAGGAGACAAGTCATGCTGAGACAAGTACCCCCCCATGGTGCTCGCCTATTGTCTACATGACAAGAGTTCCATGTCACCCCACCCTTATCTTCTAGACTCAAACCACCAGCCATTATCTCTTGTAGAGACCTCATCCATTTGATGCAAACAGATAAACTGACTCGGAAACTGAACAATGCAAGACAGGTAATAGCTCATTACCATACTCTCATGGAGTAATGGCCGGCTGGCCAACTAATAACCCTGACAAAAGGAAGTATCTGGAAACCATGTCACGACAAGGATGTAGTAATTAACTCTTTATCTGTATTCACTGACTACGAGACAGAGCCAATACACAGGGAGAGGCCATAACTTGGGTTTTACTGTATAAATATCTTGTGAAACTGTACCATTTCGGAGGTGTTCACTTAGCCCTTGACTGAGTGTAACCTGCCCCTTGCTAGCAAGTAAATTAAAGAAACTTCTGCCGGAGCTGTAAGTGTCGGAGTCATTCTTTTCGGAGGTCGAGATTTCGACAGTTACCAGGCACGGAGAACTGTGCTGATGCCCTCAGTCGGCTACCATTGCCCACCACCGGGGTGGAAATGGCGCAACCCGCAGACTTGCTTCTGGTCATGGATGTTTTTGAGAGTGAGAGGTCACCAGTCACAGCTCGCCAGATCAGAACCTGGACCAGCCTGGACCCTGTGCTATTACTAGTAAAAAGTTGCGTCCTCAATGGGAGCTGGTCGGCTGTGCCAGGGAAATGCAAAATGAAATGAAACCGTTTCACCGATGTAAAGATGAAATGTCCATCCAGTTGGATTGTCTCTTATGGGGTAATCGCGTGGTTTTGCCAAAAAGAGGCAGGGAAACGTTTATATGCGACCTACACGGTACCCACCCAGGCATAGTCATGATGAAGGCTGTCACCAGGTCGCATGTTTAGTGGCCTGGCATTGACTCGGATTTGGAGTCATGCGTACACCAATGTAACACTTGCTCACAGTTGAGCAATGCACCAAGGGAGGCTCCACTGAGTCTGTGGTCATGGCCCTCCAAACCGTGATCCAGGATTCACGTAAATTTTGCTGGCCCCCTTCTAGGAACGATGATCTTAGTAGCAGTGGACGCTTACTCTAAATGGATTGAATGTGTAATCATGTCATCCTGCACGTCCACTGCCACCATTGAAAGCCTCCGGGCCATGTTCGTCACCCATGGCTTGCCCGATCAGTGACAATGGACCATGTTTCACCATCTCGGAATTCAACGAGTTTATGACCCACAATGGCATTAAGCATTTCAGGTCTGCCCCGTTTAAGCCCACATCCAACGGTCAAGTGGAACAGGCAGTCCAAACTATCAAGCAGAGCTTGAAATGCATGACGGACGGCTCCCTGCAGAGACGTTTATCTCGGGTTCTGCTCAGCTACCGGACGCGACCACACTCGCTTACCGGGTTTCCCCCGGCGGAATTGTTAATGAAGAGAGCACTCAAAAAACAGGCTCTCCTTAGTCCACCCGGATCTTAATGATCATGTGGAAACCCGGCGCCACCGGCAAAACATGTACCACGATCGCGCAGCTGTATCGCGTGACATTGATGTTAATGACCCTGTGTTTGTCCTTAATTCCGGTCATGGTCCCAAATGGTTTGCTGCCACTGTCTTGGCCAAGGAGGGGAATAGAGTGGTTATTGTCAAACTATGTAATTGACAAACGTGCAGAAAGCATTTGGATCAGACCAAACTGCGATTCACCGACAACTCAGGAACAACTTGAAGAGGATATCACCATCATCGATCCACCAACACACACCCAACCAGCAATCGACCTCGCCGTCAATCAAGAGGATGAACCCACCATTCCTAACAGTCCTGTCAGACCAGACGCTCTGCAGTGCAGCAATGGCCCAATCAACGCACCCATGCCAGGGTTCGAACTCAGACAATCAACCAGGGAGCGAAGGGCCCCGGACCGCTTCAATTTGTAAATAACTTGTATCAAAGACTCTGGGGTGGGGGGGGGGAGTGATATTATGTATGTAAACATTATAACGGTGTAAGACTTGCCACCAAGGGCCACCTGCACACCTCATGCAAGCGAGTATAAAAGGCTGTCTGCCATGCTGCTTTGGCACTCTGGAGTTTTCTTAAAGAGACTAAGGTCACATCAGTTTAAGCTCACAGTACTCAGTCTTGTGGAGTTATTCTAAACATAACAATGATGATATCCTACAAGTGCAGCTCAGTGTTAGATTATCCTGTGCTGCAGCACTACCCCTGATGGTGTCCCTTAATCACTTCATCTTGTATATAATTCAATTTATCCTTTGCTTTTCCAAAACATTCCCATGCAGTGCATGGCAATGATCATTTGCAGTACATTCCTAATTTTTTTAAACTATTATTACTGGCAATCACTCAGTTTAAGGCCATGCCTTTATAATATTTTACATGGGATATGGATATCATCAACTTTAACTTAATGAAATGAAGGCTGGCCAAATAACCTCCTCATTGACCCATCTGAAGAGTCATGGCCAAATGCATTCAGAAGGGAAAACAAAGATCTTTTAATTTATTTTTCTTGTATCATCTGCTAGCTTTGATGTGTCAGCTGTGGCTGAGTCAAGAAGGTCGAGGGTTCAAGTCCCACTCCAGAGACTTGAGCACAAAAATCTAGGCTGACACTCGAATGCATCATCATAGGCTGTCCTTTGAACGAGGATGACTTGCTTCCGCAAGAGTTCACAGATGGTTGAATGAAGGACCCGATGTTCCAGTCCTGAACTCCAATTGAAGGGGCGGAAGATGCCTGTGCGTGGATTTTTTTAACGTGTGGTGACCGTTGCACATCAGCCACCACACGGGCTCGACAGGGTTAGGCCTTTATCCAGTGGCAAGGGTTGAACCAGGAAGACTGGAGACCTGCTCTGCTGCACGGACCTAGTGCGCGCACATATCGCAGTGTGGGCTGGCCCCGTGCTGTCCCTGGGCCCTCGGCTCTTCTGGGCCCCGTACCCTCATTCGCCGCACCTCCGCCACAATGTTGCAGAGCTTAGCGCGCCGGCTCTATTTATAGCCCCGACCTGCGGTGGTGTTCTCTCACAGGTCGGAGCAGCCAAGGCTCCAGTGCACTGTTGTCTCAGATGGAGGTAAAGGATCCCATGGCTTTATTTCGTAGAGGAGCTGCGGAGTTCTCCCCGGTGTCGTGGCCAATATTTATCCCTCAATCAACATAACAAAAACAGATTATCTGGTTATTATCTGTTTGTGGGAGCTTGCTGTGCGCAAATTGGCTGCTGTGTTTACTACATTACGACGGTGACTTCATTGGCCGTAAAACGCTTTGGGACGTCCGGTGGTCGTGAAAGGCAAGTCTTTCCATCTTTTCTTTATGTGCTTTCTCTTTAAAGATACCAATGGGGAACACAAGTTTCTCTGAGAGAAGTTTTGGTGTTTTCCTGATACTGTGGTTTCCCATCCCCCCCTTCGCTAACATTGAGAATATATCTACCCATGTGCTACACAGATTATAAATGCTTGAGCTGAAGTCATAGCTTTCCATGGTTCCCTTGTATTCAAAGGTTGCCAAGGTTATCTGACTCTATAATGATCACAGTAACAGCCACTATTAATAGATATGTCCTCTGACCTCTCAAATATTGCAGAAGGCTGTCAACAATCAGACTTATTTTTATAGGCCGACACTTTGTAAAACCTTGGAAGAGTGCGAGTGCAGCATTTTAATAACAAAGTGTAGCGGGGCAAGATGGCGGCAGCAAGGAAGGACATCTTAATGTTTACAGAATTTATCATTTTTTGTTGTTTCAAAAATATGTTGTAGATTGAAAATAGTGTTACAGTGTATACCAGCCATCTAAGGTTGTGCGTTCAAGTCCCACTCCAGAGACTTGAACACAAAAATCTAGGCTGACACTCCAGTGCAGCACTGAGGGAGTGCTACACCGTCTTAGAATCTATGGGCTCAATTTTCCCCAAAGCATTTTTTTGGAGTACTTGAAGAGTTACGCCCAATTTTTTGGGGCCCAAGTACGGCCCCAAAAAATATTCTAAAGTTTCCCCGTTGGATTTCTTCATTTTGACCGACTGTAACCCGACCTTTAGGTTTGGGGGTGGAGCCTTGTTCTGCGCCAAAAAGATCGGGCTGCCATGGTAACCAGGGACACAATGTGAGCTGAGGCTGCAAAGTGAAGCCAGCTCCCAACACGTTAAAGGAATTGAAACACACATAACAGCAACTTACCTCCAACCCCGCCCGAAGAGCTTGTCGGTCCAGTCCCATTCTCGGTCCCCACCGGTTCGATTCTCCGATCTCTCTCTCTCTCTCTCTGTATCTGGCCGAAGGGCTTGCCAGTGCGTTCTCCCGTCCCTAATCCTGGCCAAGTGGTCTCCTGGTTTGCTCCCCTGCCCCTAGTCCTGGCCAAGTGGTCTCCTGGTTTGCTCCCCTGCCCCTAGTCCTGGCCAAGTGGTCTCCCGGTCTGCTCCCCCGCTCCTAGCCCTGGCCAAGTGGTCTCCCGGTCTGCTCCCCCGCTCCTAGCGCTGGCCAAGTGGTCTCGCGCTCTGCTCCCCCGCCCCTAGCCCTGGCCAAGTGGTCTCCTGGTTTGCTCCCCTGCCCCTAGCCCTGGCCAAGTGGTCTCGCGCTCTGCTCCCCCGCCCCTAGCCCTGGCCGAAGGGCTTGCCGGTGCATTCTCCCGCCCCTAGACCAGGCCGAGTGGCCTCCCGGTCCGCTCCCCTGCCCCTAGCCCAGGCCGAATGTTCTCCTCCCTCCCGATCCCAGTACCTAACCACACCCGAAAAGCTTCCCCCCAACCCCTCTCCCTTCCCCACCTCTCTCTTCTTCCCCCACCCCTCTCTTACCTTTCCTGCTGCTGCTGTCCGGGCATCTGCTGCATTTACCTGCACCGATTTCCTTACCTGCGCCGATTTCCTTACCTGCACCGATTTCCTTACCTGCGCCGATTTCCTTACCTGCGCCGATTTCCTTACCTGCGCCGATTTCCTTACCTGCGCTGATTTCTTTAACTCTCCGCAAGGGTTTTCTCGAGAGGCCACATACACTGGCCTAAGTAGAAATGGAGTAACTATTAGCTGGCCAAAGTTGCCTAAATGGCCAGAATTGGTGTAGGTGGCTGGTAACACCCCTTTTTGAGAAAAAAAACTTAGCTAAAAACAACGTAACTGAGTTACGCTGGTGCAAATTGATTGGGGAAACTGGGGATTTTTAAGTTACGCCAGCATAAGCAGCCTACTCCAAAAAAACGGCGCAAATACTGGGGAAAATTGAGAAATTGAGTCCTATGTAGAATGGTTACAGCACAGAAGGAGACCATCTGTACATATTTTGCATAAAACAGAGGAATCATCAATTGCAGCACAGGTAGAGTGATTTGAGAGAAATGGGATAGAAATGACCATAGCTTTGGTAGGCTATGATATAATGGTAACTAGATGAGAAGTTTCTGGTGCCAGTCCTTGGAGATGTCCAAGGTTATGCATGTCATGTATTAACAGCACAGGTCCTATACAGGTACAACATCCCGAATCCGGAGTTCCAAAAAACAGAATTGTCCAAAAACTGGACATTTTTGAGGCGGCAGGATGGTGACATCAGGCGGCGAGGGACGAGGAAACTGGTAAAAAACGCAGTGCCGGGGGGGCCACGGGAATCCGCGGGTGGCGAGGAACAGAGGATTGCCGGGCGGTGAGGAACGGCAACAGCGAGGTCCGAAATCCGGCAAAACCCAAACACCGGCACGGACTCAGTCCCGAGGATTCTGGATTTCAGATGTTGTACCGGTACAATATTTGCCATTGTCAGTATTCACCAGTGTGCACAGGGGCGTATAACAATCACGTAGCAGTCATCCACTCTGACTTATAGCAAGATTATTTTGGTCTCATCCAGTTCTGCTTGTATATTAGTCATACGGTCAGCTTCTCGAGGATTCCGGGAAAAGACAGAGGCAGATGTAGTGAGTGTAACAGTGACGTTTTGAAATAAACGTACAATATGTACAAAGGACACAAATTTCAGCTAATCAGCAAAAGAACCCGAGGTAATATGAGAATTGTTTTTTTAATGCAGCCTGTTATGATCTGCCTGAAAGAGTGGAAGCAGATTTAATAATAACTTTCAAAAGGAAATTGGATATATACGTGTCAAGGAAATATTCCAACTGTCAGTGTTTGGGATCAATCTGCATAATCAGCGTAGGCTGGGCCCCTCGCTCCTCAGTTCCACTCCTGCCCGAGTCCTGATGCTAATCGAAGGGATTGCACACAATCTGTACTGGCGGCAGGAATTCTCAGCAGAACAGGACCACTCTGTCATGTATCCTACATTTGGTACTATCTCAAGGTGTGACACCAGAGGGCACAGCAGTGGGAGACTCATAGGTTAACTGTGCAGGTGTGCCTGGCCTTGTATAAAAGGCAGGCCACCAGGTGTGATCCTCACTCGGGAGTTAACTAATAAAGGACTAAGGTCACTACAGTTCAAGTACAACACTCTGCCTCGTGGAGTCATTGTTAGAGCATCTAAGGACACAACAGCCGGAATGACTTCCATTAGCAGCAGCATGGGACTAGTGCTGAGGGGCGAGGGAAGAGGGAAGGGTTCAGGGGCAATACATGGCATAAAAGGGAAGAGGAAAGGGGAGAGAGAAAGGGGAAATGGATGGGAATGAAGGGGAGATGAATGATGGAAAATGGTTGGCCAATGAAGGGAAGCGCGGAGTCACAATGAAGGGCGATGAAGAATACTGTGGTTGCCACAGTACTGAAAGGATATTGCAGCTATTGAACGGATACAGAGGAGGGCACCCACAATGATTCAGGGGATGGAGGGGACTGGATTGTGACATGTGATTACATAAATTGGGTGTGTTCTCACTGGAAAAGAGAGGGTTGAGCGGCAATATGATTGCTGTGTTTAGGATTCTAAAGGGTCTAATGTAGACTATGAAAAGCTGTCTCACCTTGCCCCAAACAGCAGAAGCAGAGGACACGACCTTCGCTTGGAGGGGGGGGAAAATTCAAAACTACTCTGTGGAAATATTTTTTTGGTGAGTGAGTGATAAATCATGCAGCAGGTTCCCTAGAGAGACGGTGGAGGCAAATAATGTTGATTCAGTCAAATGCAAATCTAATAGATTTCTTTCAGAAAAGAATATTTTGGAATAGAAACATAGAAAATAGGTGCAGGAGCAGGCCATTCAGCCCTTCTAGCCTGCACCGCCATTCAATGAGTTCATGGCTGAACATGAAACTTCAGTACCCCCTTCCTGCTTTCACGCCATACCCCTTGATCCCCCGAGTAGTAAGGACTTCATCTAACTCCCTTTTGAATATATTTAGTGAATTGGCCTCAACTACTTTCTGTGGTAGAGAATTCCACAGGTTCACCACTCTCTGGGTGAAGAAGTTTCTCCTTATCTCGGTCCTAAATGGCTTACCCCTTATCCTTAGACTGTGACCCCTGGTTCTGGACTTCCCCAACATTGGGAACATTCTTCCTGCATCCAACCTGTCCAAACCCGTCAGAATTTTAAACGTTTCTATGAGGTCCCCTCTCACTCTTCTGAACTCCAGTGAATACAAGCCCAGTTGATCCAGTCTTTCTTGATAGGTCAGTCCCACCATCCCGGGAATCAGTCTGGTGAATCTTCGCTGCACTCCCTCAATAGCAAGAATGTCCTTCCTCAAGTTAGGAGACCAAAACTGTACACAATACTCCAGGTGTGGCCTCACCAAGGCCCTGTACAACTGTAGCAACACCTCCCTGTCCCTGTACTCAAATCCCCTCGTTATGAAGGCCAACATGCCATTTGTTTTCTTAACCGCCTGCTGTACCTGCATGCCAACCTTCAATGACTGATGTACCATGACACCCAGGTCTCGTTGCACCTTCCCTTTTCCTAATCTGTCACCATTCAGATAATAGTCTGTCTCTCTGTTTTTACCACCAAAGTGGATAACCTCACATTTATCCACATTATACTTCATCTGCCATGCATTTGCCCACTCACCTAACCTATCCAAGTCACTCTGCAGCCTCATAGCATCCTCCTCGCAGCTCACACTGCCACCCAATTTAGTGTCATCCGCAAATTTGGAGATACTACATTTAATCCCCTCGTCTAAATCATTAATGTACAGTGTAAACAGCTGGGGCCCCAGCATAGAACCTTGCGGTACCCCACTAGTCACTGCCTGCCATTCTGAAAAGTCCCCATTTACTCCTACTCTTTGCTTCCTGTCTGACAACCAGTTCTCAATCCACGTCAGCACACTACCCCCAATCCCATGTGCTTTAACTTTGCACATTAATCTCCTGTGTGGGACCTTGTCGAAAGCCTTCTGAAAGTCCAAATATACCACATCAACTGGTACTCCTTTGTCCACTTTATTGGAAACATCCTCAAAAAATCCCAGAAGATTTGTCAAGCATGATCTCCCTTTCACAAATCCATGCTGACTTGGACCTATCATGTCACCATTTTCCAAATGCGCTGCTATGACATCCTTAATAATTGATTCCATCATTTTACCCACTACTGAGGTCAGGCTGACCGGTCTATAATTCCCTGCTTTCTCTCTCCCTCCTTTTTTTAAAAGTGGGGTTACATTGGCTACCCTCCACTCGATAGGAACTGATCCAGAGTCAATGGAATGTTGGAAAATGACTGTCAATACATCCGCTATTTCCAAGGCCACCTCCTTAAGTACTCTGGGATGCAGTCCATCAGGCCCTGGGGATTTATCGGCCTTCAATCCCATCAATTTCCCCAACACAATTTCCCGACTAATAAAGATTTCCCTCAGTTCCTCCTCCTTACTAGACCCTCTGACCCCTTTTATATCCGGAAGGTTGTTTGTGTCCTCCTCAGTGAATACTGAACCAAAGTACTTGTTCAATTGGTCTGCCATTTCTTTGTTCCCCGTTATGACTTCCCCTGATTCTGACTGCAGGGGACCTACGTTTGTCTTTACTAACCTTTTTCTCTTTACATATCAATAGAAACATTTGCAATCCGCCTTAATGTTCCCTGCAAGCTTCTTCTCGTACTCCATTTTCCCTGCCCTAATCAAAACCTTTGTCCTCCTCTGCTGAGTTCTAAATTTCTCCCAGTCCCCAGGTTCGCTGCTATTTCTGGCCAATTTGTATGCCACTTCCTTGGCTTTAATACTATCCCTGATTTCCCTAGATAGCCACGGTTGAGCCACCTTCCCTTTTTTATTTTTACAGTATATGAGTAATTTGGGACATGATATATGGGAAGTGTAGCATGCTTGGGTGGAACAGGTGACATTAGACCTCATGGGCTGGACTTACGGCTCGTTGCCGCCTCTGTTTTCACCCCGGAGGGGCAGCAATGGTGGCGGTGAGCTCCTCTGGGTGGGCGGCCAGCTCCCAGCGGCCCCATCGGGGTCTTCGGGGCCAGTTTCGGCGGGTCGCGGAGCATTACCACCCGGAAAAAGCGAGCCAATACGCAGTGACCTTGGTTGCGGCACTGGCTCGATTTTTGCCTCCTGCCCGATCCGTAACGATTCATTTTTTTAAAAATTTCAAAATATACTTTATTCATTAAAAAAAATTTGTACATTACATTCAAAGGCATTTCGGTACATTTAGCTGTGGTCAGCAATCCCATACACAATATTTGAGTGCTGATGGCAGTCCCATCCGTAACGCTTCATAGAGCGCCCCCTGCTGGGAATGCCTGTGAACGCGGGCGCTCCAAGCTGTAGCGGCTGCAGTGAGGTGAGTAATGTCAACTTCAGGTAAGTGTGATTGGGTTTTTTTTGCGATTTATATTCTGGTGGTGTGAGGTATTTATTGCGAATGTTTTTGGTGGGTTTTTTCAGGTATTTTTTTTTTCTCCCCGGGCCTCTCTCAGAGCGCTACAAGGCCGGCTCTTTAGCTCGGGATTTTCGCATGCTCAACCGGCCTAGCGTCCCAAGAGAGATGTGTAACGCCTCCCTTAGCGCTCCGCCCCACACTCAGGGCCCAGCTGCCCAATTTTGCTGACTAAGGCGCAAACCTTTTCCAGGCGGTATCAGAACTGCCCCGTCACCATTAACGCCCCGAAATCTTAAAAGCCAAAAATCCAGCCCTAGTTCCCAAAGCTTTCCACCACCATATTTGGGTCTGTTGTAGAGACTAATTCATAGAAATTAATTGGTCAACAACTCCATGATTGTTGTATCATGCGACTACCAGGTATTTTTCATCTCGTAATTCTCATGTTCTTATGTACCCAACATAAAGAAAAAAGGAACTTGCATTTATATAGCTCTCTTCACGTCCTCAGGATGTTCCAAAGAGCTTTACAACCAATGAAGTACCTTTGAAGTGTAGCTATTGTTGTAAATAGGAAGTCATAAAGAAATAAAAGACTTGCATTTATATAGCGCCTTTCACAGTCACCAGACATCGCAAAGCTCTTTACAGCCAATGAAGTACTTTTCGAATGTAGTCACTGTTGTAATGTGGGAAACGTGGCAGCCAATTTGCGCACAGCAAGCTCCCACAAACAGCAACGTGATAATGACCAGATGATCTGTTTTTGTTATGTCGATTGAGGGAGAAATATTGGCCAGGACACTGGGGATAACTCCCCTTCTGCTCTTCTTTGAAATAGTGCCATGGGATCTTTTACGTCCATCCGAGAGAGCAGATGGGGCCTCGGTTTAACGTCTCATCCAAAAGACAGCACCTCTGACACTGCAGCACTCCCTCAGCACTGCACTGGAGTGTCAGCCTAGATTTATATGCACAGGTCCCTGGAGTGGGACTTGAACCCAGAACTTTCCTAACTCAGAAGCAAGTGCACTACCCACTGAGCCATGGTCATGCTTAAATTCTGCAGTGCTCGATGGGACCACACCTTGAGTCCTGTGTCCAGTCCAAGAAGGAGACACCAGTCGTGTCAACTCTCACCAATTTTCCCTGAGTCGCACGGATTTGATGTCCAGCTCATACTCATTTAAATGTGGTTTAAACTCACAGGAAAACTTTTGGGGCACCGTTGCATCAACACTGCCATCCCCGTCTTGCACTGGGTAGCAGGGCAGTATTTCACCATAACCTGCCATGATTGAGAGGGGCTGAGCCTTTGAGATGACTGACAGGCAGTCGGCCACTCATAAAGTAAACTGTAGTAACGATTGTTTTCTAGACAAATTCGGCAGCCAACTTATGTAATGCAACGTCCTACAAAACAGCGATGAGACGAATGGCCTGTTAATCTGGTTTCGGTTGAGGAATAAATTTCGGCCAGAGCACCAGGAAAATTCCCCTGAACACTGCACTTATAAAATGGAATTAAAATTCTGCTTGCCCTCACCAACCTCTGAACATCAGTGTTGATTGAGAGGCTATCAGCCTGCCCTGGCCTTTGCAATCATGTTGTTCAACTTGAGTGGGTGCAGAATTAGAGGACATGTGTATAAAATTAACAAGCCTTGGAAAAGACGGGAGATTAGAAGCGATTTTTTTTTCTCTCCCTACTCTGTCACGGGTATTTGGAGCAGGCTCCAAACTAAAACAGTTAATGGTGTGCTGATTAATGCCTTTAAAAGAGCTGGATAATAATGAGCTTGGCAATAATACCGGGGGTTGTAAAGATTAGTAAAGATAGCGATGATTGAATATCATGATGGTCTCGGAGCAGCTGGGAGAATGAGCCAAGGAAGCCAAGGATGACGAACATAGGGCGGAAGGTTGGGTAAATATTGTAAAACTAGCTTTGATTTGCAGAGACGAGAAGAAAGTTTGCTGAACTTTTCCGTTGGTGATAGAGTGGATTGCGTGTGGCCTGTGGATGAATGAAGCCTGATCCACCAATGGCCTTTCCTTTTCCATGCTTTCTGATGCTCCAAAAATTGCACTTCAAACCCGCTTTCAAGATCAATAAGACAAGTGATTGTGTCTAAAGCCAAAAAGGTATTTCTCTCACAGCCATTTCGGAAATCTGCAACATAGCATTAATATTAAACCTTGCAGAAAGCTGCCTTTAATCTCTTCTGTAAATCTCTTTGACTAAAACAGGAGCTGAGTCATCAAAGTGGCATTTATTTTGTTGAATCATCTTCCACAACGCCACACACTGCTTCAGAAATCGTGTCTGCAGATGCTAATCTTTGTATCCCTGTGTCTTGTCTCGGTGTAAATGGGTGTTCCAAATGAAATATTGACTTTGGGCTCCATCCTTTGACTAAAAGTGGATACTGCAACTTGTGTTCAAAATGGCAAAGCATATTGATAGGTTATTGCTCTGTCAGAGGCCCTTAACAGTCCTGAACACTCCATCATTGTTAATTCTTTCAATTATAAGCCCGGCTTCACTGCCCAGAGGAGTGCTAACATAAAAGTACACATTTGATTTGAGAACCACGAGGTGATTGCTACCAGAATGCTGCAGACGTAAAAAGCCACCTGAGATTCTTTGGTAGTTATTTCCCATGGAGTAAGTAAAATGGCTTAAGCTTTTTATATGATGGTGTGAGGGAAAATTGTGGTATTACCCGTGGTACTATTATTTTTTTAAGTATGGCCTAAAAATTCAGTATAGGCCGGTTTGAGGCGGTGACACCGTCTGGTCGCTAACTTTAGCACCGCGTGATATTTACCGGGATATTCACTATTAGCGCCCCAAGAGGGAGTGGAGCGCTAACTGAAGCGTTCCACACGCCTCTCTGGGCACTAACGGGGCGGGGGCACTACTGAAGTTGAGGCGCTCGGATACCGGCAGCCTCGGGCATAAAAAGGTGAGGTGGAACAGCCAAAAACTGCAAGAAAATGGAAGAAACGTTAGCAACAGTCTTCTCGAGGTCGGAAAGGTCAGTAACTGTAAATAAAGTGCAATCCGAACACTTACTGGGTCAGTCCCTTCGATATCGGCTCTGGATCCGCTGTGCGGTGCCTGCTCTCCCTGTCGGGAGTGGCAGACAGAAGCAGTCAGGTTGGTGTACGCGGCGCTAAGAGGGCGTGGCACGCGCATAATGTCACCAAATGGGGGCGCCAGAGTGCGCAGCGCTAAATGACATCATCATCATCATCATAGGCAGTCCCTCGAAATCGAGGAAGACTTGCGTCCACTCTAAAAGTGAGTTCTCAGGTGACTGAACAGTCCAATACAGGAATTACAGTCTCTGTCACAGGTGGGACAGACAGTGGTTGAAGGAAAGGGTGGGCGGGGAGTCTGGTTTGCCACACGCTCCTTCCGCTGTCTGCGTTTGTTTTCTGCATGCTCTCGGCGACGAGGCTCGAGGTGCTCAGCGCCCTCCCGGATGCTCTTCCTCCACTTAGGGTGGTCTTGGGCCAGGAATTCCCAGGTGTCGGTGGGGATGTTGCACTTTATCAAGGAGGCTTTGAGGGTGTCCTTGAAACATTTCCTCTGCCCACCTGAGGCTCGCCTGCCGTGTAGGAGTTCCGAATAAAGCGGTTGCTTTGGGAGTCTCGTACCAAGCATGTGAACAATGTGGCCCGTCCAACGGAGCTGGTCGAGTGTGATCAGTGCTTTGATGCTGGGGATGTTGGCCTGATCGAGGACACTGACGTTGGTCCGTCCTCCCAGGGGATTTGCAGGATCTTGTGGGGACATCGTTGGTGGTATTTCTCCAGTGCTTTGAGGTGTCGACTGTATATGGTCCACGTCTCTGAGCCATACAGGAGGGCAGGTATCACTACAGCTCTGAAGACTATAAGCTTGGTGCCAGAGTTGTGGGCCTGATCTTCGAACGCTCTCTTCCTCAGGCGGCCGAAGGCTGCACTGGTGCACTGGAGGCGGTGTTGGACCTCGTCGTCGATGTCTGCCCCTGCTGATAATAGGCTCCCGAGTTATGGAAAGTGGTCCACGTTGTCCAGGGCCGTGCCGTGGATTTTGATGACCGGGGGGGGCAGTGCTGTGTGGCGGGGTCAGGTTGGTGGAGGACCTTTGTCTTACGGATGTTTAGCATAAGGCCCATGCTTTCATACGCCTCGGTGAAGATGTTGACGATGGCTTGGAGTTCAGCCTCTGAATGTGCGCAGACGCAAGCGTCGTCCGCGTACTGTAGCTCGACGACAGAGGATGGGACGGTCTTGGCTCTGGACAACGGTTGAGCAGGTTCCCATTGGTTCTGTAGTTTAGTTTCCCTCCAGCGGGGAGCTTGTTGAATGTGAGGCAGAGCATTTTGCATCAAGGAAGATCGGGAAGAGGGTTGGTGCGATGACGCAGCCCTGCTAGACCAGCAATGAAGTTCGCGGCAGGCTGTCATAGCGTGGCCCTCGGGCAGTCGGTGCTTAGCAGCCCGTTAGCGCCCCCCTCAGGCGCTAAGCCAACCAATTTCTAGCCCAATGTCTTTTTCTCTTCAATTTTCTTCCCACTCCACTGGAAGTGTTGGCTCCTTGTTGGTTCCTAAAGACAGCTTGGCCCCAAACTTCCACGGGGCCCTTTACACTGGTGCTGTCTCCCCGAGCTGAGATTCCTGTGGTTCCTTTTGCAGATGCTGTCTGGCACTGACCCTGCTGTAACTTCCAGGGCCTGCTCATTTCAATGTCCATTGGCGGTATGGTAGTGCAAATCCCGTGTCTCTTGAGCGGTCCCTCGTATCGAGGGTGACCCACCTCCACACCAACAAGGGCTGAGTTCACAGCTGTTTCAATGAAGGACCTGACATTCCAGGTCCAGAAGATGCCTGTGCGTGGATCTTTTTTTTTTTAAACGTGTGGCGGCCGCTGCACACCAGCTTGACAATCGCTCTGCAACCTCTCGCCGCTCCTTCGCCGCTCCTGCTGTACCTGCCCACGCTCCAAATCCTGTGTAACGCGGTAGTCGAGCACTGGCTGAAGAGAGCGGCAAGAGGCTGGAGGAGCTGTGGGTACGTAAGAGGCAAGCTACAGCCCCTTGGGGCTTTCAGGATCAGATGGCTGTCATTGGACCAGACAGGCCGCTGGTCATCGGGGACACAGATCCACAGCTGAAGAATTGATGATGATGCTGCACCCAACCTGAATGAGACCGCTTTCAGCTTCAGCCCTAAGCTCTGGAATTCCCCACCTAAACTTCTCCACCTCTCTACCTCTCTTTCCTCCTTAAAACCTACCTCTCTGACCAAACTTTTGGTTACCTGCGCTAATTTCTACTTATGCGGCTCGGTGTCTAATAATACTCCTGTGAAGCGTCTTGGGACGTTTCACTATGTTAAAGGCGCTATATAAATACAAGTTGTTGTTGCTGATTCTCAGCATGGCAGCGCACGCTGCCACACCCTTCTTTCCTCCATCCTGCAATGCTCATCCCCCACCTCCAGTACAAGTGCATTGCCCCATTGGGAATCCCACAGAGCTGCCGATCAGAACCTCTTGCCCCTGTTTGGGGCAAAACCTTTCTCCAGCGTCTCAGAGGTCCTTCAGCTGAGAGAGGCGAGTCCAATGCAGGTTCAAGGCAAAGAAAAATTGCTTCTGTAAGTCTGGCAATTTCCCTTGAACGTTTTTTCAGGCTCCGACGTAAAGCGCTTCCGCCAGCGTCTACTGACACTGGCAACAGGTAGACCAACTTTAATTTGTTCCCAGTTTCCCACTAGCCAAAATACCTGGGTGTCAGGGGTGCTTTTGGGAACCACATAGGTATGTTCCAGGTAGCTTTAGCGGCTATTAATAAAGTTTAAATCCATGTTCTTAAGCCTTAAATTGCTCGTATTAACAGATCTTGGTATTCTAATTTAGGATTTATTTCCCAATAAGGCAACATCAGCCTGTTCCAAGCCTTCAAGCCTACGAAATTCAAACAGGACACACAACTGAGTAAGGGCCAGATTGCCAGGGTTCGGGGAGCACTTGGGTTACAGGTTGGATACCACAGGCTTAAAATACTCTGAGGTTTCTGCCTCCATCATTCTATCTGCAATTCCATTCTCACTTGTATAGACTGTGACGTGTGGCGGCCGCTGAACACCAGCTTGACAGTCGCTCTACAATCTCTCGCCACTCCTGTACTGCTGGAACCTCCACACCTTGCAAAACAAAGGTGGGCAAGACTGAATTTACTGAAAATTTACAATGTGTATTGTGCTGAACAGGAGCCAGGTCTCCCTCTTTCATTTCCATGCTTCAGCCTTCCATTGACAACTGTAATGTCTCAGGACCAGGATTGTCAATTCTGTAGAAGAGAATATGGCTTGTTGCATTGAATTATATTCTTGGAGGAACATCAGATATGCGCGTACCTGGAGTTGGAGTAATATGACTAACCAATAAAGTAGCAGTATACGGTAAACTACAGAAAAGTGTCTAGACCACATACAAGTCTAAGCAAAGCTATGGTCCCAAAATTGCCCTTCGCCCCGATTGGGGGCGGTAACCTTCCAGGGCTTCCTGCGCCCGGCCCGGAAGTCCCGCCCCCTACGCGGAATTGGCCGTGCGCCCCTAAAAGGAAGTGGTGCGCTGTCTCCGGGCGCTCCGCTTCCTTTGAGGGGCGTTCCCGGGGCGGTAGCACGGCACTGAGTCCAGCGCCATGTGGAGCACGCCAGCACTACGTGGATGCTCCATGTAGCCCTAACACGCCCCGCCCCTTTAATTAAAGGGGAGGGCCGCTGCGCACTCTGCGGACCCTTTGGTGGCCGCCACTGGGCCACCAGGGAGTCGATCGACCGGAGCAGAAGCCCGGCACCCAAGACAGAGTGCCGGGCTGCACCATGGCGGCCTGGTCGACACGAGGGCCGCCATTGTCACCCTGGCGGCGGCAATTTCCCCCGCGGAGCGCAAAGGGGTCGGCGCAGGGCGGTGAGGGTTTGGAGCGCAATGCGATCGGTCAACGCACACGGCGATGACATCATCGTCAGTAGCGCACCGGCCCAGGGTGCTAATTTAGGTGCACGCCGCCGCTGGGACAGTGTCTCCCAAACGTCAAGGGCATTTCCCCAGTGACGCTAGCCCTCCCCTGGGCGAAAATGCCATTGCGCCCCCTGGAGGTGCTAACAAGGCTATAAAAGGGGGCAATTTCAACACCGATATGTTTTGAGTCAGGAAAAAGTGCTTCACCAATTTTGAAGTGCTCACAAGAAGCAAAGTCTCCCTGTATAAACCCCCAAACTAAGAGAAAATCCCAATAAAGGTAAATTCACGGCAACTTCCTGATGCAAATGTTTCCACGTCCCTTACACAGTTAGTAATGATACAGTCAGTCCCGTTATACGTACATCTAGGTAGTGTTGAAGTACTCAGGAGAAAATACTATTTTATGGCACTGAAGTTGCCAACACACCTTTCACATAATGCAACTACCAAACTTTATGGCTCAAACCAGTTTTTGCTGATTCATTGCCGATGACGAGATGTATAATCACGACAAATAGAAAATCAGATAAAGATGTTTAATGCCACATTTACTGTGTATAAAGAACACCGATCGAGCTGGAAACTCCACACCTTTCAAAGTTCACAGGTAGGTGATACTGAATTTACACTGGGTATAGTGCTCTGATGCTGTGTAGAATGTTGCTGAATTCAATCTCCCTTTATTGCTCCAAATTACACAACTCCACCCAGACTGCTGACTTGCCAACATCGCACCTGAGACCTCGGGATCCCTGCCACTAAACAGACTTCGTTCAGAAATCTGTTAGAAATTTGCTTCTTTTGATGTATTTCAAATGCTTGTTCTTGGTCGTTTCCCCCCCCCCCCTCACCCCCAATCAATTTTTTCAGCAATTGTTTTTCAATTCTTTCAAACTGTAGGCTATGATCTGTAACTTTGCTGTGGTTCAGTGGGTAACACACTCACCTCTGAGTCAGAAGGTCGTGGGTTCAAGTCCCATTCCAGGGGATTGAGCACATAAATCTAGGCTGATGCTCCCAGTGCAGTGCTGAGGGAGTGCTGCACTGCCCTAGGTGCTGTCTTTCAGATGAAATGTTAAACCGAGGCCCCGTCTGCTCTCTCTGGTGGATGGAAAAGATCCTGTGGCACTATTTCAAAGAAGACCAGGGGAGTTATCCCTGGTGTCCTGGCCAATATTTATCCCTCAATCAACATAACAAAAACCGATTATTAATTGGTCCTTATCAAATTGTTGTTTGTGGGAGCTTGCTGTTCGCAAATTGGCTGCCGCGTTTCCCACATTACATCAGTGACTACACTTCAAAATGTACTTCATTGGCTGTAAAGCGCTTTGGGTCGTCCTGAGGTTGTGAAAGGCGCTATATAAATGCAAGTCTTTTCTTTTCTTTCAAAACATTGCACCTCATTATGCCTGGTAGTCTGACTTGCAACTGATTAATCACTTCTGTGATAGATCAATTTTATGTTAATACTGATCCAATTATACGAAAATGCATGGGCAATAATTTAGCCGGGGCTGGTCTGTTCAGTGCAACTCTTTGCTGCAGGTACAACTACAGTGGATACGGATTCATTTTCATTCATGCTTTTGAATATGGTTGTCATGTATTCAACTGTCATTGTAACCCATGTACAAACTGTAAGTTGTACACCATGAGAACACTGACCACTAGGTGGTGACGAGACACTCCTAACCTGGACTTTCAGGTATAAAAGGGGAAGCTCCACCCACCTTCTTCACTTCAGTGCTGGCTAATAAAGGTAACTGGTCACAGAGTGACCTTCTCTCAAGTATGGGCCTCGTGTGCATTTATACTGTATAGTAAGGACATATTATTGGCGACGAGAAACTGGGATTTAAACCACGCGAGCATGGCCACTAGCAGCACAGATGAGAGGTACTGTGTTGGTGATGATTGGGACAATTTTATTGAGAGACTACAGCAAAGTTTCGTCACTAAGGAATGGCTGGGACAGGATTCGGCCGGCAAACGCAGGTCTCATCTCTTGATGGTTTGTGGATCCAGGACGTACTCCCTGATGAAGGACCTACTAGTGCCAGAGAAGCCGGCGGACAAGACTTTTGAAGAGCTCAGTAAGTTGATCGGGGAATACTTCAAACCGGCGAGCAGCATGCACATGGCGAGAAGGGCAAAGCGTTCCAGACTTTGTGGCAGACCTCCGGCGACTGGCGAGCCTATGTAAGTTCCCAGATGCATGCAGAACGGAGATGCTGCGAGACTTTTTTATTGAGGGCTTCGGGCATGCTGGGATTTTCAGGAAACTGATTGAGACCAAAGACTTGATCCTGGAAATGGTGGCTTTGATGGCCCAGACATTTATCTCAGGGGAGGAAGAGTCAGAATGATGTTTGACAAAAATCTTGGTTTAAATGCAGCAAATGGACAGGGAGTCAACATTGTTATGCGACACATAGTTCTCCAGGCAGACAGGGGCAATCGGACATGCCCGAGCATGTAGTCAAACCCAAAGGGGGAATTCAACAGAGACAATGGCTAGCTGAACGGCGATTCATGCTAGCGCAAGGGACAATGCGGCCATTAATGGGGCCATCAACTCCTGTCAATGGTGCGCTTAAGGACAGTTACAGAGACAGTCAGAGACGATCGACTGGTAATGGACCTTTTGTTTCCAACAATGGCTCATGTTGGAGGTGTGGAGGCAAACACACAGCCAGAGCTTGCAAGTATCAGCAATATACCTGCAGAAACTGCAACGTCAGCAGTCACTTGGCGCGTATGTGCAGGAAGCCTGCAGCCAGGTTGATGTACGAGGAGGACGGGCCTGATGTAAGTTCCCAGATGCATGCAGAGCGGAGATGCTGCGAGACTTTTTTATTGAGGGCTTCGGACATGCTGGGAGTCCGGGGCCCAGCGTCGAGGAGGTGCGTGGAGAGGCGTCGGGAGTGCGTTGCAGAGGCCTATAAAAGGCACAGCAGGGAGTCCGGGGCCCAGCATCGAGGAGGTGCGTGGAGAGGCGTCGGGAGTGCGTTGCAGAGGCCTATAAAAGGCACAGCAGGGAGTCCGGGACCCAGCGTCGAGGAGGTCCATTGGTGAGGCCTATAAAAGGCGCGCTTGTACAGCTACAGGGAGAAGGCAAAAAAGAAGCAGAAAGAAACAAAGGTGACGTCACAGCCAAGGGGGTAAGTGATTGGCTGGTGATTGGTGAGTAGCTTTTCTTTTTTCTCTTCTATAACAGTGAGTAAACTTTAGCATTGTTGTTGCCTATCTAAGGGTTAAGTCATGGCAGGACAGCTCGGTCACGTGTTATGCTCCTCCTGTACCATGTGGGAACTCAGGGACGACTCCAGTGTCCCTGACGACTACGTGTGCGGGAAGTGTACCGGCTCCAGCCCGTGACTGACCGCGTTGCGGAGTTGGAGCTGAGGGTGGATTCACCCAGGAGCATCCACGATGCTGAGAATGACGTGAGTAGCACGTGTAGCGAGTTGGTCTTACCGCAGGTGAAGGGTCCACAGCCAGATAGAGAATGGAAGACCAGCAGGAAGAGCAGTGCAAGGAAGGTAGTGCAGGAGTCCCCTGTGGTCAACCCCTGCAAAACAGATACACTGCTTTGAGTGCTGTTGAGGGGGATGACTCATCAGGGGAGGGCAGCAGCAGCCAAGTTCATGGCACCGTGGCTGGCTCTGTTGCACAGGAGGGCAGGAAAAAGAGTGGGAGAGCGATAGTGATAGGGGATTCAATTGTAAGGGGAATAGATAGGCATTTCTGCGGCTGCAACCGAGACTCCAGGATGGTATGTTACCTCCCTGGTGCAAGGGTCAAGGATGTCTCCGAGCGGGTGCAGGACATTCTAAAAAGGGAGGGAGAACAGCCAGTTGTCGTGGTGCACATTGGTACCAACGACATTGGTAAAAAACGGGATGAGGTCCTACAAAACGAATTTAAGGAGCTAGGAGCTAAATTAAAAAGTAGGACCTCAAAAGTGATAATCTCGGGATTGCTACCAGTGCCACGTGCTAGTCAGAGTAGGAATCGCAGGATAGCTCAGACGAATACGTGGCTTGAGGAGTGGTGCAGCAGGGAGGGATTCAAATTCCTGGGGCATTGGAAACGGTTCTGGGGGAGGTGGAACCAGTACAAACCGGACGATCTGCACCTGGGCAGGACTGGAACCAATGTCCTAGGGGGAGTGTTTGCTAGTGCTGTTGGGGAGGAGTTAAATTAATATGGCAGGGGGATGGGAACCAATGCAGGGAGACAGAGGGAAACAAAAAGGAGACAAAAGCAAAAGACAGAAAGGAGATGAGGAAAAGTGGAGGGCAGAGAAACCCAAGGCAAAGAACAAAAAGGACCACTGTACAGCAAAATTCTAAAAGGACAAAGGGTGTTAAAATAACAAGCCTGAAGGCTTTCTGTCTTAATGCAAGGAATATCCGTAATAAGGTGGATGAATTAACTGTGCAAATAGATGTTAACAAATATGATGTGATTGGGATTACGGAGACGTGGTTCCAGGATGATCAGGGCTGGGAACTCAACATCCAGGGGTACTCAACATTCAGGAAGGATACAATAAAAGGAAAAGGAGGTGGGGTAGCATTGCTGGTTAAAGAGGAGATTAATGCAATAGTTAGGAAGGACATTAGTTTGGATGATGTGGAATCTATATGGGTAGAGCTGCAGAACACCAAAGGGCAAAAAACGTTAGTGGGAGTTGTGTACAGACCTCCAAACAGTAGTAGTGATGTTGGGGAGGGCATCAAACAGGAAATTAGGGGTGGATGCAATAAGGGTGCAGCAGTTATAATGGGTGACTTTAATATGCACATAGATTGGGTTAACCAAACTGGAAGCAATACGGTGGAGGAGGATTTCCTGAAGTGCATAAGGGATGGTTTTCTAGATCAATATGTCGAGGAACCAACTAGGGGGGTGGCCATCTTAGACTGGGTGTTGTGTAATGAGAGAGGCTTAATTAGCAATCTCGTTGTGCGAGGCCCCTTGGGGAAGAGTGACCATAATATGGTGGAATTCTGCATTAGGATGGAGAATGAAACAGTTAATTCAGAGACCATGGTCCAGAACTTAAAGAAGGGTAACTTTGAAGGTATGAGGCGTGAATTGGCTAGGATAGATTGGCGAATGATACTTAAGGGGTTGACTGTGGATGGGCAATGGCAGACATTTAGAGACCGCATGGATGAACTACAACAATTGTACATTCCTGTCTGGCGTAAAAATAAAAAAGGGAAGGTGGCTCAACCGTGGCTATCGAGGGAAATCAGGGATAGTATTAAAGACAAGGAAGTGGCATACAAATTGGCCAGAAATAGCAGCGAACCCGGAGACTGGGAGAAATTTAGAACTCAGCAGAGGAGGACAAAGGGTTTGATTAGGGCAGGGAAAATGGAGTACGAGAAGAAGCTTGCAGGGAACATTAAGACGGATTGCAAAAGTTTCTATAGATATGTAAAGAGAAAAAGGTTAGTAAAGACAAACGTAGGTCCCCTGCAGTCAGAATCAGGGGAAGTCATAACGGGGAACAAAGAAATGGCGGACCAATTGAACAAGTACTTTGGTTCGGTATTCACTAAGGAGGACATTAACAACCTTCCGGATATAAAAGGGGTCAGAGGGTCGAGTAAGGAGGAGGAACTGAGGGAAATCTTTATTAGTCGGGAAATTGTGTTGGGGAAATTGATGGGATTGAAGGCCGATAAATCCCCAGGACCTGATGGACTGCATCCCAGAGTACTTAAGGAGGTGGCCTTGGAAATAGCAGATGCATTGACAGTCATTTTCCAACATTCCATTGACTCTGGATCAGTTCCTATGGAGTGGAGGGTAGCCAATGTAACCCCACTTTTTAAAAAAGGAGGGAGAGAGAAAACAGGGAATTATAGTCCTGTTAGCCTGACATCGGTAGTGGGTAAAATGATGGAATCAATTATTAAGGATGTCATAGCAGCGCATTTGGAAAGAGGTGACATAATAGGTCCAAGTCAGCATGGATTTGTGGAAGGGAAATCATGCTTGACAAATCTTCTGGAATTTTTTGAGGATGCTTCCAGTAGAGTGGACAAGGGAGAACCAGTTGATGTGGTATATTTGGACTTTCAGAAGGCTTTCGACAAGGTCCCACACAAGAGATTAATGTGCAAAGTTAAAGCACATGGGATTGGGGGTAGTGTGCTGACATGGATTGAGAACTGGTTGTCAGACAGGAAGCAAAGAGTAGGAGTAAATGGGTACTTTTCAGAATGGCAGGCGGTGACTAGTGGGGTACCGCAAGGTTCTGTGCTGGGGCCCCAGCTGTTTACATTGTACATTAATGATTTGGACGAGGGGATTAAATGTAGTATCTCCAAATTTGCGGATGACACTAAGTTGGGTGGCAGTGTGAGCTGTGAGGAGGATGCTATGAGGCTGCAGAGCGACTTAGATAGGTTAGGTGAGTGGGCAAATGCATGGCAGATGAAGTATAATGTGGATAAATGAGGTTATCCACTTTGGTGGTAAAAACAGAGAGATAGACTATTATCTGAATGGTGACAGATTAGGAAAAGGGGAGGTGCAACGAGACCTGGGTGTCATGGTACATCAGTCATTGAAGGTTGGCATGCAGGTACAGCAGGCGCTTAAGAAAGCAAATGGCATGTTGGCCTTCATAGCAAGGGGATTTGAGTACAGGGGTAGGGAGGTGTTGCTGCAGTTGTACAGGGCCTTGGTGAGGCCACACCTGGAGTATTGTGTACAGTTTTGGTCTCCTAACCTGAGGAAGGACATTCTTGCTATTGATGGAGTGCAGCGAAGGTTCATCAGACTGATTCCCGGGATGGCGGGACTGACCTATCAAGAAAGACTGGATCAACTGGGCTTGTATTCACTGGAGTTCAGAAGAATGAGAGGGGGCCTCATAGACATGTTTAAAATTCTGATGGGTTTAGACAGGTTAGATGCAGGAAGAATGTTCCCAATGTTGGGGAAGTCCAGAAACAGGGATCACAGTCTAAGGATAAGGGGTAAGCCATTTAGGACTGAGATGAGGAGAAACTTCTTCACCCAGAGAGTGGTGAACCTGTGGAATTCTCTACCACAGAAAGTTGTTGAGGCCAATTCACTAAATATATTCAAAAAGGAGTTAGATGTCGTCCTTACTACTAGGGGGATCAAGAGGTATGGCGAGAAAGCAGGAATGGGGTACTGAAGTTGCATGTTCAGCCATGAACTCATTGAATGGCAGTGCAGGCTAGAAGGGAAGAATGGCCTACTCCTGCACCTATTTTCTATGTTTCTATGTTTCTAAGTAAGCCCTACGAGGCCAAATGGACACTGGGGGAAATCACTGGAAGCTGAAGTTCAGCGAGTTCATGTGGAGCACATACACAGTTCATATACCAGGACACCACCGATAATGATGAAAGTGCTCCTCAATGGCATCCCAGTATCAATGGAGCTCGACACGGGGGCCAGCCAGTCCCTGATGAGTATCAAACAGTTCGACAAGTTGTGGGCATCCAAGGCCAGGAGGCCAAAATTAGTACTGACTGACGCACAGCTACGGACATATACAAAGGAGATCATTCCGGTGCTAGGCAGCGCCACGGTAGTCGTGATCCACAAAGATTCGGAGAACAGGTTGCCACTCTGGATTGTCCCGGGGTACGGTCCCGCACTGCTGGGGAGGAGTTGGCTTGCTGTCATGAACTGGAAATGGGGCGATGTCAATGCAATTTCTTCTGTGGAGCGAATATCATGCTCACAGGTCCTGGACAAATTTGACTCATTATTTCAACCCGGCATTTGCACTTTCATGGGGACCAAGGTAGTGATTCACATAAACCCGGACGCCAGGCCAGTACACCACAAGGCCAAAGCGGTGCCGTACGTGATGCGGGAAAAGATAGAAGGCGAATTGGACCGCCTGCTGAGGGAAGGCATCATCTCGTCAGTCGAATTCAGTGACTGGGCGAGCTCGATTGTGCCAGTGCTCAAGGCGGATGGGTCGGTCAGGATATGTGGTGATTACAAGGCCACCATCAATCGGGTGTCACTCCAAGACCAGTACCCGCTACCGAGAGCGGAGGACCTCTTTGCGACGCTATCCGGTGGCAAACTTTTTTCAAAATTGGACCTGACCTCAGCTTACATGACCCAGGAGCTGGCGAGTGAGTCGAAGAAGCTGATCACCATCATGACACACAAGGGGTTGTTTGAGGACAACAGATGTCCGTTCGGGATTCGCTCGGCTGCCGCGATCTTTTAACGAAACATGGAAAGCCTCCTCAAGTTGATTCCAAGGACAGTGGTTTTTCAAGACGACATCCTCATCACGGGTTGCGATACTGAAGAACACCTCCACAATCTGGAGGAGGTGCTACGCAGACTGGACCGGGTAGGTCTGCGACTGAAAAAGGCGAAGTGCGTCTTCCTAGCTCCAGAGGTAGAATTCCTGGGGATGAGGGTAACAGTAGATAGGATCAGACCTACTGAGTCCAAAATGGAAGCGTTCCAGAGAGCACCCAGACCCCGTAACACGACGGAGCTGCGTTCGTTCCTGGGGCTCCTGAACTATTTTGGTAACTTTCTTCCCAAATTGAGCACGCTGTTAGAGCCGCTACACGTGCTCCGACGCAAAGGTCGCGAATGGGTCTGGGGGGACAGCCAGGAAAGGGCTTTTGATAGAGCACACAATTTGTTATGCTCCAACAAACTGTTAACGTTATATGACCCATGTAAGAAACTTATTTCAACGTGCGATGTGTCGTCCTATGGGATCGGGTGTGTGTTGCAACATGTTAATGCCAAGGGTCAGTTACAGCCGGTAGCTTATGCCTCCAGAAGTCTGTTCCAGGCAGAAAGGGGCTACGGAATGGTAGAAAAGGAAACGCTTGCATGTGTATATGCGGTAAAAAAAATGCACCAGTACCTGTTTGGCAGGAAATTTGGGCTGGAGACAGATCACAAACCCCTAACGTCCCTTTTGGCCGACAACAAGGCCATAAATGCAAATGCGTCAGCCCGCATACAGAGGTGGGCACTCACGTTAGCCGCCTATAACTATACAATTTGGCACAGACCGGGCACTGAAAACTGCGCCGATGCACTCAGCAGGCTCCCACTAGCCACCACCGAGGGGGCAACCGAGCATGGTGCTGAGATGGTCATGGCTGTTGAAGCTTCCAAAAGCGAAGGCTAACCCATCAGATCTAAGTCTGTACAAATAGAGACCCGCTTCTGTCTTTAGTCAAGAAATGTGTCCTGAATGGGGACTGGGCAGCCAAGTACGGGGCATGCCCTGGGGAATTTAAACCATTTCACAGGCACAAGGATGAACTCTCGATTGAGGCCGATTGCCTACTGTGGGGAAGCCGTGTAGTCATGCCCCAGATGGGCAGAGAGGTGTTCATCCGAGAACTCCACAATGAGCACCCGGGCATTGTCATGATGAAGGCAATTGCCAGGTCACATGTTTGATGGCCAGGGATAGATGCAGACCTGGTACTTTGTGTTCGCAGGTGCAACACGTGTGCCCAGCTGGGCAATGCGCCCAGGGAAACCCCCCTTAGCCCCTGGTCCTGGCCCGCCAAGCCATGGTCACGCATCCATGAGGACTACGCAAGTCCTTTCATGGAAAAAATGTTTTTGGTTGTGGTAGACGCCTACTCCAAATGGATCGAATGTGACATTCTCAATTCAAGCATATCCTCTGACACGGTAGATGTTCGCCACCCATGGTCTACCGGATGCCTTGGTCAGCGACAATGGCCCGTGCTTTACAAGCATTGAATTCCAGAATTTCATGGCAGGAAATGGTATCAACCATGTCAGAACGGCACCGTTCAAGCCGGCCTCAAATGGCCAGGCGGAATGAGCAGTGCAGATAATCAAACAGGGGATCCTCAGAATCCAAGGGGGTTCCCTACAAAGACGCTCATCACGCCTCCTGTTGGCCAATAGATCCTGACCACTCTCGATCACAGGGGTTCCACCCACAGAGCTGCTAATGAAAAGGATGCTCAAAACCAGGTTATCCCTTATACACCCCACCATGAAAGAAATTGTTGAGAGCAGGCGCCAGTCACAATGTGACTACCATGACGGTAATGCGAGGGCGCGATGTATTGATGTCAATGACCCTGTCTTTGTCCTCAACTATGCTGCAGGGCCTAAATGGCTCGCAGGCACTGTGATTATTAAAGAGGGAAAAGGATTCTGGTAGTTAAACTTAACAATGGACAAATCTGCCGCAAACACGTGGATCAAACTAAAAGGAGGTTCAGCAACCCCATAGAAGAAGCAGAGGAAGAACACGATGTAGAGTTCACTCCACCACAGGTGACCAAACACCGGAACCAAGTGGAGGAGAGCCCAGTCACTGTGGGCAGTCCGGACAGGCCTGAGGCACTGCAAACAGCAGACACTCAGGCCAGCGCCCAACAACCGGAGCCCCAACTCAGGCGCTCTACAAGGGAGCGTAAACCACCAGAGAGACTCAACCTGTGATCCCAATAAGACTTTGGGGTGGAGGTGATGTCATGTATTCAACTGTCATTGTAACCCATGTATAAGCTGACCTAAGTTGTACAGCGTGAGAACACTGACCACTAGGTGGTGAACTTGTGGGAGACACTCCTAACCTGGACTTTCAGGTATAAAAGGGGAAGCTCCACCCAGTGCTGGCTAATAAAGGTTACTGGTCACAGAGTGACCACCTCTCAAGTATGGGCCTCGTGTGCATTTGTACTGTATAGTAAGGACATATTAATGGTCAGATCACAGATAAAGTGCTAAAGCAGTAAATGGTTAGTCTATCACTGCCGCTGAATTGCAAGAGTGCACCCTGCCACAAATAAAGAGGAATACTTTACAGGCAGTAATCTCCGAAGGCACTTTAATATTTAAGGAGGAAGCAGAGTAGCCAATGCGCGATGCGTAGGTCTCCCGCTGTCAGCTGCACTCCATCATCACCATCATCATCATAGGCAGTCCCTCGAAATCGAGGAAGACTTGCTTCCACTCTAAAAGTGAGTTCTCAGGTGACTGTACAGTCCAATACGGGAATTACAGTCTCTGTCACAGGTGGGACAGACAGTGGTTGAAGGAAAGGGTGGGTGGGGAGTCTGGTTTGCCGCACGCTCCTTCCGCTGCCTGCGCTTGATTTCTGCATGCTCTCAGCGACGCGACTCGAGGTACTCAGCGCCCTCCCAGGTGCTCTTCCTCCACTTAGGGTGATCTTTGGCCAGGGACTCCCAGGTGTCGATGGGGATGTTGCACTTTATCAAGGAGACTTTGAGGGTGTCCTTGTAACGTTTCCTCTACCCACCTGGGGCTCGCTTGCCGTGTAGGAGTTCCGAGTAGAGCGCTTGCTTTGGGAGTCTTGTGTCAGGCATGCAGACAATGTGGCCCACCCAACGGAGCTGGTCGAGTGTGGTCAGTGCTTCGAGGCTGGGGATGTTGGCCTGATCGAGAACATGGACGTTGATGCATCTGTCCTCCCAGGGAATTTGCAGGATCTTGCGGAGACATTGTTGGTGGTATTTCTCCAGCGATTTGAGGTGTCTACTATATATGGTCCACGTGTCTGAGCCATACAGGAGGGCGGATATCACTACAGCCCTGTAGCTGCAGATGTCTCAAGACCTGGGAAGCCAAAAGCATCACAGATCCAAAAAATGCAGGTCCAAGAATGGATTGTTATATTAAGTGAGGCATAGGAACATAGAATCATAGAAAATTACAACACAGAAGGAGGCCATTCGGCCCATCGTGTCCATGTCAGTCAAAAAAGGTCTACCCAGCCTAATCCCACCTCCCATCACTAGGTCCAAAGTCCTGTAGGTCACGGCTCTTTAAGTGCACATCCAAGTATTTTTTAAATGTGATGAGGGTTTTTGCCTCTTCCACCCTTTCAGGCAGTGAGTTCCAGACCACCCTCTGGGTGAATTTTTTTCCCCCCATCTCCCCTCTAACCCTTCTATCAACAACTTTAAATATATGCCCCATGATTATTGACTCCTGTGCTAAGTGAAACAAGTCTTTCCTATCCACTCTATCCAGGCCCTTCATAAATTTATACACCTCAAAAAATCTTCCCTCAGCCTCCTTTGTTCCAAAGAAAACAATCCCAGCCTACCCAATCATTCCTCATAGCTAAAATTTTCCAGTCCTGGCAACATCATCATAAATCTGCTCTGGACCCTCTCTAGTGCAATCACATCTTTCCTGTAATGTGGTGACCACAACTGTACGCAGTACTCCAGCTGTGGGCTAACTAGTATTGTATACAGTTCAAGCATAACTTCCCTGCTTTTATATTCCATGCCTCGGTTAATCATCATAGGCAGTCCCTCGGAATCGAGGAAGACTTGCTTCCACTCTTAACATGAGTTCTTAGGTGGCTGAACAGTCCAATACGAGAACCACAGTCTCTGTCACAGGTGGGGCAGATAGTCGTTGAGGGAAAGGGTAGGTGGGACTGGTTTGCCGCACACTCTTTCCGCTGCCTGCGCCTGATTTCTGCATGCTCTCGGCGACGAGATTCGAGGTGCTCAGCGCCCTCCCGGATGCACTACCTCCACTTAGGGCGGTCTTTGGCCAGGGACTCCCAGGTGGGGATGTTGCACTTTATCAAGTAGGCTTTGGCTAATAAAGGAACAGGTGAAGGCCATTCAGCCCCTCAAGGTTGTTCCGCCACTCAATGAGATCATGGGTGGTCTGCGATGTAACACCAGGCAGTTTTAGGAAAGCAAACATGGGAGGGGCCATTCCCCCTCCCCATATCTGGGCTGATAGAGATTCTGGAGCCTTCCTATTACAGGGCAGAGCCCAAAACATCAGGCTTTTGAACTGTAAAATTAAAAAGTGGTGAGTCACACATGGTGATCATTCTTCCTGAAGAGATTTAGTAAAGAAACGCCCTGAATTTGCTGAGGTATTATATTTGCTGGGAACAATGTGGTGGTAGATGTCTGGCTCCGGGAAAGGGAGGCACCACCAGAAACAAGAAATAAAACCACCTATTGGCAGCTCATGAGATGCATATCACATGAAATAGGCGTGTTTAAAAATAATAGTTGCATAGCCTTTCCATAACAAGACAGAAGTACAAAGCTACAGTCTTCACATTCAATTCAATTCATTTCAATTAGATTAAATTAGAGTCATTAAGCATTTTTGGTAACTTTTGAGGCAATTCAATTTAACCCACACTAAAGTAGGAAATGTTTATTTGTTTCTCTTCTCTCTGAAACTCTGGTCATGTCTTTTCATGGATAACAGCTAATTGGAATCAGAGGTTTTTGAAAGAATGGCTTGCGTTTAGGGATGCTTCAGCACATCTCTCACAAACATCTCAAACTATTTCACTTCGCTTACAATTACAGATTTTGAAGAGCAGCGACTGTTGTTGGGTCGGGCTACGGTCACATTTATTGGGCTCAATTTTCCCCAAAGCATTTTTTTAGCGTACTTGAAGAGTTCCGCCCGTTTTTTTGGGGCCCAAGTATGCCAAAAAAAAAGTGTTGTAAGTTTCCCCGTTGGATCTCTTTCTTTTTGGCATCGCCTAACCCGACTTTTAGTTTTGGGGCTGGAGCCTTGATCTGCGCCAAAAAGATCGAGCTGCCAAGGTAATTCTCTCTCTCTCTACCGGACTCTGTGTGTGAACCGGGGACCGAGAATGGGACTGGACAGCCTTCGGGCGGGGTTGGAGGTAAGTTGCTGCAATGTGTTTTTCAATTCTTTCAGTGTGACCGGGCATCCGCTGCGCCGATTTCCTTACCTGCGCCGATTTCCTTACCTGCGCCGATTTCCTTAACTCTCCGGAAGGTTTTTCAGGACAGACCACATACGCCAACCGAATCAGAAGTGGAGTAACTCTCAGCTGGCCAAACTTCCCTAAATGGCCAGAAGTGGCATAGGTGGCTGGTTACGTCCCCTTTGGCACAGTTCTAATCAACGGGTGGGAAACTGAAAGCTTTCCGATCAGGTCTGGAGTCAGGCAAGGCTGTCCCCTCTCCTCTGTCTTGTTTGTGTGTTGTATCGAGCCCTTTGCCGAGTCCATCAGGAAGGATGCGAGCATTAGAGGGGTGACGATCCCAGGCAGCGGAGGCGCTCAGGTCAAGACCTCTCTGTACATGGACGACGTCACCGTCTTTTGCTCGGATCCACAGTCGGTCCGCAGGTTGCTCACAATCTGCGACCAGTTTGAACTGGCCTCGGGAGCGAAGGTCAATCGCAGCAAAAGCGAGGCCATGTTCTTTGGCAACTGGACCGACCGATCCTTTACTCCCTTCACCGTTAAGCCAGATTACCTGAAGGTGTTGGGAATATGGTTCGGAGCGGACGGGGCGTGCGCCAAAAACTGGGATGAGCGTACCGCCAAAGTGAAGCAAAAGCTGGGATGGTGGAAGCTGCGCTCCCTCTCCATTGTAGGAAAGAACCTGGTCATCAGGAGTGAGGTGCTCTCGGTGTTGATGTACGTGGCGCAGGTCTGGCTTATCTCACACTCCGGTGCTGCGGCAGTCAGCCGGGCCGTCTTCCACTTTGTCTGCAGGTCCAAAATGGACCGTGTCCGCAGAGACACAATGTACAAATCTCTGGACAGTGGAGGAAAGGATGTTCCGAACGTGGCCCTCATCCTGATGGCCACCTTTGTGTGCGGCTGCATCAAGCTGTGCACAGACCCCCAGTACGCAAACACCAAGTGTCACTACGTGCTGAGGTTCTACCTGTCCCCGGTGTTGCGAAGGATGGGTCTGGCCATGCTACCGCGAAACGCCCCCACCAGCTGGACCATGCCTGTCCACCTGTCCTTCGTGGAAAAGTTTTCCAGAAAAAACCCCTTTGACCACAAGGCCATAAAGCAGTGGTCGGCACGTAAGGTCCTGGACGTCCTACGAAAGAAGGAGAGGGTGGACCCTGTCGGGTGGTTCCCCGAGCAGACTGTCGAACTCGTCTGGCAGAACGTCTCATCGCCAGAGCTTTCACACAAGCACCAAGACGTAGCTTGGTTGGCGGTGAGGAGGGCCTTACCCGTCAGATCCTTCATGCACAGCCGGGGTTTCAGAGACACGGCACTCTGCCCCCGAGTTGGCTGTGGTGCGGACGAGACAGTCATCCATCTTCTTCAGGATTGCGCCTTTGCAAGGCAGGTCTGGAAGGAGATGCAGTGGTTGCTGTCGAGGTTCATCCCAAGCAGCTCCGTAACACAGGACTCTGTGCTCTACGGGCTGTTCCCAGGGACACACACCGAGACAGACATCCTCTGCTGCTGGAGGGCCAGCAACTCGGTGAAAGACGCACTTTGGTCTTGCCGAAACTTGCTGGTCTTCCAGGAGCAAGGAGATGTCCACGTCTGCGTGTTGCACACTGGCGCAATCCAAGATCCAGGACTACGTGCTGAGGGACGCACTAAAAATTGGTGCAGTCGCCGCAAAGGCACGGTGGGGAAGAGCCACAGTTTAAGGCCCTTCCGCCACGGTAAACCCAGGGGCTGGAATCAGTATAAAACTCCCCTCGGGCTGTACTTGTAAACCTTTGTATACATAGAGCACCATGATCTGAAAACACCTATGTAGTGCCATGTATAATGCAAGTTCTGTTTAGTAATATATGTTGCAAAGAAATGTAACTGTACCCTCACCCATTCCGTGTACCGTACAGTGCCACTAGTAAAGCAATATGATGACTGTATTACAATGTATCCTGGATTGTACTGAAATGTACCTCGAAATGTAAAGCAAGCAAAGGTATTGAACGGAACTGCCGTCAGCATCCAAATGTATTGTATGGAATTGCTGACTGCATCCAAATGTACTGAACTGCCTTCCAATGTATTGTGCAAATTTTTCTATGAATAAAGTATATTTTGAAATTTTTTTTAAAAACGGACTTAAAAAATTTGTAACTAAGTGAGTTACGCTGGTGCAAATTGATTGGGGAAACTGGGGATTTTTAAGGTGGCCAGAAAAAGCAGCCTGCTCCAAAAAAAACGGCGCAAATACTGGGGAAAATTGAGCCTATTGTATCAAGGGGGAACATGTCCCAAAAGTCAGTAAAGGCAGAGTTAAAAAATTATGAAAATAATGAATAATATTGCCCCAGAGCTTCAAGGTTTTGTTCAATGCACCCCTGAAAGCTGACATTGCATCTTGTGAAAGGGACTTTGATCCTAGCCCCACCCACCGATTGTAAACACATTTTAAAATTTCGAGTCATATGGTAATGCAGAAAACATCAAGCTAAAAACAGAATGACATTTTTGGATTTAAAATGATCCGTTCCAGGGCTTGGCTGGCACAGTGGGTTACCACACACACACACACACCACAGGCACGTTCACATTTAACACGTGTAGTTTAGATCTGGACAGCCACTCTCAGTGCTGTGCTTGCCCTGGAAATGGAAGGCAGGTCAGCTTGCACGTAGCTCAATGTCACGTTCTTCCTGGTGCATTGTAGGCTTTGAATGCGTTGTTCATTGGACAAATCCAGGTAAGTCTACCTTGCCCTGTAAATGCAATTTAGAGGGTAATGGTGGGTGGGTACTCTCCTTCTATAATGCGATATGAAATGCCTTCTATTTCTGCATTGTGTCAGTCGTGGCTCAGTTGGTAGAACTTCGAGTGTGGTCAGTGCTCCGCTGGGCGGGCCACATTGTCTGCATGCCCGACACAGGACTCCCAAAGCAAGCGCTCTACTCAGAACTCCTACACAGCAAGTGATCCCCAGGTGGGCAGAGGAAACGTTTCAAGGACACCCTCAAAGCCTCCTTGATAATGTGCAACATCTCCACCGACACCTGGGAGTCCCTGGCCAAAGACCGCCCCAAGTGGAGGAAGTGCATCTGGGAGGGCGCTGAGCACCTCGAGTCTCGTTGCCGAGAGCCTGCAGAAAACAAGCGGAGGCAAACCAGACTCCCCGCCCACCTTTTCCTTCAACCACTGTCTGTCTCACCTGTGACAGAGACTGTAATTCCCGTATTGGACTGTACAGTCACCTGAGAACTCACTTTTAGAGAGGAAGCAAGTCTTCCTCGATTTCGAGGGACTGCCTATGATGTTGATGGTAGAACTTACACCTCTGAGTCAGAAGGTCGTAGGTTCAAGTCTCACTCCAGAGACTTGTGCATGTAATCTAGGCTGACACTTCAGTGCAGTACTGCACTGTCGGAGATGTCGTCTTTGGGATGAGATGTTAAACCGAGGTCCTATCTGCCTTCTCAAATGGACGTAAAAGATCCCTTGCCACTATTTTGAAGAAGAGCAGGGGAGTCCTGTATGTGTTTTGTCCAATATTTATCCCTCAACCAACATCACTAAAACAGATTATCTGATCATTTATCTCATTGTTATTTGGGGAACCTTCCTCTGTGCAAATTGGTGGCCGCCTTTCCTACATTACAACAGTTCTGTGACTACAATTCAAAAGTACCGTGAAGCGCTTTGGGACATACCGAGGTCAAGTTCTTTCTTTCTCTCTTCCTTCTCCTCTTGTTTTTCCAAATCACTGAGATAAATAGGGATTCCCATCGCGACACCACTGACCCCAGGAGTAGCTCTTCAGTAAAGGTGCGACAAAACCTCTTCAGCCATAGAATTAACCAAAAATAAAATGCAAAATAAAAAGACCAGCAAAAGTATCAGAAACACAATTTGAAAGCACAACTGAAACTTGCAGGCTGTCCCTTTAAATGACTTTGGGGCCGAAATTGATCAACTCACCGCCCACTGCCCCCGACATTCCTCTGGAAGATCCGCCCAGTGCCACTTTCGAGGTGCCTGGAGGGGGCGGGAGGTGAGAGCCGGCAGGAACCGCCCGCTGACGTCAGCGGACGGCCAAGTGGCGCACCTGACCTCCCTCCCCCCCCCCGAGCTCCCATATTGATGCGGGCGGGAGTCGGCACCAGAACGGGGGCGGACCGCTGGCAGGAGGCTGGTCTGTCCCCGACAGTAAGCCTGAAGAGCCTGAACAAAAGATTAGTGAACATTTTTTCTCCCCACAGCGAATTATCTGGATGGGGTCCCCTGAAGGTCTTCGGATAGTTTAAAAAAAATTTTTTCCTGATGATTTTTATTACCAGCTGTTCGACCCTCCGTGGGCCTGACTCCAGCCTCGACGGCACTTGGGTGGCAAATGCCTCTGCCACCGAGAATGAGACCTCCTGCCCGCTGCTGCCCAGATTGTCGTTCACTTGCTGCCCGCCGACCTTCGAGGGACCTCGGCGATGAAAGCCCCGCCGAAAGTACCGTCCGGTACCTCGGCGGCCATTGGCGGCACTTTGGGCAGGCGGAGGCCTTGACCAAATTCAGTATTTAAGAGCACAGCCCAGCAATCCTGGGCGTACAATGAATATGTGTACTCCTCGCATTGCATCAGCACCTAAACAACGTCAGGTCAGGGCATGAACATATTCAAATGAAGCCCCTGCCTACTTCTAGTGGGAGATTCCTGCAACATTCATAGAAACATAGAAACATAGAAAATAGGTGCAGGAGTAGGCCATTTGGCCCTTTGAGCCTGCACCGCCATTCAATGAGTTCGTGGCTGAACATGCAACTTCAGTACCCCATTCCTGCTTTCTCGCCATACCCCTTGATCCCCCTAGTAGTAAGGACTACATCTAACTCCTTTTTGTCCACCAGAAGTTTGCATAAATGCAGTGTAAGTGAAGGCTCAGCGTAAGTCATTCCCACCCACACTTACACTCCACAATTGTGCACATTGTGCGCATGTTATAGAAACTGAGTGAAACAAAAATATTTTTGGTAAACTATCATAACTGTGCCAGCTTTACATAAGGCCGCACAATTAGTGTGAATTATTGAATACCACATGTTGGCGTTATCAGAGTTTTGAAATCTTAGACATGCTTAAAATATATAACCGAACCTCAATAAACTAAAAAAGATATAAAAAAAATAAACAATGGAAAATGTTACACTTGTGAAAAACAACACTGTACGTTTAACGCTCCAGTGGGAGTCCGTGACTTACTCTCAGGAGGTTACACGGCAACTCCAATATAGGGTAAGCATTAAAACCTAGCAGTGCTTTACTGTAAATGTGTAATAAAAAATTAACAAGCTGGGATTGTGCCAGCCAGTAATAAAGTTCATCACTGCTTCTCTCACTTTTTCTCTCAGTTCCTCAGCGCTTTCTTTTCAGCTCCATCGGTGACGCACTTGGGAAGTTTAATGCTTAGTGTGGAACTGGGCCTTTTAGACCGAGGGAGATCCTGGGCTTGGTTGAGTTACTGAGCCAGGGTGATGATACGGAGGCAGTTCAGGGAAGGTTCACTCGGTTGATTCCGGGGACGAGAGGGTTGACTTATGAGGAAAGGTTGAGTAGGTTGGACCTCTACTCATTGGAATTCAGAAGAATGAGAGGTGATCTTATCGAAACATATAAGATTATGAGGGGGCTTGACAAGGTGGATGCAGAGAGGATGTTTCTACTGATGGGGGAGGCTAGAACTAGGGGGCATCATCTTAGAATAAGAGGCCGCCCATTTAAAACTGAGATGAGGAGGAATTTCTTCTCTCAGAGGGTTCTAAATCTGTGGAATTCGCTGCCTCAGAGAGCTATGGAAGCTAGGTGATTGAATAACTTTAAGACAGAGATAGACAGTTTCTGGGGTTATGGGGAGCGGGCGGGGAAGTGGACCGGAGTCCATGATCAGATCAGCCATGATCGTATTAAATGGCGGAGCAGGCTCGAGGGGCCGTATGGCCTACTCCTGCTCCTATTTCTTATGTTCTTAATTAGCCTTGATGCCCTGATTTATGGAGGCGACAAATCAGCCAGGGTTTTCCCCTCCTGATTCCAGTCCAGTAATTCCTACTGGATTACGAGCATGTGCTTGTGCGTATGGTGAACGTGTGCGTGCATGAACTTTGGGCGAGGGCAGAAGCAGGCTCGACAATTTTGCTTCCCCATGATCAAATAGCTTAGTGGTGCTCATTGTCTCACTGGTGACCTAGGTGAGGTGCCAGAGTGTACCCAGCTCCCCCACTGTACCCCAGCACACATTAGCTCCTGGAATAGAGAAGGGGAGCAAATTGAACGGGAGGTGGAAGCTCTCGTGTTCTCTTTCTTGTTTCATGGGACTGCAGTTCTGCACTTTTGCCTCCACATAAATGTGGCTCAGTGGGTAGCACCCTCGCCTCTGAGTCAGATGGTTGTGGGTTCACATCCCACTCCAGGAACTTGAGCACATAAATATGGGCTGATACTCCAGTGCAGTGCTGAGAGAGTGCTGCACTGTCAGAGGTGCCATCTTTCGGATGAGATGCTAAACCAAGGCACTGGCTGCTCTCTCAGGTGGATGTAAAAGATCCCATGGCACTATTTCAAAGACCAGGGAAGTTATCCCTGGTGTCCTGGCTGATATTTATCCCTAAATCAACATAACAAAAACAGATTATCTGGTCACTATCATATTGCTGTTTATGGGAGCTTGCTGTGCGCAAGTTGGCTGCTGCGTTCCCACATTACAACAGTATCTACGCTCCAAAAGCACTTTGAGACATCTGGTGGTCATGAAAGGTGCTATATAAATGCAAGTATTTCTTTCTGTCGGTCACACCCCTTCACTGTTCTCATATGCCAAAAACGAAGCGTTGGTTTTACACAGAATGAACTGCAGTTGCTAATTTGGCATTGCATCAAAGGTTGGTGCCAACATTTCTGAAGTACCTTTTTCTGTTTGTAGGGAATTAGTGACTGTGAGCTGCCATAATAAACTGCAGGCCTTTATTTGCATTGCCTCCATGGGAGGCGAGCAGTTAAGTTAATTATTTATTTAAAGCGGCACCTTCGCCATGATCCTGCAAGGTGCTTCACTCTATTTGCCTGCACAGACGTGTACAATTACACAGGCAGAGATAGGATGGGAAAATTGTACTTTCTTCAAATTCCTTTTTTTTTTAGATATTTTAAACTTTCCTTGCCCCTTATGGTTTCCCTCTTGCAGTGTTGCCATGTTCATAGACTCATAGAAATTTACAGCAACAACTTGTATTTGTACTACAACAACAACTTGCTGTATTTATATAGCGCCTTAAATGCAGTGAAACGTCCCAAGGCGCTTCTCACAGGAGCATTATGAGATTTTTAAAAATTGACAGCTAGCGCATAAATAGAAATTAGCGCACGGCTTGGTCAAAGAGGTAGGTTTTAAGGAGGGTCTTGAAGGAGGGAAGAGAGGTAGAGAGGCAGAGAGGTTTAGGAGGGAGTTCCAGAGCTTGGGGCCCAGGCAACAGAAGGCAGGGCCACCGATGGTGGAGCGATTATAATCAGGGATGCTCAGGAGGGCAGAATTAGTGGAGCGCAGACATCTCGGGGGGTTGTGGGGCTGGAGAAGATTACAGAGATAGGGAGGGGCGAGGCCAGGGAGGGATTTGAAAAGGATGAGAATTTTGAAATCAAGAGGTTGCTTAACTGGAAGCCACAGAAGGCGGCCATCATGTCTGTGCCGGCTGACAAAGAGCTATCCAGCCTAATCCCACTTTCCATCTCTTGCCACGTAGCCCTATGTAGTTTATCTGTAATTTAAAACAAAAATTGTAGCTTGAATTTACAAACAATATTACTCCAGTTGAATGGCTTTCTTCTCCTGAAAGCCCTGGCTGGTGGTGCAATTTGACAGGTGTCAAACCGCTCTGCAGTGCCTCAGCCAGGTGGAAACCCTTAGAGCGTGAGCCTTGGCCCTGGGTGCAACAGGTTCATTCACGTACGGAGGCAGGGCACAGCAGCTGGCGCTCAAGCCCTTTCCAGCAGGGAATAGCGATCAGGAGTAGGAGGATCCTGCTTGACTTTCTGCTCCCTAACCCGGGGCATTTTGGCTAATTGCAATGCTCCGATCGCAACCCCGGTGAGATCAGCTTCTCGCCACACAAAAGGAATTGGGCCAGGGGCCTCTCTAATCTGCTTTGCTCAATAACACACAAGGAGCACATTCAGTCCCTAAACAATCGGCGAAGCAGTGACAACTTCCTTTCAAGTTTATTTAAAATGATTACAGATACAGTGAAGCCAACATACACCGCGTGCGTTACCCTTTTTAAAAAATATCATTCACAGGGTGTGGCCATCGTTGGAAAGGCCAGCATTTATTGCCCATCCCTAATTGCCCTTGGGAAGGTGTAATATAGGCCAACATATCATGCTTTCTTAATTGCTTGCTGTACCTGCATGTTAACTTTCAGTGATTCATGTACAAGGACACCCAGATCCCTCTGAACACCAACATTTCCCAATCTCTCACCATTTAAAAAATACCAAATTTTTCTATTTTTCCTACCAAAGTGGATAACTTCACATTTCCCCACATTAACTTCCATTTGCCATGTTCTTGCCCACTCACTTAGCCTGTCTATATCTCCTGCAGCCTCTTTGTATCCTCCCCACAACTTACATTCCCACCTAGCTTTGTATCATCAGAAAACTTGGATATATCACATTTGGTCCCCTCATCCAAATCACTGATATAGATTGTGAATAGCTGAGGCCCAATCACTGATCCTTGTGGTACCCCACTAGTTACAGCCCTGCCAACCCGGAAATGTACCCGTTTATTCCTACTGTTTTCTGTCCATTAACCAATCCATGCAAGTATATAATCCCCAATTCCATGAGGCCTAATTTGGTTTAATAACCTCTTGCGTGGCACCTTATCGAAAGCCTTCTGAAAATCCTGCATCCACTGGTTCCCCCTTATCTATCCTGTTAGTTACAACATCAAGATACTTGACAAATCCACAAGTTCCAAAATTAACAACAACAACTTGTATTTATATAGCATCTTTAACGTACTGAAATGTCCCACAGGAGTATTATGAGATTTTAAAATTTGGCACCGAGCCACACAAGAAGAAGTTAGGGCAGGTGACCAAAAGCTTGGTCAAAAAGGTAGGTTTTAAGGAGCATCTTGAAGGATGAAAAAGAGGTCGAGAGGCAGAGAGGTTTAGGCAGGGAATTCCAGAGCTTGGGGCCTAGGCAACAGGCCACCAATGGTTGAGCGATTATAATCAGGGATGCTCAAGAGGACAGAATTAGAGGAGCGCAGAATTAAAGGAGCGCACACAAAGGTTGTGAACAGTCTGGTTCAGCCTCAGACAGGAGTTGGGGAATTATAGAGTGGGGGGGTGGGGGGGAGGGGGTTTGTGAGGCTGGAGAAGATTACAGAGATAGGGAGGGGGCGAGGCCTTGGAGGGAATTTGAAAACAAAGATGAGAATTTTGAAATGGAGGCATCGCTAAACCGGGAGCCAATGTAGGTCTGCGAGCACAGGGGTGATGGGTGAGCAGGACTTACTTTGAGTTAGAACACGGGCAGCTGAGTTTTGGATCACCTCTAGTTTACGTAGGATAGAATATAGGAGGTCAGCCAGGAGTGTGTTGGAATATTCAAGTCTAGAGGTAACAAAGGCATGGATGAGGGCTTTAGCAGCAGATGAGCTGAGGCAAGGGCAGAGACGGGCGATGTTAGCGGTGGAAATAGGCGGTCTTGGTTATGCTGTGGATATGTGGTCGAAAGCTCATTTCAGGGTCAGATATGACACCAAGGTTGCGAACAGTCTGGTTCAGCCTCAGACAGGAGTTGGGGAATGATAGAGTGGTCAACCGTCTCAACGGCTGCAGACAAGTCAAGAAGGACGAGGAGGGATAGTTTGCCTTTGTCACAGTCGCAAAGGATGTCAAAGCTGTCTCATATTAGGTGAAATTAATAAGAATCTATACCTCATCAATAACTCAGTCAAGAAGCTGCATTCCTCAAAACCAGCTTCTTTTTCGTTGAAATAATGAGATCAATATAACATATTATTTTGTTACCTTGTCACATATTCCTTCCTTGTTACATTTAATTGCTGATCCATCAAGTGAAACTACTAACCATAAGTTTGTCTCTGATTCTATACACTCAGCATGGTTTGATCCATCCAACTTACAGAGACCTTAATTAAAAAGCTAATGACTTTCACAGATGTTCTGTCTTTGCAATTATCTCAGTGCTTACAGTTCTGTTAAGCTTGGGATCAACACACAGCGTCATGTTCCCAATTAACATATCCCATTAAGTAGATGATTGCTTCAACTTAACAACCTACTGGTGCTGTAAGGGTCAGCTTCACTTCAAACTTTGAGTGCCACCATCTTAGAGTTATGTCACTGTACAATTGTAAGACCATGTACAGTAGACACCTCAGATCGCTGGAGAAATACCACCAACGATGTCTCCACAAGATCCTGCAAATCCCCTGGGAGGACAGATGCATCAACGTTAGCGTCCTTGACCAGGTCAGTATCCCCAGCATTGAAGCACTGACCACACTCGACCAGCTCCTCTGGGCAGGTCACATTGTCTGCATGCCAGACACAAGATTCCAAAAGCAAGCGCTCTACTCGGAACTCCTTCACGGCAAACAAGCCCAAGGTGGGCAGAGGAAACGTTACAAGGGCACCCTCAAAGCCTCCGTGATAAAGTGCAACATCCCCACCGACACCTGGGAGTCCCTGGCCAAAGACTGCCCTAAACGGAGGAAGTGCATCCAGGAGGGCGCTGAGCACCTCGAGTCTCGTCGCCGAGAGCATGCAGAAATCAAGCACAGGCAGCGGAAAGAGCGTGCGGCAAACCAATCCCACCCACCCTTTCCCTCAATGACTGTCTGTCCCACCTGTGACAGGGACTGTGGTTCTCATATTGGACTGTTCAGTCACCTAAGAACTCATTTTTAGAGTGGAAGCAAGTCTTCCTCGATTCCGAGGGACTGCCTGTGATGATGATGATGTAAGACACGGGGCCGGACACCATTGAAGTGGGGAATCTCGCGGTGCGCCCCGTTAGTTAGACTTTCTTCTGCACCCTTCAGCTTGAAAAACGTTGGCGCCGTTTCTTGCTGGAGGAGCGAGCAGATAGCGGCAAGGTGAGGGCAACGGGGCATCTGGGACCTGAGTGAACAATGGGACCAACGGGGTATCTCCTTAACCAATGAGATTTAAGGATGGAGAAAGAATCAGGAGAATGATGGAGAAGAGGATGAATTAGAGTGGGTGAATTAAGAGTTAAATCAGGTACAGAATGAGAAATAAAGAGTTGGAAAGAAAGAATGAATTAAGAGAGAGTGAAAAAAAGAGACAAAAAGGAGAAGTAAGAAAAATATTTTTAAATGATCAATTTGACATTTTTTTAAATCGCCAACTTAAACAATTGACTACATGCAGGAATGAGATTGAACAGTTTAACTTGTTCCTTTTCTGGGTCAGAGAGGTTGATTGGCATTGCATTAACAGTTACCATGTCGTTAAGAGGGTATTTACGCTCGTAATTACCAGACTTAACTTTTGGTGATCAGTTTAATGGCCAATTAATGTGTAAATCCAGTAAGTTCTTAAAGATACCGGGAAGGCTAAGGCTGCGTTGCCATGCATGTGGAGCGGCTTAAATCGAGCAGTAAGTTCTGGAGATTCGCAGCTCAAGGGATTTCTCTGAATTCGCCGGCTGATTTTGGCATTAATATCGGTGTATGTCATTAACACACCGTTATTTTTCCAGCAAGATCCGGCCCATAATAATTTAAAAATCATACTTCCCTAGTGAGCATATAACAGTTAAAAGGCAACGTTACTACACTATTAAATCACCCCAAGGCAATAGCAGACGTCCAAGAGCAAAATTCTTAACCGGTGACTTTTTAACTGGAAAGACATTATTGGCATCCGTTCAGAGCAAGTCTCACAGGAGTGGGAGGAATCGAAAGGTGCATAAAGTGAGCTGAAACAGACAACATTAGCTTGTGGGACAATTGGGAAATTAGGGCAGTTAGAGCGGTGAGAAAAGTGCTGAAAGCTACAGACTGCCTCGATGGGAAAGTGCACCAAATGCTTCAAACACCTTGTTAGGCCTTTCTTAAGATTGCTTTACTTTTCTACGATTGTTACAGACTCACGACAATGCAAGCACTGCCCTTTGTTGTCTGGTAAAGCAAGACTTGCATTTATATAGCGCCTTTCACGACCACCGGATGTCTCAAAGTGTTTTACAGCCAATGAAGTACTTTTTGAAGTGTAGTCACTGTTGTAATCTATAGTACAATAAACTTAGGTTGCATAGCCCAATAATCCATTCTGCAGTAACATTACTTACTGAAAATCACATAGGTTTCCCCACGATATCACATTCTGCCCCTAACTGATCCAGGCTAAAAGCACTATAGGTTTTATTTACACTTATTGTGACAGATAGAGAAATCCATCAAATTTCAAATCAATTCCCTGCATTTTTAGTATCTATTTATGTCAGGTGGCCATTCCGTTACATTTTGCTGACTGTGCCAAGTGGTTGAGCTGGAATATACACAGGCTCACCAGACAATGTCCTTGGTCTTTCTTACTTCACTTGCAAGGCATGGTTCATACGCAAAAATGTTTTTCTTGCAAAGCAAGTAGAAACCACTTTATACAACTTACCTTGACTTAATACAATCAATTTAAAGCAAAAGGCTTGACAACATATACAAAGAGATTTGTATCTAGCATCTCGTGGAGTTTCAGGAAATCATAACTTAGTTAAGCTTTGTTCAACTGTGGAAGACATTTTTTTGATTATATACACCTCAGGTTGGACTTTAAAGGATAAAATAGATATGTTTTGCAGTGTACTCCCACCATCTTATATCTTCTCAGTATATCTAGATAGAGGCTGGAGACTCACTGGTGGCTAAACAAACACTCACCTATAACTCTTAAGTGGCATGGCTAGGTAAGAGAGAAAGAAAGAGTTGCATTTATATAGCGTCTTTCATGACCACTGGATGTCTCAAAGCGCTTTACAGCCAATTAAGTACTTTTGGAATGTAGTTACTGTCATAATGTGGGAAACGCGGCAGCCAATTTGCGCACAGCAAGCTGCCACAAACAGCGATGTGATAATGACCAGATTGTTACGTTGATTGAGGGATAAATATTGGCCAGGACACCGGGGATAACTTCCCTGCTCTTCTTCGAAATAGTGCCATGGAATTTTTTACATCCACATGAGAGCAGACGGGGCCTCGGTTTAACATCTCATCCAAAAGAACATAAGAAATAGGAGCAGGAGTCGGCCATTTGGCCCCTCGAGCCTGCTCCGCCATTTAATAAGATCATGGCTGATCTAATCATGGACTCAGTCCACTTCCCCGCCCGCTCCCCAGAACCCTTTATTCCCTTATCGCTCAAAAATCTATCTATCTCCGCCTTAAATATATTCAATGACCCAGCCTCCACGGCAGAGAATTCCACAAATTTACAACCCCCTGAGAGAATAAATTCCTCCTCATCTCAGTTTTAAATGGGCGGCCCCTTATTCTGAGGCAGCACCTCCAACAGTGCAGCGCTCCCTCAGCACCACACTGGAGTGTCAGCTTAGATTTTTGTGCACAAGTTCCTGGAGTGGGACTTGAACCCACAACCTTCAGACTCAGAGGCGAGAGTGCTACCCACTGAGCCACAGCTGACACAGGATGCAGGAGGGGGAGGGGATGAGTGCCCAAGAGGGGCCTAGAGAGAATAAAGGGAGATAGAGGCATTGGGCTCGGGTCCAGAGCCTGTCCTGAGCAAATGGATACAAAAGGAATTTGGCTTACATCAGTCTGGGAGAGATTAGGAGGCGCGTGACATGATTGTTAATGGAGGACAGGAATGAATGATATGAAACAGTCCAGAGTTAAGTCAGACCCTGTGGTGGGATGGTAAAATAATTTTAACCTATAAGTATGACTTTAAAATGAACATAGGACTGTCTTTTTTAGATAAATATTCAGAACTAAGGCCCTCATCATGCTGTATTCCTTCAAATCTGAACTCAATCCCATAATTTTCCAATATGCACTGGCAGTGGGATGAAGTTGCCTTGCGGGCAGCATGGAGTCAGCTCAGAGTGTTCGTGAACCAATGTTCAGGTACGGAATGGGTTATGGAGAGGGAGTGGATCCAGGAGCCATTGAAGTGGCTGAACGTCAATGGGCATGCTGCTGGAGGTTGTCCAATGGAAACAGAGGGCCAAGAAGGTCTGTAGATGGGTCAAAGAGGTGGATCCAAGTGTACAATGGAGATGCGCAGCGGCCTCAGGTGTTAGTAGCACACACTGGCAGAACCGGTGGATCGGCGGAGGAATGAGCAGCCGTGGAAATGAAGCAAGAGCAGCGAAGACTGGGGGGGGGGGGGGCAGAGTGAAGGGCAAGCCTCAGGCGGGGGCCAGAGACGAGAATGGAATCAGTGCCAAGGGAATGGAGTTGGTGGCAGTGGCCAAAGACAAGCAATTTGTTCTTGTCAATGAATACAGTCCTGAATCCCAGCAGGTAACAGCAGCGAGTGGGGGTGGGCACTGTAGCATTGAATAGGTTACCTTAATCTTAAAGAGACTGAGTGCAGAGCAGAGTCATGGCAGTTAGCGCATACGGTGTAGTCCAGGAGTGCAGCGCAATCCTGATGACAGAGGTGTCCAGGAATTCACATGTGAGCCATGTTGGCCATTAAAAAGAGCACAGGCAGAGGGCAGGCTGGGAGAAGAGCCATGTGCTTTGTACAGGTAGCTTGAACTTGTAGTTTGAACTTGTAGATTGAATTAAAGGTCGCCCACTATTAGGAGCAGAGGAGGGCTTAAGTACCAGAAAACAGGAGACTGGGGAGGAAAAGAGCAATGCATGGGTGGCCATAGATGGACTTGCAAAGGAGAGGAACTCAGTCATGAGCTGCCAGCCTGGGAGCCATCTTCCAACAACAGCATGTGGGATGTGTGAGTGTTACCACTGATACCAAGTACAAGTTAGGTTGCTCTGATACATCTCTTACTAAGACAATGCTGACAACTGTCAGTACTAAATTCTGCTATAAAAAGTGCTAGCTTTCCATTATGAATGGTTATATTGTCAGAACCAGCACAAGAACAAAAGAATTTAAGAATTAGGAGCAGGAGTCGGACATACGGCCCCTCGAGCCTGCTCCGCCATTCAATACGATCATGGCTGATCTTCTACCTCAACTCCACTTGCCCACCCGATCTCCATATCCCTCAATTCCCCTCGACTCCAAAAATCTATCGATCTCAGCATGTTACTAACAACACGACTAAAGTTTGCCACATCTGATGAAATCAACCTACTATAATCATGGCACGATTGAAGTTGAATTTCCCATATAATTTCAGCATTCCGACTGCGAACCTAAGAAGGACGCCTGAACATCATACATAGTCATAAGCTGTGGTCGCTCACAGAGACTCTGAACCGAGGCAGGACTTGGCCAGTGACAGTTCCGGAATGCTTGTATGTTTCATCAGTTTTCCATTACTTACAATGGAATATAGTAACAAGCTTACAAATATCATGGCTATGTACTGTGCTTATAAGATACCCCCAGAATAACGTGCACTACTTAAAACAAAATAAATGCTGGATTATACACGATTTATATAAGGTAAATATAATGGTAAGTACCGCAGGGAATAGAATACGGCCAGGGTGATCTCCTGGACTAGTTTTGTTCGCCTGGATGGGTCGGAGAGGAATTTTCCCAGATTTTTTCTCCCTAAATTGGCCTGGGTTTTTAATCTGTTTTTTGTCTCTCCCAGGAGATCACATGGCTCCAGTTGGGGTGGAGTGTCGATATTTTTAGTATAAGTGTTGTTGCAGTAGTATGGGGCGGACTGGTTGGACTGGTTGCTCTTTGCCTTTCCAGTATTGTTCATGAGTTTGTATGTAACCTTTAGGGCTGTTGAAGAAGGGCCGTGCGACTCTTTGTCGGCCGGCGCGGACACGATGGGCCGAAATGGCCTCCTTCTGCGCTGTAAATTTATATGTTTCTATGTTCATCAACACCTGAAGAGAGAAAGAAATTGGGTCACCGTTTGAAGTAGAAATCCGTCATCAGAACTAATACGGGTCCCGACCCAAAATGTTATTCTGTATTTTCTCTGTTCAGATGCTAATAGCCGAGGCATACAAGAGCAGGGAAGTTATGCTTGAACTGTATAAAACACTGGTTAGGCCACAGCTGGAGTACTGCGTGCAGTTCTGCTCACCCCATTACAGGAAAGATGTGATTGCACTAAAGAGGGTACAGAGGAGATTTACGAGGATGTTGCCTGGACTGGAGAATTTTACCTATGAGGAAAGATTGGATAGGCTGGATTTCTTTTCTTTGGAACAGAGGAGGTTGAGAGGAGACCTTATTGAGGTGAATAAAATTATGAGGGCCCCAGATAGAGTGGATAGGACGGACCTATTTCCCTTAGCAGAGGGGTCAACAACCAGGGGGCATTAATTTAAAGTAAATGGTAGGAGCCACATTGTCCGCATGCCCAACACGAGACTCCCAAAGCAAGCGCTCTACTCAGAACTCCTCCACGACAAGCGAGCCCCAGGTGGGCAGAGGAAACGTTTCAAGGACACCCTCAAAGCCTCCTTGATAAAGTGCAACATCTCCACTGGCATCTGGGAATTCCTGGCCCAAGACCGCCCAAAGTGGAGGAAGAGCATCCGGGAGGACGCTGAGCACCTCGAATCTTGTCGCTGAGAGCATGCAGAAACCAAACGCAGACAGCGGAAGGAACGTGCGGCAAACCAGGCTCCCCGCCCACCCTTTCCTTCAACCACTGTCTGCCCCACCTGTGACAAGAGACTGTAATTCCCGCATTGGACTGTACGGTCACCTGAGAACTCACTTTCGAGGGACTGCCTATGATGATGATGAGGTTTAGAGGGGATTTGAGGGGAAATGTCTTCACTCAGAGGGTTCTGGGGGTCTGGAACTCACTGCCTGAAAGGGTAGTAGAAGCAGAAACCATCACATTAAAAGGTACTTGGATGTGCACTTGAAGTGCCGTAACCCACAGGGCTACGGACCAAGAGCTGGAAAGTGGGATTAGGCTGGATAGCTCTTTGTCGGCCGACACAGAGACGATGGGCCGAAATGGCCTCCTTCCGTGCTGTAAATTTCTATGATTCTAATGGACCTGCTGTGTGTGTATTTCCAGTAGTTACACTTATTTTTCCAAATTTTGCAATTCGTTTTCCTTTTGAATACCTCGCTGCATGTTTCATGTATGCTGGGTAGAAATTTTCACATCTGACAATTTCATCCTCAGGGGTTTGAAAATGATTCATTTGTTCTCTGAGTCAGTGTTTCAGTATTTCAGCTGATGTTGAGTCACAGGAACAGAGATACTCCCACAAATGATCTGTGTCACAATTTTCACAAGTTTCTATTTTTATAGGTAATAAGTTGTGATTGTGGACGTGAGTTAACGCAAGGTCTCCCGGGAACACTGGGTCTCCCGCACTTTTACCTGAGCCAATCAGAATAAAAAGCATTAAAGGTGCAGGCACTACACTGAAAAGTTAGCCAATCTTTGCCGATTTCAGCTCCTTAACCTCATCAACATTAGTTCATGCGCATTCTGATTGATTCCACTGTTGTGAGCTGTAACGCATTTGACCTCACAGATAGTGCATTTTGGGTAGCCACTGTGCTCAAAAACTAAAAATGAACTCAGTGTGCTAAGAAGCAGCTACCCCCACCATGCTATCTAAAATTCTGAACAGTAGCAACGTCGCCGCCTAGTGGCACATAATATGTATTACAATAGCTAAGGAAGGGATGTCTTTCATCTTGAGGTTAGCCTGTTTTTCTTTTTCAGATGCTTACTGGCCTGCTCTGGATTTCTAGTTTTTTTTTTGCTTTTAACTCATTTATTGTTAATAAGATATCAGATTAATCAAATGTCAGAGGCTATACTTTATGTGTGAGCCTTGATCGTGAGTGTCGGCAGGCTGGTCACCATGGAACATATCGCAAGCAAGCAGAACCCTGTCCTTATCAAAGGTCCACGTTGTCATGTATGTAGACCATGTATACTAACTGTATAGTCACATAAGGTGTGCCACCAGAGGGCACTGCGGTGGGAGACCTGAGGGTCACCTGCATAGGTGTGCAGGGCCCAGTATAAAAGGCTGCCCATTATGCTTGTGCCTCACTCTGGAATTACAATAAATGGGACCAAGGTCACAACAGCTCAAGTACAATACTAGACCTCGTGGAGTCATTCCTATTAAAGACATAACATATGTGCATCTACTTCCGACAGGGGTCACTAGATCAGGAGCCTTGGGCGATTTCCCCCTCCCTCACACAGAGGGAGATTGTAGCCTAGTGTCAGCCATGGCTCAGTGGGCAGCACTCTCGCCCGTCAGAAGGTTGTGGGTTCATGGTCCCACACCAGAGACTTGAGCACAAAAATCAAGGCTGACACTCCAGTGCAGTGTTAGAGGTGCTGTCTTTTGGATGAGACGTTAAACCAAGGCCTCGTCTGCTCTCTGAGGTGGACGTAAAAGATCCACTATTTCGAAGAAGAGCAGGGTAGTTATCCCCGGTGTCCTGGCCAATATTTATCCCTCAATCAACATCACTAAAACAGATTATCTGGTCATTATCACATTGCTGTTTGTGGGAGCTTGATGTGGGCAAGTTGGCTGCCGCATTTCCTACATTACAACAGTGGCTATGCTTCAAAAGTACTTCATTGGCTGTAAAGCACCGTGGAATGTCATGAAAGGTGCTATATAAATGCAAGTCTTTTTTTCTTTCTAGCAGCCCGACTGCCATACTCACTGAAATCAACTAACTCAGCCCTAACCAGGAATCAAACCTGGTCTGTAAGTTTCAGCTACTCACGGGATACCCTGGCCCCTGCAAAGGTAGATAGAGATAAGACAACTGTGCAGGAGGGTGTGGTAGCAATAGGCATTTGTGAACATTCAGCTACTGAGCAGGCATGCACCCCAACTGCTGAGGGCTCTTAAGTTGGGACAAACCCCACAACAGCTCCAACAACACGCAAGAAGTTCAACACCATCCAGGACAAAGCAGCCCGCTTGATTGGCACCCCATCCACCACCTTCAACATTCACTCCCTCCACCACTGGCGCACCGTGGTTGCAGTGTGTACCATCTACAAGATGCACTGCAGCAACTCGCCAAGGCTTCTTCCACAGCACCTCCCAAACTCACGACCGCTACCACCTAGAAGGACAAGGGCAGCAGACGCATGGGAACACCACCACCTCCAGGTTTCCCTCCAAGTCACACACCATCCTGACTTGGAAATATATTGCTGTTTCTTCATCGTCGCTGGGTCAAAATGCTGGAAACAGCACTGTGGGAGCACCTTCACCACACGGACTGCAGCGGTTCAAGAAGGCGGCTCACCACCACCTTCTCGAGGGCAATTAGGGATGGGCAATAAATGCTGGCCTTGCCAGCGATGTCCACATCCCGGAACAATTAAAAAAAAAAGATTTGAGTTGCGTCTGGGCTAATTTTGAAGTTTGCAACAATTTGATTTTACAGTGTATGTCAGATTCCGCTATATTATCATCCAAAGTTCAATTAAACACTCAACGAAAGCACCCCATCCCCCATAGCTATGTGGAGAAATTCACTGAGCCACAATGAAAACAGATTATCTGGTCATTATCACACAGCTATTAGTGGGAGCTTGCTGTGCGCAGATTGGCTGCCACCTTTCCTACATTACAGTAGTGACTACACTTCAAAAAGTACCTCACTGGCTGTAAAGCGCTTTGGGACGTCCGGTGGTCGTGAAAGGCGCTATAGAAATGCAAGTCCTTTATGCCACTCCCAGTATCTGGCACTCCCAATATAAGGAACTCCCAATTTTCCAGCTCTTGACTTTAATAACTGTAAAATCAGGAGAACCACGAATTGGGAATGCTGACCTCCACGAATGACCCTCCCCACCCCAGAGTCTCGCAATTTGCAGGCTATAGAATATAAAACACAGCATTCACTCCTGTGCTAAATGGCATCAAATGGACCCCTCAATGTGCGATCGATACAGGCTTCCGTTTACCCACCTGAACGACTCTCTCCCCAGCCGCTGGCTGTTTGCGGCTGGCTCTGTTTCGAGTTCAGATTTTCAACATTTCTAGAATTTTAGCTTTTTATTCCCCCGATATATCTGCTGCCTTGTAGCACACCCCTCCCTGCCTGTATGCGGTCGGATCTCAAACTTCACTCATTTGGAGAGGGATCCACTTATTCGGTCTCAAAATATCACTGCTCCAATTTTAAAACGAGTACTTTTCTATGGGGGCTACAACCCTTCTGTCGTCTATCCACAATCTCACTGTTCTATACAACTGTGTGTGTGTGTATGTATATATAATATTAATATCAACATTAGCCTCTCTGCGCTCAAGTTTGGAAGAAGCAATTTTTGTGACATTTACACAACGTGCTATTGACTGCAATATAAACCTCTGTCCTGGGTTGCAATAAAAGAGGCTTTCGACATCTGATCAGCAGTGCTCCACCCAAACTTGGCTCTAAAAGTGCTCCGCTGTGTGGTCCCTGGCGTTGGAAATGCGCTGTAGCAAACACCATTTGTGGGCTGGCCCTTCTCCCACCAACAGGGGCATCAGGAACAGGGCGCTCAGCCTTACTTGCATGGGGAGAGAGGCGTCTCCAGCGCCACCGCTCCCACCGACTTGAAAGTGCTGCTTGCTTGCTTGCTGCCGGCGGTGGTTCTTTTTTTTCCGGGCACAAGCCATGATCGCCCAGAGTCACCCCGTCCTGGCCATCGTCCTCTTCGCCCTGAGCTTCAAGGCGCTGCGGGTCCTCCTGCGGGCGCGGAACTTCTCGCTCCCGCCGAAACAAGTGGTGGAGAACAAAACCAAGTCCTGGAGATGGACCAACCTCAGTGTTTCTCTCGTGCACTCAGCCATCACAGGACCGTGGGCTTTGTTGTGGTATGTTGCTGAAAATGATCGCCCACGTTGCACTGTGTACCGCGGCTTACAGGCACCCGGTTTACTACACTGGGGGGGATATATATAATCGCAGCGCCTTTCCTGTACTTTCTTTACTTGTCAGCACAGCCCGAGTTTAAAATCTGAGTCACTCGATGATGTGTTGCGGGCGTCTGTAAGTAACCCCGTCAGATGCCTATTTGATGATAGCATTGTTCACTATCCAGTGTTACATCCAAACTAGCCCACTGTTTTTAACCAGCAACGGAGCTTTACTGATGATATTAATTTATGTTTTGCCGTTTTAAAACCGAAATAGGACTTAACACTTTCTCTGATGGTTTCATTAATGCAGGAGCCCTGCACCCTGGTTTGAGAAGGTTGAGTTCCCCAGTGCATTATGACAAACCCCCATCTTAAAATTGAATCTTGATTGGCTGAAAGGTATTTTCATTGGGGTTAATTTGGTGATATCAAAACATTGCTGCTTTAAAGCAGGTTTAACCCTGAACTCTACAATGTAGGTTCAATCCTGTACTGTACAATGTAGGTCCAATCTCTGTATTGTACAGCGTAGGTTCAACCCTGTACTGTACAGCATAGGTTCAACCCTGTATTGTAGTGTAGATTCAACCCTGTACTGTACAATGTAGATTCAACCCTGTACTGTACAATGTAGGTTCAATCCTGTACTGTACAATGTAGGTCCAATCCCTGTATTGTACAATGTAGGTCCAATCCCTGTATTGTAGTGTAGATTCAACCCTGTATTGTAGTGTAGATTCAACCCTGTACTGTACAATGTAGGTTCAATCCTGTACTGTACAATGTAGGTCCAATCCCTGTATTGTACAGCATAGGTTCAACCCTGAACTCTATTATGTAGGTTCAACCCTGTACTGAACAGTGTAGATGCAATCTTGTACTGTACATTGTATGTTCAACCCTTTTACTGTACAATTTAGGTTCAACCCTGTACTCTACAACAAAGGACAAACCCCATCTTAAAATTGAATCTTGATTGGCTGAAAGGTATTTTCATTGGGGTTAATTTGGTGATATCAAAACATTGCTTCTTTAAAGCAGGTTTAACTCTCAACTCTACAATGTAGGTTCAACCCTGTACTGTACAGCATAGGTCCAATCCCTGTATTGTAGTGTAGGTTCAACCCTGTATTGTACAGCATAGGTTCAACCCTGTATTGTGCAATGTAGGTTCAACCCTGTACTGTACAGCATAGGTTCAACCCTGAACTCTATAATGTAGGTTCAACCCTGTACTGAACCGTGTAGGTTCAATCCTGTACTGTACAGTGTAGGTTCAACCCTGTATACAGTGTAGGTTCAACACTGTACTGTACATCATAGGTTCAACCCTGAACTCTACAATGTTAGTTCAATCCTGTACTGTATAGTGTAGGTTCAACCCTGTATTGTACATCACAGGTTCAACCCTGAACTCTACAATGTAGGTTCAACCCTGTACTGTACAGTGTAGGTTCTATCCTGTACTGAACAGTGTAGGTTCAATCCTGTACTGTACAGTGTAGGTTCAACCCTGTACTGAACAGTGTAGGTTCAATCCTGTACTGTACAGTGTAGGTTCAATCCTGTACTGAACAGTGTAGGTTCTATCCTGTACTGTACAGTGTAGGTTCAATCCTGTACTGTACAGCGTAGGTTCTATCCTGTACTGTACAGTGTAGGTTCAATCCTGTACTGAACATTGTAGGTTCAACCCTTTTACTGTACAATGTAGGTCCAACCCTGTACTCTACAACATAGGTTCAATTCCTGTACGCGACAACGTAGGTTTCCAAACTGGGGCTCACAGAACATAAGGGGTCCGCAAGGGTTCTGAGCAGGGTCGGTGGGTTAAGCAGATTTCTGTCAGGCTGTCATCAGATTTTAGTTCTATTGTTCTTTTTACTAACAGCTGATGATTTCTGTTGTTGTTTACTACTAAAAAGATATGCTAAAATTGATTGCATTCTTTTTCTTTGAGTAGTTGACGCGGTCAGAAATTAGCAGTGTGTCCCAAAAGTATGTTGATATTTTCAGGAGATCCCTAGGAGTATCCCAATATTTGCAGGGGATACTCAGGACTCAGGGGTGTGTCAGTATTTTCAGAGGATACCCAGGAGTGTGTCAGTATTTGCAGGGAATTCTTGGGCGTGTGCCTATAATGGATAATATGGATAATAGGGAAATGGCAGACTTGTTAAATGTGTACTTTGTATCTGTTTTCACAGTTGAGGAAGAGTGTAAAATACCAGCAGTACAAGGGAACTGCAAAATAAGTCAGTGGGAGGAATGGACGTTGTGGATTCAATATCAGTTTAAAAAATGGTTATGGGGAATTAATTGGGATTTTAACACAGCCAAATCTCCAGGACCTGGAAAACAAAGAGGTGAGAGTGTCAGCTACCCAAAGGAAAACAATTCTAAAAAAAATTTTTTTTTTACTTGAAATAGGTGAGGAAATTCCAGCCGCGTTAATTGTAATTTTTCAAAGCTCTCAAGATTCAGGAATTGTGCCTTTGGATTGGTAAATTGCAAATTACAAATGACACCCCATTATTCAAGAAAGGAGGAAGTAGGCAATCTCACAACTACAGACCGAGCAGTTTAACATCAGTTGTGGGGGAGTTACTGGAATCTACCATCAAAGACAGAGTAACTAAGCCTAAAGCAAAATACTGCGGATGCTGGAAATCAGAAATAAAAACAGAAAATGCTGGAAATACACTTCTTCTTCTTCTTCGGCAGACCCCCGGAGCCGAGGATGACTTGCTTCCACACCAGTATGAGTTCTCAGATGACTGATGAGACTGATGCGGGATCTAGTCTCTGTCACTGGCGGGGCAGGTGGTGGTTGAAGGGACGGGTTGCTGGGGTGCTTGGGTTGTCGTGCGCTCCTTCCGCTGTTTGTACTTGACTTCCACTTGCTCCTGAAGAAGAGACTCGAGGTGTTCGGCACCTTCTCGGATGCTTTTCCTCCACTTTGAGCGGTCTTGGGCCAGGGATTCCCAGGTGTCGGTGGGGATGTTGCACTTTTTCCAAGGAGGACTTGAGGGTGTCCCTGAAGCGTTTTCTCTGCCCTCCTGGGACTCGCTTGCCATGTCGGAGCTCGGAGTAGAGCACTTGTTTCGGGACTCTAGTGTCGGGCCTGTGGACAATGTGGCCCGCCCTCTGGAGCTGGTCAAGTATAGTCAATGCCTCGATGCTGGGGATGTTGGCTTGAGCAAGAACACTGGCGTTGGTGCGCCTATCTTGCCAATGGATTTGCAGGGTTTTGCGGAGGCAGCGTTGGTGGTACTTCTCCAGTGCTTTGAGGTGCCTGCTTGACTCTGAGGCATATAGGAGAGCGGGTATCGCTACTGCTCTGTAGACCATGAGCTTGGTGCCCAGTTTGAGATCCTGGTCTTCGAACAGTCTCTTCCTCAGGCGACCAAAGGCTGCACTAGCACACTGAAGGCAGTGTTAGACTTCATCATCGATGTCTGTGTTTGTTGACAGTAAGCTCCCAAGGTATGGAAAGTGGTCCACATTGTCCCAAGATCTCATCATGGATCTTGATAATTGGGGTGCAGTAGTGTGTGGCGGGGGCAGGTTGGTAGAGAACCTTTATCGTACAGATGTTTAATCTAAGTCCCAGATTCTCAATGAAGGTGTCGACAATGGTTTGGAGTTCGACTTCTGAGTGTGCACAAACACCAGCGTCGTGTGCATACTGTAATTCAATGACAGAGGTTGGAACGACCTTGGAACTGGATTGGAGGCGACGGAGGTTGAACAATTTCAGGTTTGTCCTGTAGTTTAGCTCCACTCCAGCAGGGAGCTTGTTGAGGGTGAAATGGAGCAATGCAGCGAGGAAGATTGAGAAGAGCGTTGGTGCGATGACACAGCCTTGCTTGACACCGGTCTGCACGTGTATTGGATCTGTGGTGGATCCCTTTGCTAAGGATCATGACTTGCATATCATCCTGAAGCAGGCAGAGGATGGTGACAAACTTTTGAGGGCAGCCGAATTTGAGAAGGACACTCCATAATCCCTCATCATTGACAGAGTCAAAGGGCCTTTGTGAGGTCAAAGAAGGCTATGTACAGAGGTTGATGCTTCTCCCTACATTTTTCTTGGATTTGACGGGCGGTGAAGATCATGTCCATTGTGCCCCTTAGTGGGCCGAACTCACATTGCGACTCTGGGAGGAGCTCTTCAGCCACTGGGAGAGACGGTTGAGGAAGATTCTTGCTATGACTTTCCCTGTGGCAGACAGCAGGGAAACTTCTCTGTAATTATCGCAATCGGACTTGAAGATGGTCACGATTACGGCGTCTCTGAAATCCCTGGCATGCTCTCCTCCTTCCAAATAAGAGAGATGAGGTCATGAATTCATGCCAAGAGTACTTCTCCGCCAAGCTTTAGTACTTTGACAGGGATTCTGTCTGCTCCTGAGGCCTTATTGTTCTTCAGTTATCAGATGGCCTTTTCAACCTCATGCCAGGCTGGAGTTATGCCGAGGTGGTGGCGGGTAGCATGCTGCGGGATGGAGTCAAGGACACTCACATTGACACAATACTCTGCAGATCAGACAACACCTGTCGAGCTAACATTTCAGATCGAAGACCTTTCATCAGAACTGACGATGGGTCATCGACCTGAAACGTTAACTCTGTTTCTCTCTCAATAGATGCCGCCTGACCTGCTGAGTATTTTCAGCATCTTCCTTTCTTTTTATTACAGAGTGACTGAGCATTGGACAAGTCATCATCATAGGCAGTCCCTCGGAATCGAGGAAGACTTGCTTCCACTCTTAAAATGAGTCGTTAGGTGGCTGTACAGTCCAATATAGGAACCACAGTCCCTGTCACAGGTGGGACAGACAGTCGTTGAGGGAAAGGGCGGGTGGGGCTGGTTTACCATACGCTCATTCCGCTGCCTGCGCTTGATTTCTGCATGCTCTCGGCGATGGGACTCGAGGTGCTCAGCGCCCTCCCGGATGCACTTCCTCCATTTAGGGCGGTCTATGGCCAGGGACTCCCAGGTGTCAGTGGAGATGTTGCACTTTATCAGGGAAGCTTTGAGGGTGTCCTTGTAACGTTTCCTCTGCCCATCTTTGGCTCATTTGCTGTGAAGGAATTCGGGTTGTGCACTTGCTTTGGGAGTCTCGTGTCTGGCATGCGAACAATGTGGCCTGCCCAGCGGAGCTGATCAAATGTGGTCAGTGCTTCAATGCTGGGGATGTTGGCCTGGTCGAGGACGCTAATGTTGGTGCGTCTGTCCTCCCAGGGGATTTGTAGGATCTTGCGGAGACATCGTTGGTGATATTTCTCCAGCGAATTGAGGTGTCTACTGTACGTGGTCCATGCCTCTGAGCCATACAGGAGGGCTGGTATTACTACAGCCCTGTAGACCACGAGCTTGGTGGCGGTTTTGAGGGCCTGGTCTTCAAGCACTCTTTTCCTCAGGCAGCGGCAGGCTGCATTGGAGGTGGTGTTGAATCTCGTCATAAATGTCTGCTCCTGTTGATAAGAGGCTCCCGAGGTATGGGAAATGGTCCACAATGTCCAGGACCGCGCCATTGATCTTGATGACTGGGGGGCAGTGCTGTGCGGCGAGGACAGACTGGTGGAGGAACTTTGTCTTACAGATGTTTAGCGTAAGGCCCATGCTGTCGTACGGCTCAGTAATTACGTCAACTCTGTCCTGGAGTTCAGCCTCTGTATGTGCACAGATGCAGGCATTGTCCGCGTACTATAGCTCGACGACGGAAATTGTGGTGGTCTTGGACCTGGCCTGGAGACGGCGAAGATTGAACAGGTTCCCACTGGTTCTGTAGTTTAGTTCCACTCCAGCAGGGAGCTTGTTGACTGTGAGGTGGAGCATGGCAGCGAGGAAGATTGAGAAGAGGGTTGGGGCGATGACGTAGTCCTGTTTGACCCCGGTCCGGATGTGGATTGGGTCTGTAATGGATCCATTGGTAAGGATCACGTCCTGCATGTCGTCGTGGAGCAGGCGGAGGATGGTGACGAACTTTTGGGGGCATCCGAAACGGAGGAGGACGCTCCATAGACCCTCGTGGTTGACAGTGTCAAAGGCCTTTGTAAGGTCGAGGGCCATGAACTGATCAAAGAGAGTCAGCATAGATTGGTGAAGTGTCGGACATATCTGATCATTCTAGCTGATTTTTTTGAGGTTACTGGCATGGTGGATATTGTTGACATGGATTTCCAGAAGGCATTTGATAAGATTTTGCACGCGATTATTAGCAAAAATGAAAATGCACGGAATTGGAGGCAATTTTGTGACATAGAAACATAGAAAATCGGTGCAGGAATAGGATCTTCGGACCTACGAGCCTGCACCACCATTCAATATGATCATGGCTGATTATGCAACTTCAGTACCCCATTCCAGCTTTCTCTCTCTTGATCCCTTTAGCCGTAAGGGCTACATCTAACTCCCTTTTGAATATATCTAACGAACTGGTCTCAACAACTTTCTGTGCTAGAGAATTCCACAGGTTCACAATTCTCAGTGAAGAAGTTTCTCTTCATCTCGGTCCTAAATGGCTTACCCCTTATCCTTAGACTGTGACCCCTGGTTCTGGACTTCCCCAACAACGGGAACATTCTTTCTGCATCTAACCTGTCCAATCCCGTCAGAATTTTATGTGTTTCTATGAGATCCCCTCTCATTCTTCTAAATTCCAGTGAATATCAGCCTAGTCGATTCAGTCTTTCTTCATATGTCAGTCCTGCCATCCCGGGAATCAGTCTGGTGAACCTTTGCTGCACTCCCTCAATAGCAAGCATATCCTTCCTCAGATTAGGACATGGATTGGTAATTTGGCTGCAAAAATCCTCCTGACCGCTGCCGGACCTTCCGTTAATCCCTCGTCTCCCCCCGCCCGCCCCCAAATTGTCTTGTACCCGATCACTTTAAGGGTCCTCTGCCAACTCGGCTCCAGAAATGGGACGCTCTATTCCCCCACGCCCGCACTGATCTACGAGTTGCCTATCGGCAAGTGTTTAGAACTGGCAGCTCACCGATTTTATTGTGAACAGACCCAGCAGTGAAAATGATTCGGACCTCCAGTGAGCTTCATCAGTCTCCCCCCCACGATATGCGCTCCACACCAAAATCCACCCCGTGACGTCATGTCATGTCTCAATGTCGCTCCAAACATAATGGGAGAGTTTGTGTATGGTGATGTCCTGACACAATTGCCAAAATGCATGCAGCAGCCCAGTTACTGGCAACAATGAAAAATGGGTTTTTGCTCCGAGTTTACAAAATTCTGATAGATTTAACTTTGATATGTAGGAGAAAAGAAAGACTTGCATTTATATAGCGCATTTCACGACCTCAGGATGTCCCAAAGCATTTTACAGCCAGTGAAGTACTTTTGAAGTGTAGTCACTGTTATAATGTGGGAAATGCGGCAGATAATTTGTGCACAGCAAGCTCCCACAAACAGCAATGTGATAATGACCAGGCAATCTGTTTTTGGTGATGTTGGTTGAGGGATAAATATTGGCCAGGGCACCGGGAATAACTCCCTTGCTCTTCTTCGAAATAGTGCCATGGGATCTTTTATGTCCACTTGAGAGAGCAGACGGGGCCTCCATTTAACATCTAATTCGAAAGACGGCACCTCCGACAGTGTAGCACTCAGTACAGCACGAGTGTCAGTCCGGAATTTTGTGCTCAAGTCTCTGGATTGGGACTTGAAATGGAGACTGCACTATGGGAGCCAGTGGTCAAAGAGCAGAATAAAAATATCTTGAGGTTTTGCACAGCACAGATCGAGCATAGCGTAAAATGCCCCAGGAACCTCAGCCAAGCCAGAGAAGTTTTTCTGATTTTTAAATAATTTTGTGCTTTAACATCCTTGCCCACTGTGAAGAGGACTAAAGCTGTCAGGCTGCCGGTTAAGCAACGCCTCGAATTCAAAATTCTCATCCTTGTTTTCAAATCTCTTCATGGCCTTGCCCCTCCCTATCTCTGTAATCTCCGGCAGCCCCACTACTCCGAGATAGAAACATAGAAATTTACAGCGCAGAAGGAGGCCATTCCGGCCCATCGTGTCCGTGCCAGCCGACAAAGAGCCACACGGCCCTTGGTCAGCAGCCTGAAGGTTACATATAAACCTATGACAATGACGGAAAGGCAAAGAGCATCCAGCCCAACCAATCCGCCTCACCATAACTGCAACACCACTTATACTAAAACATTCTACACTCCACCCCAACCGGAGCCATGTTATCTCCTAGGAGAGGCAAAAAACAGATTAAAAAACCCAGGCCAATTTAGATGTCTGCGCTCTTCTAATTCTACTCTCTTGAGCATCCCCGATTTTAATTGCTCAACCTTTGGTGGCAGTGCCTTCTGTTGCCTAGGCCCTGAGCTCTTAAATTCCCTGCCTAAACCTCTCTGCTTCTTTACCTCTCTTTCCTCCTTTAAGACGCTCCTTACAATCTACCTCTTTGTGCAAGCTTTTGGTCATTGCCCTAATTTCTCCTTGTATGGCTGGGTGTCAAATTTGTTATCTTATAATACTCCTCTGAAGCCTCTTGGGCTATTTTACCACATTAAAGCGCTATTTAATACAAGTTGTTGTTGTTCACTGAGAACTCTTGCATGGAACAACGAGAGGAGACCTTTCATTTTATCAGCTTAAACTTTGGATTTTAAATATTGATATTGGTGATTCATTTAAAGTATAATTTAAATAAAATAGTCGCACCAAATTTGAATGATCTTAGGTATCAGTGGTACCCCCTCTCGCCTCTGAGTCAGGAAGTTATGGTTCAAGCCGCACTCCAGAACCGTGGGCATGTAATCTAGACTGACACATTAGTGTAGGACCGAGGGAGTGCTGCACTGTTCGACGTGCGGTCTTTTCAATGAGCCGTTAAACCAAGGGCCTCTCAAGGGTGGATGTGAAAGGTCTTGTGGCACGATTGAAAGAAGAGCAGTGGAGTTCTCCTTGTGTCCTGGCCAACATTTATCCCTCGATCAGCGCCATTGAGACATATGATCTTGTCATTTATCTCATTTGTGGGATCTTGCTGTGTGCACATTGGCTGCCATGTTTGCAACAGTGACTACACTTGTAAAGTACCTCATTGGCTGTGAAACACTTTGGGACATCCTGAGGATGTGAAAGGCGCTACATAAATGCAAGTCCTTTATTTATGTAAACACGGTGAAGTGTCTTGCAAGGCACATTGCATCCCCAGCATCGAAGCACTGACCACACTTGATCAGCTCCGCTGGGCGGGCCACATTGTCCGCATGCCAGACACGAGGCTCCCAAAGCAAGCGCTCTACTCGGAACCCCTTCACGGCAAACGAGCCAAAGGCGGGCAGAGGAAACGTTACAAGGACACCCTCAAAGCCTCCCTGATAAAGTGCAACGTCCCCACTGACACCTGGGAGTCCCTGGCCAAAGACTGCCCTAAGTGGAGGAAGTGCATCCGGGAGGGTGCTGAGCACCTCGAGTCTCATCGCCGAGAGCATGCAGAAATCAAGTGCAGGCAGCGGAAAGAACGTGCGACAAACCAATCCCACCCTCCCTTTCCCTCAGTGACTATATGTCCCACCTGTGACAGGGACTGTGGTTCTTGTATTGGACTGTTCGGCCACCTAAGGACTCATTTTAAGAGTGGAAGCAAGTTTTCCTCAATTCTGAGGGACCGCCTATGATGATGATGATGATGATATGGCTGCAACAGATCTAGTAATAACAGTTGGAAAAAAAAATCAAAGTACCAGAACAACCAGGACCAGTATAATTAGGAGCCTCACAGAATGCCAAATATGCACTCAAATCAAACATTGTTTTTCCAGTTACTTTATATCAATAATGTTGGAAAGCTCAGTGTTAGTCAGGGTGTCACTGGGCATTGCAGTAATCAGTGTTGATCAAAATAAACAAATGCCTTACATACAGTCTTGTTTTTTGAAAACTGCATCACATAAAGGAGCAATCAGAGTACCAGCAATGGGAATCCATGTTTCCCTTCCTTTAGAACTAGGCAAAAGCTTTATCCAGTTTAGTTAACAGCAGACGTCTGAATGAATATGTTCAGGCAGATGATCAAAAGAGTCAGAAATGTAATTTTGAAAAAAACAGCTATAAAATTGCTAGAAATAAAATATGTACATACATAAACTGCAGTTACTGGTAAGTACAAGAGGATTCTTTAGCATTTTATACCACAAGCTCAAAGGGCACTAAAATGCCATTCAGGATCATACCACTGTTTCCCTGTAAGGGCCCTCTGTCCCACAAATGGAAACAAGTACCAGGCCTTCTTCCCAACTCATTGTAATGAATACATTTACAGTGTTGTTTTATACAGCGATAGTGCAATTCTTCCCCAGATTGTCACCACTCACATCTTCGCAAGTTCTTGGAGCTCATTAACAAAAAATGTTTCCATCAATAAGGGACGAAACCAGCCCTCGCCTCGATTGGGGCGGTAGCCTTCCAGGGCGGAGACTTTTATCGCCCGGCCCGGAGGTACCGCCCCCCGAGGCAGAATTGGGCCTTCCGCCCCTCAAAGGAAGCGGGGCGCTGTCTCCAGTTGAAGGTGGGTCCCGGGACGGTCAGCACCCCTTCGATTAAAGGGCAGGGCCGGTGCGCACTCTGCGCGCCCTTTGATGGCCGCCACTGGACCACCAGCGCAGCAGCTCGGCACCCAAAACGGAGTGTCGGGCTACACGATGGCAGCCCGCTCCATGCTCGGGCCGCCACGGTCGGGTCAACCCAAGAGTCGGCCAACAAATAAAGATGGCAGCCCGGAGCGTTGCAGGCCTCCCCTTTAAACAACACCCCCCCCCCCCCCCCCGCCCCCCCACGAGCGGATGTCCGTCAGCTTTACAACCCGCCCACATCAGCCTCGCGGCCCGCGGGGCAATTTCCCCCGCGGGGTGGTAAAGGGGTCGGCGAGGGGGCGATGAGGGGTCGCCGCGCACAGTGATGACATCATCGCCGGTTGCGCGGCAGGCTGGAGCACTAACTGCGAGGCGTGCCGCTGCCGGGACAACACCTCCCAAACCTCTGGGACAATTTCCCGGGAGGCGCTAACGGGGTTATAAAAAGGGGCAATTTCGCCCCCACAGTCTTTAAAAATATCTTCTTGCAAGTGGTTAAGTGGAGATGATTGATTTCAAGTCTGCTTGGCCACTCAATAAGATCATGGCTGATCTTCTACCTCAACTCCACCTTCCCGCACTAGTTCATCTATGTTTCTATATTTTAGTTAAGTAAAGGCATCAAGGGATACGGAAGAAAGGCGGGTAAATGGAGTTGCAATACTATATCAGCAATGATCTAAGAGAATGGTGGAACAGGCTAAATGGCCTACTCTTGTTCCTATATTCCTGAAGATCCACAGTCACCTGCACCACAGCATTGGACTGTTTCTTAAAGCAAGTCCGGGTTTTACCTCCACTATCCTAACATTCCACATGCTGAGCATTCTTCACGTGAAGAAGAATTTACTTGGAGCAGCCCTAATTTGCCTTGACTTGGACTACTGTCACAATTTAATTTGAAATAGTGTTTGAGATTTATCTTTTCTATATCATTTACAATCTGAAATACCTCAACTTCTCATTTGTCTCCTTTCAAGAATGAAAAGCCAAAGTTTCTTCAAACTTTTCAATGAACTCAGTCCTCCAGTACTTGGAATCAGACTTCCAGGCTGGACTGTCTCAGAGATGTTAACCTTTAAGTAGCCTCTCCAATATTTGTCAGGGGTTAGATGACAACTGATGGCCCCAGGGTTATAGCTCCTGTTTGGGTTCATGGGGCAAAGCCCCCGTCCACTCTTGAAATTGAAGCATTTTTGGAAGCAAAAGAATGGCATTCCTTGCAAGGTAATGCTCTTTTTTTTTGACATGGTAGCATTTATAGAAACTATTGCGAGTCAGTTTAAAGATCGCAAAGTGTGAGCCAGATTGGAAATCTACTTAAACATAGTTCCACATGTGTCATACAGCAGAATAGGTTACATTTTTAAAGCAAACTGAGTGTGGGGGAAATTGGAAGGTCTGTAAATGGGATAGTAAATTTCGCCCACCATGTCAACACTCCAGCAATAGCGTCATGATTTTAAAAAAATACATGAAACTTTTTTCCCCCAGTTTATTCATGACACCACCGAGTGATTAACTCTTGATAAGTTGGAACTTCACACATTTACCAAACAAGCTTTTTCCAAAGCATTACTCAAAACATGCAGGCCTGCTCCCGTGTTCCGAGATTCTTATAAACCCTTGTCAGGTATAAAATGTTAAAATTTCCGTAGCTGAATCCCCAACACTATACCCTTCACTTGGTCCAATGATGCCAACTCTTTCAACCCAACTTCGGGCTGCCTGTGAGTTTAATAAACGCCGCTCGTGCGCATCTGGTTCTCAACCAGCCAGATGTAAATCAATCGGACGTTATTTTATGCAAAAGCAAAGTACTGTGGCTGCTGGAAATCTGAAATAAAAACAGAAAATTGCTGGAAATGCTCAGCAGGTCAGGCAGCATCTGTGGAGAGAGAAACAGCGTTAACGATTCAAGTCGATGGCCTTCCGTCAGAACTGGAAAAGGTGAGAGCTGTAACAGGTTTTAAGCAAATACAGAGGAAGGGAAAGGGGGGAGGGGAGGAAAGAACAAAAGGGACGGTCTGTGATAGGGTGCAAGGCAGGAGAGATTCAATGACAAAGGGGATGATGGTGCGAGGCAAAAGGAGATGGTATTGGGACATGTAAAGAAACAAAAGTTGGGTAGAGGAGGTGTAAATGGGAATAGCAGAATCATCAGCAACAGCTGCTGTCCGAAAAAATGGGAACAGAGGTTTACTTTATGTGTAGCTGACTGCCTGTTAGTCATCTCAAAGGCTCAGCCCCTCTCAATCACGGCAGGTTATGCTGGAATACCAACACGGTGAAGCAAGCTGCCGTACTACGCAGTTCTCGCACAGGTCGGGGCTTCCACACTGCTCCCCGAGACCAATCGCCGCTCCTTTTATGGCCCCGACCTGCCGCTGGTGTCCTCACGCAGGAGCGGTGAGCGGCCTCGGGAGCAGCGTGGAGGCATACCACTCCGGGGAGCAGCGCGAGCTGATGCAGGAGGGCGATGGCAGTGAAGAGTGACGTCAGCAAGGTCCAGGTCGGTGACTGGAGCGTGGGCAGGTGCAGCAGGAGCGGCGAGGTCGGGGCGAAGGAGCGGCGAGAGACTGTGGAGGGACGTGATCGGGGCCCAGGGGAGGCGTGAGTTCAGGGCCCAGGGGCAGCACGGGCCCAGCCCACACTGCGATATGTGTGCGCACTAGGTCCGTGCAGCAGAGCTGGTCCCCAGTCATCTCGGGTAATCCTTGCCACTGGACCAAGACCTAGCTCTGTCAAGCCCGTGTGATGGCTGGTGTGCAACGGCCACCACATGTTAAAAAAATCCACGCACAGACATCTTCCACCCTTGAGGATGTATTTCGGGTCCTTCATTGAAACACCTGTGAACTCATCCCTTTTTGGCATGGAAGCAAGTCATCCTCATTTCGAGGGACTGCCTATGATGATGATGATGACTATGCAGTGCAAGACGGGTAACATAGTGTTGATGCCACGATGCCCTGAAAGCTTGCCCATGACTATAAAGCACATTTAAGTGAAGCTGAGAGAAGGACATCTAATCTGTGCACCTCACGGAAAATTGGTGAGAGTTGGCACGTCTGCTGTATCCTTTGTGAGTTAGGATTGGACACAGAACTCAAAGTGTAGACCCATCAGAACACTGTAAAATTTAAACTTGGCATCCTCTGACTTTTATTCTATTGTTTGGGCTGTATAGTTCAGCGTCTTATTTGCATTGTTGATTGCTGCTCCACAGTGGTTGGATATTGTAATGTATGCACCTGTGAGTATGCTCACAGGTTTATAGGGCTCAATTTTCCCCCAAAGCTGTTTTTTGGCGTAATTGAAGAGTTACGCCCATTTTTTGGGGGGCCCAAGTACGCCTCCAAAAAATCATCCAAGTTTCCCCGTTTGATTTCTTCATTTTGGCATCGCCTAGCCTGTCGTTTAGCTTTGGGGGTGGAACCTAAGATCTGCGCCAATAAATTTGGGTTGCCACGGTAACCAGGGACACAATGCGGGCTGAGGCTGCAAAGTGAAACATGCAGCCAGCTCTTAGCAACCTGCACAAGCACATTACAGCAACTTACCAAGCACAAGCACATTAAACATTGCAGCAACTTACCTCCATTAAATTATTAAAGTGTAATGACAAAAATCTCCCCCTCCCCCCCCCCCCCCCCCCCCCGCCGCCGCCACCCCTTCACGGTCCCCGGACCTATCCCTGTCCGAAAGGCCTCCCCCTCCCCGGTCCCCACTCCGAACTATGCCCGAAAGGCTTCCCCGCCCCACTCTCTCTCACTCTCTCTCACTTCTTCTGTTGCTGCTGTCCGGGCATCTGCTGAGCTGATTTACTTACCTGCGCCGACTTTCTTAACTCACCGGAAGGTTTTTCCATAGAGGCCACATACGCCGGCCTTGGAAGAATTGGAGTAAATCCGGGCTGGCCAAACTTGCCTAAATGGCCAGAATTGACGCAGGTGGCAGGTTACGTCCCCTATGACTCAAAAAAAATGAACCTAAAAAAATCGTAAATAACTGAGTTACACCGGCACACATTCATTTGAGAAACTTGTATTTTTTAAATTGAGGCCAAAAAAAGCGGCGCGTGCCAAAAAAATGGCGCAAATCACTGGGGAAAATTGAGCCCATAGAGTTGTTGAGTTGTGAGTGGCTTAGCCAGTCAGGTGATGTTCACAAGACTCAATAAAACCCCAGCCAGTTGGATTCAGGGGATCCACGATGAGGCAGGTGGTTGTGAGCCTGGTGGATGAACTGGTAATGTGTGGTCTGATTGCTAAACTTTTGTTAACAAATCAACTAGTTCTTAATAGCAATGAGTTGCTATGAATTCTGAAGCAAAGAACCCACGAAGCAAATACGTTACAGACATGTTGAGTGTCAAGTCGACTGATGTCCCTAGATCTCTCTCAACTTGACCCTTAGCTATTTTGACACTGCTTATCCCTTCCTTTTCTATCCAGGTGCAATACTTTACAGTTGTCCATATTAAGTTTCATCTGCGATTGTTTCACCCACTTACATATTTAATCTCATTCACATTGTAGTTCCTTGACTGCTTCCTCAGATTGAACTCTGCTCTCCCCAGTTTGGTGTCATCTGAAAATCTGAGCAGAATGAATTAAAATTCTGAACCCAAGGGGTCCCAACATTGATACAGGGGGCATTCCACTCAGCACCTCCCTCCATACTGATATCACAACACTAACAAGTACCTTCAGTTTCCCTACCTTTCAGCCACTTGCTTATCCATTCCCACGTTTTACCTTGGAAAATCATCCCAGTAAGCTCCACTCCTTGCATTTGCTGTGGAACTTTGGCAATGGTTTATGAAAGTATTAATACACACAGCTACAGTGCACTTGGTATTATCACTTGCTCAAAAAGAATCCAGAAAATGATCAGGCACAATCACCTTCTTCTGAACCTATGTTGACTGCTTTTGTACTACATTGTTGTCCTCAAGTTTACTTTCAGTAACTGATTCCATTATTTTACAAAGTGCATGTTACAAAGTATTTACAGCACAGAAACAGTCCATTTGGCCCAACAGGTCCATCCTCCTCCCACCCCTCTTCATCTAACCCCATCAACATATCCTTCTATCCCTTGCTCCCTCTTGTGCTTATCGAACGTCCCCTTGAATGCATCCATATTATTCGCCTGTGATAGCGAGTACCACATTCTAACCACTCTCTGGGTAAAGAAGTTTCTCCTGAATTCCCAATTAGGTTTATCAGTGACTATCTAATATTTGTGGCCCCTAGTTCTGGTCTCATGCACAAGTGGAAACATCTTCTCTATGTCTACCCTATCAAACCCTTTCATAATCTTGACGACCTGGGCTGATAAGTGGCAAGTAACATTTGCACCACACAAGTCTAACTACGGCCCTTGACATTCAATGACATTACCATCACTGAATACCCCACCACCAACATCATGGGGGTCACCATTGACCAGAAACTTAACTGGACCAGCCACATAAATACTGTCTCAACCTCCTGACTTCCCAAAGCCTTTCCACCATCTACAAGGCACAAGTCAGGAGTGTGATGGAATACTCTCTACTTGCCTGGATGAGTGCAGCTCCAACAACACTCAAGAAGTTCGACACCATCAAAGATAAAGCAGCCTGCTTGGTTGGCACCCCATCCACCACCGTAAACATTCACTCCCTCCACCGCCAGCGTACCATGGCTGCAGTGCATACCATCTACAAAATGCACTGCAGCAACTCGCCAAAGCTTCTTCGGCAGCACCTCCTAAATCCCTGGGACCAGGGCAGCAGGCGCATTGGAACACCACCACCTCTAAGTTCCCTTCCAAGTCACACACCATCCTGACTTGGAAGTATATCGCAATTCCTTCATCGTCGCTGGGTCAAAATCCTGGAACTGCCTCCCTAACAGCACCGTGGGAATACCTTCACCACACGGACTGCGGCGGTTCAAGAAGGCGGCTCGCCACCACCTTCTCAAGGGCAATTAGGGATGGGCAATAAATGCTGGCTTTGCCAGCGATGCCCACATCCCATTAACAAATAAAAGAAAGATCTCTCAGGTCACACATTAGTTTCGAGAGAAAAGAGCCCCAACCTGTTCAATCTTATATGTATAACCTCTCAGTTCTGGTGTCATTCTAGTAAATCATTTCTGCCCCTTCTCCAGTGCCTCTATATCCTTTTTATAATATGGAGACCAGAACTATTCACAGTGCTCTAAGTGTGGTCTAACCAAGGTTCTGTACAAGTTTAACATAAGTTCTCTGCTTTTCAATTCTATCCCTCTGGAAGTAAATTCCAGTGATTTTTTTTGATTTTTTTTATGGCCTTATTTTACCCGATACTGATGTGAATCTGATGTATTTGTAATTGCCCGTCTGCTACAGGGCTCCAGGTATTTTGGATCATCTGTAATGCTCCACTTTACCACTTCCTCCCTCCCCACCCCACCCACTGCCCGAGTGCTGGATCTAAGGATTGACACCACAATGCTAACTAGCTTTCTCTTCGCATGGTATTTTTCTGTTTTTGATTGATTTGAAGAGATTGGTGTGCAAAATCAAAGAACATGGTATTGGGGGTAATGTACTGACGTGGATAGAGAACTGGTTGGCAGACAGGAAGCAGAGAGTCGGGATAAATGGGTCCTTTTCAGAATGGCAGGCAGTGACTAGTGGAGTGCCGCAGGGCTCAGTGCTGGGACCCCAGCTCTTTACAATATACATCAATGATTTAGATGAAGGAATTGAGTGTAATATCTCCAAGTTTGCAGATGATACTAAACTGGATGGCGGTGTGAGCTGTGAGGGGGATGCTAAGAGGCTGCAGGGTGACTTGGACAGGTTAGGTGAGTGGGCAAATGCATGGCAGATGCAGTATAATGTGGATAAATGTGAGTTTATCCACTTTGGGGGCAAAAACACGAAGACAGAATATTATCTGAATGGCGACAGATTAGTAAAAGGGGAGGTGCAACGAGACCTGGGTGTCATGGTTCATCAGTCATTGAAAGTTGGCATGCAGGTACAGCAGGTGGCGAAGAAGACAAATGGTATGTTGGCCTTCATAGCTAGGGGATTTGAGTATAGGAGTAGGGAGGTCTTACTGCAGTTGTACAGGGCCTTGGTGAGGCCTCACCTGGAATACTGTGTTCAGTTTTGTTCTCCTAATCTGAGGAAGGACATTCTTGCTATTGAAGGAATGCAGCGAAGGTTCACCAGACTGATTCCCGGGATGGCTGGACTGACATATGAGGAGAGACTGGATCAACTGGGTCTTTATACACTGGAGTTTAGAAGGATGAGAGGGAATCTCATAGAAACATACAAGATTTTGGCGGGACGGGACAGGTTAGATGCGGGTAGAATGTTCCCGATGTTGGGGAAATCCAGAACCAGGGGACACAGTCTTGGGATAAGGGGTAGGCCATTTAGGAACGAGATGAGGCGAAACTTCTTCACTCAGAGAGTTGTTAACCTGCGGAATTCCCCGCCGCAGAGAGTTGTTGATGCCAGTTCATTGGATATATTCAAGAGGGTAAAGGGATCAAGGGGTATGGAGAGAAAGCAGGAAAGGGATACTGAGGGAATGATCAGCCATGATCTTATTGAATGGTGGTGCAGGCTCAGAGGGCCTAATGGCCTACTCCTGCATCTATTTTCTATGTTTCTATGTAGATACTGTAAATGGATAGAGAAAGCTGGATGTGTGAAAATACAAACATGGTGATAAATCTTGCAATTCTCTGAATTTAGATATAAATTTGGAACCTGACCTAATTTGGATTTGCAGGAACCTGATTCTTCAAATGAAATTGGGAATTTTCTTCTTCTTTTGTATGGTAGCAGCAAAACAAATCAAATGTCAATATCTAAGTCAGATATCCAGGCCAAAGCTTCCAGTGTAACAGCGTGGATATCGTGCAGGCTGCCTGTGAATTTCCTGTGATGGCAGTGCTCAGTGATGTGCTCCAGGGTCTAAGTGTGGGAATAAGTGTGTGCAGGTCATGGATTGTAAAATACACGTTGAGCAGCACTACAGTGTGTTAGAGGCAGGTGTACGTGGAGCCTCTGCACAGTGCAGACAACAAGAAGAATCACGCTGCAGAAAAAGAGAAGCGAATAAGGTTTTGGTGATATATGCTGGAAAATTATCCATGATTTCCCATGAAAATGTGTACCCTAATGGCTAAAGTAGTGGACTAACTACTGAGTGTTGCCCACATCCCAAAAACAGATAGTAGAAAAGAGCTTGCAAATAAATTCTTTGTGAAGCGTGACCCTATAAAAGGAGCGCTGTGATTATTTGCACAAACATTTTTGCAGCCTTCTGCGCATGTGCGCTGTGTAAAGAAGCCACTCATGCGCAATACCCAACAGTTATGCTTGAACCATGCTTTCCTCGACTCCGTAAGGAGAAGGTCACTAGATCCATTGGTGGCCGGGGCGGGGACTGGAGGGGGAGAGAGGGAATCGGGGGAAGAGAGAGAGGGAATCGGAGGGGGGAGAGAGAGGAGATCGGAGGGAGAGAGTGAGGCGATTGGAGGGAGGAGAGAGAGAGAGAGAGAAGGAAACAGAGGGAGAAGAGCGGAGATGAGGAGAGAGAGGTGATGGGGAGATAGAGGGGGTGGGGGGGGGGGAAGAGAGGAGATGGGGAGAGAGAGGAAGGTGGGGAGAGAGAGGAAGGTGGGGAGAGAGAGGAAGATGGGGAGAGTAGGAGAGGGGGGAGGGAGAGAGGAGAAGAGAGAGAAGAGGGAGAGAGATGGGGGAGAGGAGGAGGGGGAAGAGAGAGAGGGAATTGGAGGAGCGAGAGCGAGAAATGGGATTGGAGGGGCGAGATGGGGGGAAGAGAGAAGATCGGAGGGGAGGGAAGAGGACGTCAGGAACTCAGGGGGATGGAGCAAGTCTGGAACTTAGGAGGGGGGTAAAGAGCACGGAGAGCACAGTGGCAATGGGGAAGAATGTGATTCAGGTCTAAAAGGGGGGGTGGGGAGGGATGAGAGCGAGAACATGATCCAGATGGTAATTCGAATCACGTTCTTCTAACCCCACCCTCTTTACACCCACATCATGTACTCCCTCCCCTCACCCTACACCTGGTTGATTTTTCCGAAAGATCGGTGTGTGTGTGGCGAGTGACATCATTGGACTGGACGAAATCCGGAAGTCATGACATTTTGCTTCATACCCAATAAACCTGTGAACAATCCGTGATCCAGACACAATGCTCCATCTATGGGGGTGGGGGAGAAGGTCATGAATTTGGGGGTGGGCACGGGTAAAGTCAGAAAGTTGGTTAGGGGAGGTCAAAAACACAGGTGGGGGGAGAGATCAGCAACTCCCGGGGGGGGGGGGGGGGGCAGGGTGGGGGGGTGGGGGTAGGTCAGGAACTTGGGGGGTGGGGTGGGGGTGAGAAGGTCAGGAACGTTTTGGGAAGGAAAAGGTCAGAAGCTCGGGGTGTGAAAGGGGAAGGTAGGTTAGGAACTTGTTGGCGGGGGTGTGGGGGGGGCGGGGAAGGGGGGTGTGGGGGGGGCAGGAACCTGTTTGAGGGGTGGGAGTAGGTTTTAACCTGCAAGGTGAGCCCTGTCTGTTCTATGTGAGCCTCTGGTCTGGCTGGAGCCTGGCAGTCGGAATAGTTCAAATTACACTTTTCAAAGAACTTGATTACTTAGGCAGGCAGGATCTAATTACACATTCCAGATAAAGTGCCTTGTACTCCAAGAGGACCAATCAGCTATCAGGTCTTGTCCTCCAAGGTGACCAATCAGAAATCTGGTGTTGAAAATAAACGCGGCCTAAAAGGAGACTGTTAGCAGTAAATATCACTACCTATTAATACAGGAGGTGTAGTTGCTAAGCAAGTGCACTGTGGTACAACTTGGTTTCTGTAAAACATAATTCAACAGGATAACATGTCTTTTTTTCTCTCTCTCTTTTGCAGCGTGTACAACTCTCCTGAAATGTTAACTGAAATTTTAACGTTCCAAAGTTCCTTTTCGTACTTGCTTGTCTGTGTTTCAACAGGTGAGAATCTCAGCCATAAAGAATGTCATAAACAGTATGAAAAATAATGGCTTTGTTCCACAGCTGGCTGCTCATTTAAAGCTCGAGACAGTAATGTGTGGCACCGAGAGGTCTTCCAGCTAGCAATGGATTGCCCCCTCTAATATTTTTGTGATTTGTCAGTATCATTGTAGCAATGGTCATAGTGATTTGCTGATGATGTTAGTGTAGTAATTGTCAAATGTTTGCATTATTGTGCAATGAAAGAAAAACTTGCATTTATATAGCGCCTTTCACGACCACCGGATGTCTCTAGGCGCTTTACAACCAATGAAGTACTTTTGGAGTGCAGTCACTTGTAATTGTGAAACATGGCAGCCAACTTGTGCACAACAAACTCCCACAAACAGCAATGTAATAATGACCAGATAATCTGTTTTTGTTATCTTGATTGAGGGATAAATATTGGCCAGGGCACCGGGGATAACTCCCCTGCTCTTCGAAATAGTGCCGTTGGATCATTTTACGTCCACCTGAGAGCGTAGGCGGGGCTTCGGTTTAAGACCTCATCCGAATGACGGCACTTCCGACAGTGCAGCACTCCCTCAGCATTGCACTGGAGTGTCGGCCTAGATTTATGTTATAGAAATAATTTTACTGCAAAATTAAGAATTCATTATAATTGATGGTGCCCTGTTGTGAAGGGGGTCATAAAGTTAATTAAACTTTCAATTTTGGAAAATCATTATTTTAAACTGGGTATTAGTGGCGATCTTCCTCTTGTCTTACAGTTGTAATATTGCTTGGGCCAGATTCCTTCATGAAAGTCACACTAACTTACAGGTTTAGCATCATGCAGCAAATAGCAAACCTAACCACAGCAGAATAACAAAAGCTCCTCCTGGTGCACTGCTGCTGGAGTCTCTTGTTATATTCAGTATGACTCTTTGTGGGGCTTGTTCGAATGGGTTTTAAGTGGACAATAAGATCCACAGAAGCAGGTTTCAATTTTAGCACTGTCCGAATTGCATTCAGCAAGAAGCTTTGGGTGTTTCCACTTCTTTATCCATCCCCTCATCCCAGCTCCAGACACGTAAACACAGCTTTCCACATGTCTGTAAGTCAGCCGCCAGGATATGCTGTGTGGATTTCCCCGTATCAGTGCTGGAAGACAGTACATGGAGGCTGATCTGCCAGGATACAAACTAAAATAATTGCACGATAAAAAAGCTGATGAAAAAAATCTGCGTGAAATGCTTTCTGGAGAGCACAGCAATGCAGTTTCACTTTGAAATGGAATAGAATTTGGGGATTGGGTTCATCATCATCATCATAGGCAGTTCCTCAAAATCGAGGAAGACTTGCTTCCACTCTAAAAATGAGTTCTCAGGTGACTGTACAGTCCAATACGGGAATTACAGTCTCTGTCACAGGTGGGACAGACAGTGGTTGAGGGACAGGTTTGCCGCACGCTCCTTCCACTGCCTGCGCTTATTTTCTGCATGCTCTCGGCGACGAGACTCGAGGTGTTTGGTACACTGTCCTTTTACACCTGTTGAATTAAAAATATATATAGATTACCTGGAACAAACTGGGTAAATGGACACTGGAGGTAATTGTGCGATCCTGCCCTCCCAGTGGGAAGTCGGGCTCATAGGTTTGCATATTCGAGAATTGGGGGAACTATGTTCCTACCTTATCTCCAACCTTCACTCCTTGAGAGTATGGCTTCCTGCTGGTAATGTGGGATCCCAGAAATTGCCTTTCTATTCCAAGTACTTCATCGTCATCATAGGCGGTCCCTCGAACGAGGATGACTTGCTTCCACATGAGTTCACAGATGTTTCAATGAAGGACTCGATATTCCAGTCCTGAACTCCAATTGAAGGTTGGGAGATGCCTGTGCGTATATTTTTTTTAATGTGTGATGACCGTTGCACACCAGCCACCACAGGGGGTTGACAGAGCTCAGCCTTTATCCAGTGGCAAGTGTTGTCGAGGATGACTGGTAACCTGCTCTGCTGCACGGACCTAGTGCGCACACATATTGCAGTGTGGGGTGGCCTGTGCTGCCCCTGGGCCCTCAGCTCTTCTGGACCCCGTATCCTCATTTGCCGCACCTCCGCCACGATCTCTCACTGCTCCTCCACCACAAAAACATTCGCCGCACCTCCATCACGATCTCTCGCCGCTCCTCCGCCACAATCTCTCGCCGCTCCTCCGCCACAAACATTCGCCGCATCTCCACCATGATCTCTCACCGCACATCCGCATCAAACATTCGCCGAACCTCCACCACGATCACTCCCAAATCTCAGCCTGACCTAAAGGCCCTTAACCCTGATCTAAAGGCCCTTTCAAAATCCTTATCATGAGTGAAAGCTTCTTGTCTTTGTGCTTTCTGCTATTTTTGAGCAGGTTGTTTCTGGCTCATACAGGGGGTACTTTTCTAATGTCCCTTGAATATTCCCCAAATGCATGAAGAATAGTTCTTGATACAATATTGCAGCAATTCATGAAAAGCCCCACCTTCTCAAGGCAACTAGGAATGGGTATAGATGCAGCCTTGCCAGAGTCACGCACATCCAGACAATCAATATAAAAAACTATACAAGACAGATCTAGTTTAAAACAAGAAACTTTTGCATATCCACAAAGCCATTCAGAAGTGTAAACCAAGCTCAGTGATCTGCCTATGTTCAAATGCATCCTTTTGCCACAACCACAATCAATGCTGAACACGTGAAAGCAGATCATGAAGAAATATTTACAGGAGAATTAGATAGATAACTGTAGTGTATTTGCTTCATGGGTTTTTTGCTCAAGAATTCACAATTTGCTGGAAAGAACTCGCTGGTTTATTAGCAAAGGTTTAACAATCAAACTGAACAGTTCACCACCAGGCTCACAACTGCAAGCCTCATCATGGAGAACTTGAACTCAATTAACTGGGGTTTTATTGAGTCTTGTTAACATCACGTGATTGGCTAAGCCACTCACAGTGCAACAGCTCCACATCTCTTTTAAATTATAACTTTAAGCCAAGTGCCCCCTTTGGTAAGGGCACTAGAACCCGCAAATTAACAAATATACATTAAGGGAACCTTAACAAATCAAATTAAAATTCTGTTCCCTGCTGTAATGATGCACTCCAGTCCCTCCAGTGCCCACCTGTCGCGGAAGGCCGCGAGTATACCGGTCGACACCGCATGCTCCATCTCCAGGGAAGAGAGGCAGGCAGTCGGCCTGCCTGGACCTGTTAATGGCCACCATGACCAGGCCCAGGAGCAGTCCCATGAGGAGGCCCTCCGACCTGCAGAGCTTGCAGCTCATTTGCAAGCTCGTTGGAGGTGCCCCATTGTTCCACAGCTCTTGCAAACATACCCTTTGAAGTGGCATGAATAGGCTGAATGGAAGCCTCCATAACGCTAACAAGGTGTCAAGGTGTGAATTGCCTTGCATTCATCCTTTGTTGCGGACTCTGAGTCATCTGGGTCACCTGAGGCCTGCTGGCAGTTGCAGACTCGCGGGTTCTGCCCTGTACATTTCTGCTCGCAAATACAGTTCCAATTAATTTATGAACATTGCTAGCACTTGTGTGCTGAGAGATTTGTTTGGTGTTATCACTGGTGGACATAAACGCCTGTGCTATCGCAATGGCCTTACTGAGGGTCTCTACAGTCAAAAGTTTTCGTTGGATGGTCTCGTGGCCAATGCCCAGTACAAAAAAGTCTCTGAGCATTTGCTCCAGGTAGCCATCAAACTCACATTGTCTTGCAAGTCGCCTTAGCTCGGCGACGTAGCTCGTCACTTCCTGACCTTCAGATCACTGGCACGTGTAGAACCGATACCTAGCCATCAGCATGCTCTCCCTCGGGTTAAGATGCTCCTGAACCAGTGTACACAGCTCCTCATACGACTTATCTATGGGTTTCACCGGAGCCAGAAGATTCTTCATGAGGCTGTAGGTCAGTGCCCCGCAGATAGTGAGGAGGACCCCTCTCCTTTTTGCAGCGCTTCCTTCTCCATTCAGCTCGTTGGCTGCAAAGTACTGGTCTAGCCGTTCGACATAGGCTTTCTGTGCTTTCAGACAAAAGTAAATAATTTACTTTATGCTTGAGCATAGAGTGTAACAAAATGACATAACATAAATAAGAAAGACTTGCATTTATATAGCACCTTTCACAACCAGTGGATGTCCCAAAGCACTTTACAGCCAATGAAGTACTTTTTTTTGAAGTGCAGTCACTGTTGTAATATAGAAAACGCGGCAGCCAATTTGAGCACAACAAGCTCCCACAAACAGCAATGTGACTATGACCAGATAATCTGTTTTTTTTAAAGTGATGTTGATTGAGGGATAAATATTGTCTAGGGCATCTGAAAATAATGACAGATGAGGTAATGAATTCTCCTTCAAACTTAAATGTAACACTTTCCTTTGTTCTCCATTCTTCCTCTACAGGAGTACATTTTATAATAATATCTATCGAATCTACCTGCAATAATTATTTTTTTAAATGACGTGTCCCTTTTTAAGCAATATAATTGGCTAACTGTAATTATGTGACCTTTTCAATTTGTGTCGCTTTCTGGGAATTTCATTAGGCAATAGTGGTCGTGTGACCTCGTGAATGCTGGTAATGTTTTAAAACAATCTTATTGGCCAGTAGTAATCATGTGACTTCACTGTTTCAAACCTTTCTGGCAATTTGATTGACTGCTGGTATGCACATAACCAATTGTTGCTCGTTTGGTACAGGGATATGGCGCAATGCTGGTGAAGGCAGGATAAGTTTAGACGGTAATTGGTTTTGTGCTCTGTGATTGGTCAATGAGAATAATGTGCAAATAGTTTATGGTAATGGCCACTCATTGACATCGGGTAACCATGTGACCATTACAACACATGACCTCACAAAGACAGTAAGAGTTCCAATTCCCACTATGACCTCTCCATCATAGTGCCCTCTTCCACTGTTACCTCTCCATCACAGTGCCATCTTCCACTAACATCATGGAAGTTTCAGCTGATTTTACATATAAAAATTCCTTCAAACTTTGTTACTAGAGTCATAGAATAGCAAAAAGTAACTATAATATATACAGCAAATATGCTTCTAAAAAAATATTTTTGTGCAAGATCAACTAGTGATTTTATGGGTGAACTAGATCTTCCAGAGTTGCATTGGGTGGTGTTGGAACATTTTCAGCCAGGTTTAATTTCTTGGAAATTGTCTGCTCTTCAATTTCCGCAGGCTGTTAGCAATCTGAAACACTGATGCTGCAATAAACCCTCACCGAGGTTCTGCCAGTTGCTGGCCTGGGCGGGTCAGAATTTGAGGCTTCCCACTTTACACGTCTGATTCACAACAGGCCTGATTTTCAGGTGCGTGATTTTGAGCAGAGTCAGTGCTGCTGACAAGCAAGCTGATACGCAAATCGAAACCCACACTGAATATCACTGCTGGTGCGGATGTCACACGTAAAAGATCCCTTGATACTATTTTTTAAAAAGAGCAGGGAGTTCTCCTGATGTCCTGGACACATTCCTCCTTCAACCAACATCACCAAAAACAGATAATGTAATCATTCATCTTGACCAGAAACAAGAGCAGGTCAGAGGCTGGGTATTCTGTGGTGCTTCACCTTCTCACTCCCCAAAGCCTTTCCACCATCTACAAGGCACAAGTCAGGAGTGTGATGGAATACCCTCCACTTGCCTGGATGAGTGCAGCTCCAACAACATTCATGAAGCTCGACACCATCCAGGACAAAGTAGCCCACTTGATTGGCACCCCATCCATCACCTTAAACATTCACTCCCTCCACCACCAGCGCACCGTGGCTGCAATGTGCAACATCTAGAAAATACACCGCAGTAATTCGCCAAGGCTTCTTCGGCAGCACCTCCTAAACCCGCGACCTCTACCACCACAAGGACAAGGGCAGCAGGCGCACGGGAACAACATCACCTCCAAGTTCCCCTCCAAGTCACGCAGCATTCTGACTTGGAGATATATCGCCGTTCCTTCAGTGTCACTGGGTCAAAATCCTGGAACTCCCTCCCTAACAGCACTGTGGGAGCACCTTCACTGCACAGACTGCAGCGGTTCAAGAAGGCGGCTCACCACCACCTTCTCAAGGGCAATTAGGAATGGGCAATAATTGCTGGCCTTGCAAGTGACGTTCACGTCCTAGGAATTATTTTTTTTTAAATTGCTGTTTGTGGGACCTTGATGTCTGCAAATTGGCTGCTGTGTCTGCACTTCAACAAAAATCATTGTTGCTGTAAAACCTTTGGACTTCCTGTGGACATGATAATAATGTGCTATACAAATGCAAGTTCTTTCTCATTAACTTTGGCTCGACTGTATTTGGATCCCGAATAGTAAAAATCAAGGAGTAGCCATGAATGCCAAGTGCACAAACAAAATGCATTTGCTGCATCATTCAGCAAACTGGTGAGGATTCGGCTAGTACTGTCACTGACGTTTGATGGGGTTTTCCCCCTCTGATTTGGGCCCTTCTCCCTCTTTTCCTCGAAGGCCGTGAATCACGCACAAATGGCGATTCCTCCTGTGTCGGCCTGTACAGTGAGCATTGGCAGATTATTCAACCACAAGAACCACGGCAATCCTGTCTTCACAGATGTGGTCTCCCAGCGAAGTCACTGGGCAAGCAATTAGGACCTGCCCCCACCTCCTTTCCCACCTCAAGCAGCATTGAGGCGAGCTGTAGCAAACTGCACTGCCTCAGCTAACTCAGCAGAGGTTCAAGCCTGGGGCTCCCTGGTCTTATGATCACACCAGGTGGTGAACCCACTCACTGAACTGGTGGGTGGGAAACATGTTTTTTCTCCCCACTGTTTTATTAAATGTTTCAGTTTGCACATGATCCAACTATTTGAATAATTATATTGCAACTCTAGTCCTCTGTGGCTTTTAAATAATAGATTCATAGCTTTTTGAACTGTTCCTTCCAGGCTATTTCATCCAAGATGTGGCGGATATTATCATGAATGGCCAGTCTAGAGCATCATGGGAGTTCCTGTTCCACCATGTGTTGGTAATTATACTGTGTACCTTATATACTACGTAGCAATTCAGACCAGCTTTTAAGTTAAAATTTGTACTTTTTGAAGGAAGCTATGTTGGAAGAGTAAATCAGTTGTGTGAAAGCTTGAATACTAGGTTTTAGTCTGCATTAACTCCCTCTCCCTTCTGCAGTCATGCTCAACACTGAGAAAGCATCATTGTTATAGCAACTGACAGCGTTATCTACTGATGCAACACAGGGGCAAATTTTATGAGTCACACTGCCAGTGGAGAGCCTTGCCTACTGAAAGCACATATCCATAATCCGCAGTGGGCTCCACACAATTTCTCAACCGTTCATTTAAGCGCCTCACCCCACAACATGGTTTCTGTCACTTTATCTTCCTGCATGTCGTGTATTTTGCTTCATGGTTTCTTTACTTAAGAATTCACAGCTACACATTTGCTATAAAGAACTCGCTGGTTTATTAGCAAAGGTTTAACAATCAAACTGAACAGTTCACCACCAGGTTTACAACTGCACGTCTCATCGTGGAGAAGCTGAGCTCAATTAACTGGGGTTTTATTGAGCCTTGTGAACATCACATGACTGGCTAAGCCACTCACAATGCAACTGCTCCAGAAACCTGTGAGCATGCTCACAAGTGCACCACTTCTCTGCTCGTGTGTCTCTTTCTCTCTCGGCCCCCTCCCTGCTTTAACCGGGTATCTCCCTCCCCTCAACAATTTCTCTGTTTGCACCATCCCCAACAACAGAGCATTGGTCCCTCTCTCTTTTTGTTTCCCTCCACTCAATGTGGTATTTTTCCTTTGCCTTTTCCCCTTCCCTTTTTTCTCCTCTTGCTTGCTCTTCTGTTTTGTCTCGGGATCATTTCTTTCTGAGACACTTTTACCAGCTTTTGCTGTAATCTATGTGTTGCTGCTTGGGGAAGGACAGTGGAGGAGAGGAGCGGACTGCAGTAAAAGAAAAAGACAGAAAAATCAGAAGGGTGCAGTCCATGTTTAAAAAAATAGCCCAGAGAAATTGGGAGGGAGCATAATATGTCCTTACTGTACAGTATAAATGCTCACGAGGCCCACACTTGAGAAAAGATCACACTGTGACCAGTTACCTTTATTACCAAGACCTCAAGAGGCAGACGGTGGGTGGAGCTTCCCCTTTTATACCGGAAAGTCCAGGTTAGGAGTGTCTCCCACAAGTTCGCCCCCTGTGGTCAGTGTTCTCAAGGTATACAACTTAGGTCAGCTTATACATGGGTTACAATGACAATTGAATACATGACATCACCTCCACCCCCAAAGTCTTATTGGGATCACAGGTTAAGTCTCTCTGGTGGTATACGCTCCTTTGTAGAGCGCCTGAGTTGGGGCTCCGGTTGTTGGGCGCTGGCCTGAGTGTCTGCTGTTTGCGGTGCCTCAGGCCTGTCCGGACTGCCCACAGTGACTGGCTCTCCTCCACTTGGTTCCGGTGTTCGGTCACCTGTGGTGAAGTAAACTCTATGTCGTGTTCTTCCTCTGCTTCTTCTATGGGGTTGCTGAACCTCCTTTTAGTTTGATCCACGTGTTTGCGGCACATTTGTCCATTGGTAAGTTTAACTACCAAAATGCTATTCCCCGCTTTGGCAATCACACTGCCTGCAAGCCATTTGGGCCCTGCAGCGTAATTAAGGACAAAAACAGGGTAATTGACATCAATACATCCCGCCCTCGTATTCCTGTCATGATCGTCACATTGTGACTGACGCCTGCTCTCAACAATTTCTTTCATAGTAGGGTGTATAAGGGATAACCTGGTTTTGAGCGTCCTTTTCATTAGCAGCTCTGCGGGTGGAACCCCTGTGAGCGAGTGTGGTCGGGATCTATTGGCCAACAGGAGGTGTGATAATTCCCTTTGTAGGGAACCCCCTTGGATTCTGAGCATTCCCTGTTTGATTATCTGCACTGCTCGTTCTGCCTGGCCGTTTGAGGCCGGCTTGAACAGTGCCGTTCTAACATGGTTGATTCCATTGCCTGACATGAAGTCCTGAAATTCAGTGCTTGTGAAGCACGGGCCATTGTCGCTGACCAAGACATCCGGTAGACCATGGGCGGCGAACATTGCCCGTAGACTTTCTACCGTGGCAGAGGGTGTGCTTGAATTTAAAATGGCACACTCAATCCATTTGGAGTAGGCGACTACTACAACCAAAAACATTTTTCCTATGAAAGGACCTGCATAGTCCACATGGATGCATGACTATGGCTTGGCGGGCCAGAACCAGGGGCTAAGGGGGGCTTCCCTGGGTGCGTTGCCCAGCTGAGCACACGTGTTGCACCTGCGAACACTAAGTTCCAGGTCTGCATCTATCCCTGGCCACCAAACGTGTGACCTGGCAATTGCCTTCATCATGACAATGCCCGGATGCTCATTGTGAAGTTCTCTGATGAACACCTCTCTGCTCCTCTGGGGCATGACTACTCGATTTCCCCACAGTAGGCAATCGGCCTGAATCGAGAGTTCATCCTTGCGTCTATGAAACAGTTTAAACTCCTCAGGGCATGCCCCGTACGTGGCTGCCCAGTCCCCATTCAGGACACATTTCGTAACTAAAGACAGTAGCGGGTCTTTATTTGTCCAGACTTTAATCTGACGGGCTGTCACAGGTGAGCCTTCGCTTTCGAAAGCTTCAACAGCCATGACCATCTCAGCATCATGCTCAGCTGCCCCCTCAGTGGTGGCTAGTGGTAGCCTGCTGAGTGCATCGGCACAGTTTTCAGTGCCCGGTCTGTGCCGAATTGTGTAGTCATAGGCGGCTAACGTAAGTGCCCACCTCTGTATGCGGGCCGATGCATTCGCATTTATGGCCTTGTTGTCAGCCAAAAGGGACGTTAGGGGTTTGTGATCTGTTTCCAGCTCAAATTTCCTGCCAAACAGGTACTGGTGCATTTTTTTTACTGCATATACACATGCTAGCACTTCCTTTTCTACCATCCCGTAGCCCCTTTCTGCCTGGAACAGACTTCTGGAGGCATAAGCTACTGGCTGTAACTGACCATTGGCATTCACATACTGCAACACACACCCGACCCCATAGGACGACACATCGCACGTTAAAACTAGTTTCTTACACGGGTCATATAACATTAACAGTTTGTTGGAGCATAACAAATTGCGTGCTCTATCAAAAGCCCTTTCAAGGCTGTCCCCCAGACCCATCGCAACCTTTGCGTAGGAGCACGTGTAGTGGCTCTAACAGCATGCTCAATTTGGGAAGAAAGTTGCCAAAATATTTCAGGAGCCCCAGGAACGAACACAGCTCCATCGTGTTACGGGGTCTGGATGCTCTCTGGATCGCTTCCGTTTTGGACGCAGTAGGTCTGATCCTGTCTGCTGCTAACCCCTCCCCAAGAATTCTACCTCTGGAGCTAAGAAGACGCACTTCGCCTTTTTCAGTCGCAGCCCTACCCGGTCCAGTCTGCGTAGCACCTCCTCCAGGTTGTGGAGGTGTTCTTCAGTATCGCAACCCGTGATGAGGATGTCGTCTTGAAAAACCACCGTCCTTGGAATCGACTTGAGGAGGCTTTCCATATTTCGCTGAAAGATCGCGGCGGCCGAACGAATCCCAAACGGACATCTGTTGTACTCAAACAACCCCTTGTGTGTCGTGATGGTGGTCAGCTTCTTCGACTCATTCGCCAGCTCCTGGGTCATGTAAGCTGAGGTCAGGTCCAATATTGAAAAAAGTTTGCCACCGGATAGTGTCGCAAAGAGGTCTTCCGCTCTCGGTAGCGGGTACTGGTCTTGGAGTGACACCCGATTGATGGTGGCCTTGCCGACCCATCCGCCTTGAGCACCGGCACAATCGGGCTCGCCCAGTCACTGAATTCGACTGACGAGATGATGCCTTCCCTCAGCAGGCGGTCCAATTCGCCTTCTATCTTTTCCCGCATCACGTACGGCACCGCTCTGGCCTTGTGGTGTATTGGCCTGGCGTCCGGGTTTATGTGAATCACTACCTTGGTCCCCATGAAAGTGCCGATGCCGGGTTGAAATAATGAGTCAAATTTGTCCAGGACCTGTGAGCATGATACTCGCTCCACAGAAGAAATTGCATTGACATCGCCCCATTTCCAGTTCATGACAGCAAGCCAACTCCTCTCCAGTAGTGCGGGACCGTCCCCCGGGACAATCCAGAGTACAAACTGTTCTCCGAATCTTTGTGGGTCACGACTACTGTGGCGCTGCCTAGCACCGGAATGATCTTCTTTGTATATGTCCGTAGCAGTGCGTCAATCGGCAATAATTTTGGCCTCCTGGCCTTGGACACCCACAACCTTTTGAACTGTTTGATACTCATCAGGGACTGGCTGGCCCCCGTGTCTAGCTCCATTAATACTGGGATGCCATTGAGGAACACTTTCATCATTATCGGTGGCATCATGGTATATGAACTGTATATGTGCTCCACATGAACTCGCTGAACTTCAGCTTCCAGCGATTTCCCCCAGTATTCATTTCGCCTCGTAGGGCTTACATTGGGCCCGTCCTCCTCGTACATCAACCTGGCTGCAGGCTTCCTACACATACGCGCCAAGTGACCGCTGACGTTGCAGTTTCTGCAGGTATATTGCTGATATCTGCAAGCTCTGGCTGGGTGTTTGCCTCCACACCTCCAGCATGAGCTGGAGGCCCCTTTGTTGGAAACAAAAGGTGCATTACCAGTCGATCTTCTCTGACTGTCTCTGTAACTGTCCTTAAGCGCACCATTAACAGGTGTTGATGGCCCCATTACTGGCCGCATTGTCCATTGCGATAGCATGAATCGCCGTTCAGCTAGCCATTGTCTCTGTTGAATTCCCCCTTTGGGTTCGACTGCAGGCTGGGGCATGTCTGATTGCCCTTGTCTGCCTAGAGAACTGTGTGCCGCGTTAACAATGTTGACTCCCTGGTCGTTTGCCGCATTTGAACCAAGATTTTTGCCATAAATCATTCTGGTCGCTTCTTCCCCTGAGATTGTCTGGGCTTCATCAGGGAGTACATTCTGGATCCACAAACCGTCAGGAGATAAGCCCTGGGTTTGTCGGCCGAATCCTGTCCCAACCATTCCTTAGTTACAAAACTTTGCTGTAGTCTTTCAATAAAGTCATCCCAATCATCACTAACACAATACCTCTCTTCTGTGCTGCTAGTGGCCATGCTCACGTGGTTTAAATCCCAGTTTCTCGTCGCCAATAATATGTCCTTACAATACAGTATAAATGCACACGAGGCCCATACTTGAGAAAAGATCACTCTGTGACCAGTTACCTTTATTACCAAGACCTCAAGAGGCAGACGGTGGGTGGAGCTTCCCCTTTTATACCGGAAAGTCCAGGTTATGAGTGTCTCCCACAAGTTCGCCCCCTGTGGTCAGTGTTCTCAAGGTATACAACTTAGATCAGCTTATACATGGGTTACAATGATAGTTGAATACATGACAGTGCAGGCCACATAGCCTACTGATTTTCTACATTTGCAGTTCTTTTTCCTCCTTGGTAATAAAGGTAATCATTGGGTGGGCAGGGCAATGCTCCTTGAAATTGTGGTGAGAATCCAGCAGACTGACTCATGGGCATGCTCACAGGCCCTGGGAGTGTGGTGGCTCCTCGGAGTTCCTGCCCTGCTAAAAAAAAAGACGCAGTGGTTCCTGCAAATTGTAGTTTTGGGAGGCCCAGGTGCACTCAGGTGTAGGAAAGGTGTATTTGGAAACCAGTATGTTCAGAAACCTGTCGGTGTGCATTATGTCACTTGAGGGGTAGGGGCGGGGGAAGGGCGGGTGTACATTTTATGTGACTGTTTTATGTGCCTGTTGCGATAAATTTTACTTTTAGGTTGTTTATATTGTTGTGCACGAGGAACTTGCTATCTTGTAGATTTTTTTTTTGTTGAAATATGATTGGGGACAAATTTGAAATCTGAGCGAGTGGTGAATGATTACAGTCAAACGAGAAAGGAAAAAAGCAGCAGACTTAAACACTTAATTAATAAGCAGGAAAAAGAAATAAACCAGTGGCTCAATGGTCATGACATAGAGAACAAACTGGATATACATGGCAGACAGAAAGAAAGCTATGATAAACGATTAAAACATTGCAACCGTAAGAATCTTTGCTCAAAAATTGAGTACTCTCAGTCATATGACTTACAAAACAGTATTATAAATGTTTGCTGCAAGTTTCTAAAGTTTATTTTTAGGCTTTGGCTGCTCAAGTTGCTGATAATCTGTCATGTAAATTTTAACATTAGTATGCAGGTTAATCATAAGATCACTGCAGACTGGAATGTTGCAGATCAGCCAGGCTGCAGATAAATTTACATAATGGCTATCAGCCCTCAGCAAGACATTGAAGAAATCGCTGGAGAACACTAAACCCATTTTGCTTCATGCACTGAAGATGAATGAAAAGGCTATTTAACGCATACGCCCTTGTGATATCAGTGGAATTGCGAACAATACTATTTCTGTTATCATCCAAAAGAGCAGGAGGCTAGTTTAAATGCAGCAAGATATAATGACATTGAGGGCGAAACAAGTAAACCGATGCCAACGCTTAGCCCTTGAAATTAAGCTGTGCAAATATTAGAGTCCAAATGTCTGAGGTAATTTCTCTCTTCGATTTTGAGCACCTGGTGGTGGGCCTTTCCCACTGAGAGCACACGTCAGGAATTTGGTACGGGCGATGCACGATTCTCCAATCTGTTAAATGGTCAGAAAATCGGGCGGGGGCTTATACTGGAATTTTGGATATATGCTGTGAGAGGGCAGTACTCCCCACCAAGAGCACAATGCTGGTAAAATCGCCCTTTAATGCATTAATACCTCACACTTTATTCTGCCCTTCCTGCTTTCAATAAAAAAATCTAAATGTCTGCTAATTCCTCCCTCCCACTCAATGCCCATTCCCCCCCTCCTCTCCACTGTATAGTATTCTGGGGCATCTTTCTGACAAGAGGAATGCTTCAGCCATGCAAGCTGAACTTCTTTGAGCATTAACCTGTTTAAAATCAACAGGCTAGCAGCTCTGTTCAACGAGCAGATAAAGGAATTTAATACCAAAGCACTGAGGTAATATTTGCGCTGCATTATTTCAAGGTCTTCGTTGTTAAAAATAATGAAATAAAATATTAAAGCCCGTGCTATTTTTCCCAATTATTATGGCAGATCATTGGAGAGGACTAGAAATGACATACAATTAAAACGTGAGTTTACAAAGAGACGTAATGCAACGACTGACTGGTAGAATGGGTTCTTGTTAGGAAAGGGATGCTAGCATTCTGATTATATGTTGCTGTTTCTGGTGGAAACATGCCTCCAGCTCGTTCAACAAAATGTGGGATGATGATCATCAAAGGACCAGAGACATCTGTAGTTAATTTATGCATTATACATCAATTAATCTTAGGGTCTTTGCTCACTGTTTTGTTTAATTATCGTAGCGATGTAACAAAACAGCAGGTTTATTCTGCGTACTTGCCTGGCTGCGTGTAGTGTGATTTTAAAGCAGGATGGGTTTGCTCCATGTGTGTGCTTACTCCGTGCAGCTAGTCTGGATGTAATTAAAACACAATCACTTTGGATCATGTTTTGAGAAATAGAATTTGTAACATACTGCAAACAGGAATAAAGATGTTAAAGGTTGGCGTCCTTCAGTGGTATCAAAACCATCTTGTCATCTTAAAAGTCCTTCTCTTGCACTCTTCACCCTAACTAACATCAAGTAGCAAGCGTAGCACAAAAGCAAAATACTGCGGATGCTGGAATCGGAAATAAAAACAGAAAATGCAGAAAATATTCAGCGGGCCAGTCAGCATCTGTGGAGAGAGAAACAGTGTTAAAATTTCAGGTCGATGCCCCTTTGTCAGAACTGGAAAAGGTTAGAGATGTAACAGGTTTTTAAGCAAGTGCAGGGGCAGGGAAAGGGGGAGAGGAGGAAAGAACAAAAGGGAAGGTCTGTGATAGGGTGGAAGGCAGGAGAGATTAAATGACAAAAGAGATGATGGTGCGAGGCAAAAGGAGATGGTAATAGGGCAAGTTAAGAAACAAAAGATGAGTCTAGATAGGGTGTAAATGGAGGTGGCAGAATCTTCAACATCTGCTGTGGGAAAGAGAGAAAAAAACAGAAAAAAACCTGAAAAAAATAGGGGCAGAGGTTATGGTTTGAAATTATTGAACTCAATGTTGAGTCCATAAGACTGTAAAGTGCCTAAACGAAAGATGAGGTGCTGTTGCTCGAGCTTACGTTGAGCTTCACTGGAACAGTGTAAGAGTCCAAGGACAGAGATATCAGAGTGGGAGTGGAGCGGAGAATTAAAGTGACAGGCGACCGGAAGCTCAGGGTCACGCTTACGGACTGAACGGGGGTGTTCCGCAAAGTGGTCACCCAATCTGTGTTTGGTCTCCCCATTCTTCGAGTCTCAACGCAAAGAGCGTGACGAGGTCAAGTTCAGGCAGCGGAAGGAGCGCACGGCAAACCAGCCCCACCCACCCCTTCCCTCGACGAATGTCTGTCCCACCTGTAACAGGGTCTGTGGCTCTCGTATTGGACTGTTCAGCCACCAAAGAACTCACTTTTGGAGTGGAAGCAAATCGTCCTCGATTTCGAGGGACTGCCGATGATGATGATGGTGCTCTCCCCAATGTAGAGGAGACCACACTGTGAGCAGCAAGTATAGCAATTAGCTGCTGATCTGGACTGATGAAGCCTGCTTGCCAAGGGTATTAAGGGAGCCTAGCCGGGTGGACGGAGTTAGGATAAAGAGCAGCCATGATTTCATCGAATGGCAGAACAGGCTTGAGGGGCTGAATGCCCCATCCTCCTGTTGCTATGCTCCAATGCTGTAATGGATTAACAGTGACCATTTAAATGCCTTCTGTTGGGACAATTTCCAAGTCCGCACTGTTAATAGGCAGCCTCCTCCGCTGGCTGTGCATGTTGGGAGATCGCATCTACGTCGAACCCAATCTTCAGTCCGCTCACTTTACTTAATTGAGTGATGTTGCAGAGACACAAACGGTTGAAGGACCGTGACCATTATTTAATCATCCTTTAACCCAATTGGTGTAAAGTTCTTATTTGAACTTTGTTTAGGACTCATTATATTCTGAAATTGAGTAAAAACAAAAGGAATATATCTTTATAAGGTTTAAAACTTTATATGTAGCTGCTCGGAGTTTAAATCCCATCACGGCCAAGCCTCTCTCTATTGCTGAAGCCTCTCACAGCCCTACAACTCCACGGATTCTAGGCGTCTGACTCTGGCTTCTTATGCAGAACCCACCCCCCTCCCCGCCACTCAGCACCAAGCCCCGCCATTGGTGGCCAAGCCTTCAGACGTCTTAGCCCCTCGTTGTGCAATGCTCTCCCTAAACCACTCAGTCTTTCCATCTCCATCTCCATTTTTAAAACCTCCCTTAAAATGCACTCCTTTGACCACAAGCTTTTGGTCATCCTTCCTATTATTTCCTCTTTAGCTAGGTGCCTGTTTTACATAAGAACATAAGAAATAGGAGCAGGAGTAGGCCATTAGGCCCCTCGAGCCTGCTCCGCCATTCAATAAGATCATGGCTGATCTGATCATGGACTCAGCTCCACTTCCCTGCCCGCTCCCCATAACCCTTTACTCCCTTATCGCTCAAAAATCTGTCCATCTCCGCCTTAAATATATTCAATGACCCAGCCTCCACAGCTCTCTGGGGCAGAGATTTCCACAGATTTACAACCCTTTGAGAGAAGAAATTCCTCCTCATCTCAGTTTTAAATGGGCGGCCACTTATTCTGAGACTATGCCTCCTAATGACCCTTTTAGTTATTACTCTTCTGTGAAAGGCCTTGGGACATTTTTCTATGTTAAAGCAGTGTCACTAGTCACGTGGTTAATTGGAAAACCATATTGCATTTCACATTAGTAAATTAAAAACGAGTAATTGTCATTGTGGTTGGGCATTATTCATATTCCCACTGTATACACATGTGGGGGCCGAAATTCAGGGTCCGTATGAGGCCCGTTTCCGCCATTTTGCGGCGACCATGCGGCGGAATCGAGTGGCCGCCGCGTTGCAGTCCATTGGCCTCCCCGACCCAAATTCAGGTCGGGGATTTTTCGGCCTGTCCCCAATTCCGCCCCGCTGCTGATGACCGCCGCAAGCGCCTCATAAAAACGCGCACCGCTGCTCTCTCGCACCTGCAGAATACTCCGCCTCAAATTTAGTTGAAAAAAATCGTTTCCCCGCCGCGCGGTGCCCCCGACAGCTTTCTCTGTCTGCTCTCTGCTCCGGCGGTGCGGTGGCCATTAAAGGCGAGGGCCGAATGCCGCGGCTGCCATCTCATTCTTTTTGCCGGACGACTTGGACTATTGCGCCCCCAAGTTTGGCCGCGCCGCCGACAGGCGGCCTGGTTCCCCCTCGAGCGCCAGGCCGCTGGCCCGGCCGAAACCTTCCGTGGTGGCTCAGTAGGCGAAGATACAAAATGTGACGATCCCGCCCCAACTTACGCCCCTCAGCCTGACTTACCGGCGCACTTCCCCCTCCACCATGACCGACTTCCGGTCCAACATTAAAAAATCTTCTAAGTGTTGAAAGCCGATCCAGGGGCCGCCTCAACGCTCCCGGCGGAAAAAACTTAAAAAAAGGCCCCGGATTTCAGCCCTGTGTTCTTTAACATTTTTGTGCGTTTGTTGGTAAAATGGTAAGATGAAAATCGGGGGCAGTGGGGGGGGGGCAAAATTGCCCCTTTTTCAGAGACCTATTAGCGCCTCTGTGGGGGGGGGTGAGACACTTTTCACCCACAGGGCATTACCGGCTCCTGGGAAATTGCCCGGGCGTTTCCAGAGGTGCCCCGCAGGTAGTGTCCTGGCGCGAGCAAATGTCAGCGCCAGCTTCGCCGGTCGCCGACATCCACTTGCGGGGCGGAAGTTAAAGGGGAGGTCGCCGGCACGCCCCGCGTTGCCAACTTGTTTTTTTTTTGCCGCCTCTCGGGTCGGCTTCCCCACTTTCAATTTCGCCAACTTGCAGCCCGGCACTGCGTTTTGGGTGCTGGACTGCAGGCCCGGTATCACGCTGCCCTGGTGATGTAGTGGAGGCCCATCGAAGGCCTTGCAGAGTGCGCATCGGCCTTCCCCTTTAATGGCAGGGGAGAGGCGTTGAAGCGCATCAGCGCTAAGCGGAGTATTCGCGTAGCACTGCACAACTCGCCCCAGCATTGGAAGTGGAGTGCGTGAGATTGCGCCCCACTTCCTTTGAGGGGTGGTAAGCCCAATTCAGCGGCCGGGATGGGACTTCTGTGCCGGGGCCCAGCAGGTTACCGCCCCCAATCGCAGGGCAATTTCCCCCTCCAGGTTATGTGAATGTTTTTTATAATTGTACGTCCTTTACTTCCTTGGTTACGGAATGGTAATAGATGTTTGTTATGTAAATGTACGCAAGTGTAGCACATTTACCTGTGTATTGAAAAGAGTTTTTTATTACGATTAGTGCACGTGGCTAAATTAGCTTCGCCGTAGCTAAAGCTGTGGCTAATCCACAATTTCTGCTGGACAATACTATGTTAGAGGTGCTTATATTAATGCAAATTGTCGTTGTTACAGTCTGGGTCTGACCAGTTGCTGAATTTTTATCGTGTCAGAATCTGATTGTTAAGCAGCATCTTTAAAATACCAACTCAGGTAAAACCTGGAGGTATATTTTCCAAAAGCTACTGTTCAAACAGGTATACATTCACACTTGCACCTTATGAAGCCATTGTTTAAACCAATAGCATCAGTGATTCTGTATTGTTTGAAAGAGTAAGTGGGGGGTGAAATTGGTCTTCAGCGGCAGCGCAAACTGGGTGACAGCAAATTGGCAGACTGCTTTACACACCGCTCAATTTTCTTTTGCACTAAAGTCAACCTAATTATGAAAATAGATCACACTGGCACCTTACTGGGAAGCAAACAGGGTGAAAGTGGATGCTTTGGGCTCTCATGACCCAAAAGCATCATGCTCCACTATTTTACTGTTGTAACTGAGAATATCCAGACTCTTAAAGAGTACATGTGGAGTTCCACAGAGGATATATAGGCTCCACAGAGTAAATGTGAAATATTTAGGGCTCTAAGAGATTGTGCAGACTCCACAAAGAAAGACTTGCATTTATATAGCGCCTTTCACGACCACCGAACATCCCAAAGCGCTTTACAGACAATGAAGTACTTTTGGAGTGTAGTCACCGTTGCAATGTGGGAAACGCGGCAGCAAATTTGCGCACAGCAAGCTCCCACAAACAGCAATGTGATAATGACCAGCTAATCAGTTTTTCCTTATGTTGATTGAGGGATAAATATTGGCCAGGACACCGGGGATAACTCCGCTGCTCTTTTTCGAAATAGTGCCATGGGATCGTTTACGTCCACCTGAGAGAGCAGACGTCAGTTTAACATCTCATCTGAAAGACGGCATCTCCAACAGTTCAGCACAACCTCAGCACTGCAGTGTCAGCCTAGATTTATGTGCTCAAGTCCCTGGAGTAGGACTTGAACCCACAACCTTCTGATTCAGAGACAAGAGTGCTACCCACTGAGCCACAGCTGACACTAAATGTATCAGTGTAAATGGAGGATATATACGATTCTACAGAGGCTAAACAGGCTCCAGAGAGCAACTGTAGGATATGCAAGTTTCCATGGATGACACACTGGTTCCATAGCAGTCAAGCCCGTGTGGTGGCTGGTGTGCAACAGCCACCCCACGTTAAAAAAATCCACGCACAGGAATCTTCCACCCTTCAGGATGTAGTTCAGGACCTGGAATTATGGGGTCAAGTTTCGGCCTGAGTTGCTCCTGTTTTTTTGCAGCAACTGGTTTAGAATGGACGATCTTAGAAATTGCAATTCTCGGCATTTAGTTTGCTCCAGTTCTAGTCAGTTAGAACAGTTTCATTTTGGAACAGATTTTTTTTTCAAAAGGGGCCATGTCCGGCCATTTACGCCTGTTTTAGGCAGTGAAAACTTGCTCCAAACTAACTTAGAATGGAGTAAGTCTAGATTTTTGTATGCTCAGAAAAACCTTGCCTACACTTTACAAATCAGGCGCAGGGAACGAGGGCAGGGGGGCGGAGGGGGGAAGGGAAGTAATTAAATTCTACAAGCATTCAACAGTCTTACTTATACAAATAAAGAGCCATCCTGAATAAAAAATTATAAACAAAGCAAATACAAAATATTGAATATCCCTACCTGTGTGAAGCAGCAACAGCCTTCGAGCTGCGGTGCTTCAGGCTGGCCTTCCTTCCATGTAGGAGACAGGGGCGGCGTCAGTGGCTCGACGGCAGCCGAAGACACAACAAGCAGCCTTCGAGCTGCAAGGGAGACTGAGGCCATTAGTCCAGGGACAGGGAGAGGCAGCCAGATAGCCAGTTTGAAACTTAAATTTGTAATTGCAGAATGGGTGCTGCATTGTCAACACCACGGATTATGCAATGGTTCGCCAGCAATTCACTGCATAGGAGAGAATTGATTAGAGTTCACCGCTCTAGGAACGTCATAGCCCGTAGGTTGATGGGCAGGAAGCCTTACCCATGTCGGCAATATCGAGCTAGGTGCTCGTACCTGGACATGAGCGAGGCTGATTGTGTCAAAAGGCTGCGTTTCCGCAGAGAAGTTGTCGTTGAGATCTCTGATATGCTGAGAGCAGATTTGCAGCCCAGAAACAGAATGCCAACTGCCTTGTCTGTTGAAGTGAAGGTAACAGCTGCACTTGCCTTCTATGCCTCGGGATCGTTTCAGGTTACAACTGGAGATGTGTGCGCTATCTCTCAACGTGCAATACATGCCTGCGTTTACCAGGTCACGGCTGCGCTGTATGCACAGAGGAATAACTTCATTAATTTCCCAATGACCGCACAAGCGATCCATGAGAGGGCTGTGGGCTTCTTCAGGATTGCTGGCTTCCAAAAGGTACAGGGCTGCATTGATTGTACCCACATAGCCTTGCGAGCACCTTTGGAGGATTCTGAGCAGTACAGGAATAGGAAAGGTTTCCACTCCATCAATGTGCAGCTCGTGTGTGACGACAAGCAGCGCATCATGTCAGTCGATGCGAGATACCCTGGCAGCACCCATGATGCGTCCATCCTACGCGACAGCGTTCTATCTGACATGTTTGAGCAGCAGCCAGAAGGGCAGAGCTGGCTACTGGGAGACAAAGGGTATGGCCTGACCACCTGGCTCATGACGCCCCTACGCATGACACGGACAGAAGCTGACCGTCAAAACAACATGGCGCACATTGCGACGTGCAGCATCATTGAGAGGACCATTGGCATATTGAAACAGTGTTTCCGATGCCTGGACCATTCCGGAGGCCACTTGAAATACTCTCCTCAGATTGTCGGTCACTTCACTGTTGTGTGCTGCATGCTCCATAACTTAGCCATCATGAGGCAGCAGGAGCTGGTAGTAGAAACAGAAGACCCACGTGAGGGTCCAGTGCCTGATGATAGTATTTTGGAAGAGCAGGATGAGGATGATGACGACGATCAGGAAAGCATGCAAGTGCCTGATGCCGGAGCACGAGGTCGGAAGAGGGCCATCCATCGTGCTCCTTTAACGATTGCTCAAGCCTTGCGCCAGTAGCTCATCCGTGAACGCTTCAACTACTGATGCCTGAGGGCTCTGCGACCACTTTTGCGTATGGACATGTTTATTCTTTGGAGTTGTTCCTACGTTGTGTTGTGTTAATGGAACATGAAACAGTTTTAATGAAAAAATATGTTATTGAAAAGTTAACGTCACTGTAATAAAATATTTGTTGTATCAAACTTTACTTTGTAATATGACTCTTGAAGATCACTTAAAAACTTTAAGATCACTTATAAATTTGTAAAGTTACAAAACAATTTCAATGTGAAAAATCTTACACTCTTAAGATCACTTAAACTTCAGGATCACTTTTTAGGTGCAAAATTAAATAAGATACAAAATGTGAGAGCATTGACACTATAAGATCACTTAAAAACCCTAAGATCACTTATATAAATTGTAAAGTTACCAAACTTACAAAACAATTTCAGTTTGAAAAACACTACTACAGCTACATCAAGAACAAGAACAAAAGCAGCAAACAAAGGCTGCAACCATCTCTCATCCACATCTCAGTGAATGTTCACTTCTTCATGGGGGTGTTATTTGATTGGCGGGGCTGTGTGCCCTTATTGCAGCAGCTACCTCCATGAGGGCCTGTGCCATCGCTTGCATGCCCTCCCTGACGGCCTGCGCCGTCGATTACACTCCCTCGGACATTCCCTCCCTAAATTCCCGTGTCATTACCGCTATTTCTCCCGTCAGGACCGTCACCTCTTCACCCACTGCACTGACGCTACCGATGAGTGATCGGGTAAGCTCATTGGTCTCCATACCCAATGCCACAACCTGAGCAGCATCTGTTGCACGCTGCATCTCAGGAGAGCGTGTCTCCAATCTCCTTCTCCTCTGCCTGGGTCTGCCTCGCGGCACCACTGCACTGGGAGGCGCGGGCAGGGACGGTGGGACGCTCGGTGTTCCAGACGGCAGTACTAGAGAGAGGCACGGGCTGGGACGGTGGGACGTTGTTGTTCCAAATGGCACCACTACACAGGGAGGCGCGGGCTGGGATGGTGGGATGCTCGGTGTTCCAGACGGCAGCACTCGAGTGGAAGCCATGGGCTGGGATAGTGGGTGAATGGGTGTAAACTGCTCTATGATATCACCAGCACCACTGGGACCCGCAAAGGTCAAAATCAAAACCATGGAAGGTGGAACCAGAACCTATGCAAGGGGTTGAAATTCTGATGCCCCTTAATGGGGGCTCATAAACATTCATTTGGAAGCTCTCCCCTGTAGACATTCAGTCATCGTCGCCATCATCCAGTCTGGATCGTCCGCATCTGGTTGTACTGGTTCTTGTTCTGTATCTTCAGGATCCTCAGGGTTGGCGGCAGCATCATCATCATCATCATGTTCTGCAAAATAAATCAGAACAGTCAAATGTTTAACAGTAAGGGAGGGGGCAGGATGGGTGGCATGAGTACTCTCACACATAGCAGGCCAGGCAGCAGGTTGATTTGAAGGGCCACGATGCATTTTCAGGACTTACCTCTTCCTCGGATGTGGGCCCAGCTTGTGCTGTACTGATTGCTTTTCTCCATGTCCGACTCATCATAGCAGCTACCCTCTGTTCCAAGGGTGTCAGTGGATGCAGATTGGGCATGCCTCCTCCTGTTCTAGTTGCTTCCCTTTTGTTGTGGGCCAATTTCTTCTACAAAGAGTAAAATATAACTTTTTACAGAGTACGTTTTCAGCAGGGTGGGACATACAGATAGTCACGTTACAATTACGATTACATTAAAAAATGAAAATATTACTTACACTAACTACTTGACCAAGGTCATGCCATTTCTTTTTACACTGGCTTCCAGATCTCCTGGTATGCACCACTGCGCAGTAATCTTCTGCAATTTGGTTCCAGCATTTCTTCATTTCTTTAGGTGGCACTTTTATGCGACCTCTGTTGCTGGTATCTAGCTCCTGCCATCTCTGCTCAATGACGTTGACTAATATCTCCACTTCCTCATGCAAGAAATTCTTTGTTCTTGGTGGACGTTGTTCCATTGCTGTATTGAATTGACACTCTTATTTTTCAAAACACACATTCCTTATTTTGCATGCACCTATGCAGCACCTGTTCTGGAAGTTTAGCAGTGAAAAGCTGCTCTCACTGATTTCAGCAGGTGATTTCTTCAACAGTGCTGCTAAAAGCACTCCTTCAGACACAAATAAATCACCAAAATTCAATCCCAAGCCTTTCCAGAGGTCTACGAGACAAATCAGCACTTTTCTTTAAGTTCCTTTAAAAATGGCCGAGTGCCAATGTTTATGGGCTACTGCGCGTGCGCGCATGCTCCAACGCGCATGCGCAGGGCTGCCGGCACGACGTTCTCTCATTTGACTTAGCTCCGCCCCCCTGGACTTGCAGAATCGGCGCGACTCTGTGGCTCCATCCCCTGCTGCTGTCTGCGCGCCGTGCCGAGCCGAACTCCAAGGGACCTGCAGGGAGCCCGAGAATTACGAGGTACATTTTTGTTGCGCTTTTAGGCGCAAAAAAACGGGCGTCCATGTCAGGGCTGCGCCGTTCTAGGCGCGGCCCGAAACTTGACCCCATTAGGTCCTTCATTGAAACACCTGTGAACTCATCCTTTTTTGGCATGGAAGCAAGTCATCCTCGCTTCGAGGGATTGCCTGTGATGATAATGATGAGACTAAATGTAGGATATATTCGGTTGTTAAATATGCAGCTTCACAGAGAATATGGAGGATAGAGATTTCAACAGAGGACATACAAACGTTACAGAACAAATGAAGAATAATAGGTTTCCATGATTGAGCCCCAAGTATGAACATTTAAAAAGAATAATGTTAATGAGATTTAAAAAAAATTAATTGGGTACTTCACAATATTTAATCGTAGAGTTGCTGTTTCCTTTAATTGACGTGTGCATGTCATGTCACACTGTTACAAAAATTCATTTGTCAAAAAAGGTATCTTCAAACGAAATCACAGATTGCAAATCATTAGTATTATGAATATATATTTCTCGACAAAATTTGGAATTAATTGGATCAGTCCGTGGTATGAGCCATAATTATGCATGTTAAGCAGGACTGGTCCACACAGTACAAACCGAAATACCTGACAGTTTTGCTAATGAGAGTGCACTGAGGGAGGCAGAGTGAAAATAGAGAGCAGAAACAGCAGGGCCACTTCAACTGCTGCACAGCCTGCAGCGTTTAACTAAAGTGCATTGTGTTCCTGTGGTGCCCAGCTGCATGACTTAGCTGAGGCTGCACAGATGAATAGGACAGTGGTACAGAACAGTACTGTCTGTGGTACTATAGCTTTAAATTGTTGATGCCCGTGTCACACTGTCTCCATTGTTCAGCCTCTGGTGAACCCAAGTTACTCCATTGTCAGGCCACCTCACTGCAGCAGACCCCTGCCACTCCACAACGCTTTCACTGGCAAATTCCTTTGAAAGGCAACTGTGTGGTTCGGATTTGTCCAGTGTACTGTGCAAATTTAACCTGGCTTTGTTAGCTAAAATTGCACGCTCTCTCCCCATCTTTTGTGGTGTTGCAGTTGTCTTGACAATGAGGGGGAAAAAAATGGATGAATGAAAATACGTCATAAATGAAAATGGTAAAATGTGCAATAAAACTGATAATGCACTGTAGGTCAGCATCGAAAAGAGATAATTTATTCTTTGGGTGGGCTTTACATCGGAAGTCAACTTACTAATAAAGGGCTGCACCCAAACTTTCAGATGCTGATTAATTTGTGACAAATTTCCTCCACATTCAGTGGCAAAGAGATGACCATACAGCAGGAAGAATAATGAGAAGGGGGATGGTAGACAGGGGAATCAAACCATAGTCTTCTTGGACTCCTGTAAAATTCAGATTAGTGATAAGACATTAAGGGATTTTTTTTTTCAATGATATGTTACAAGGTTCACTGCATTTCTCCATGGCAATTACTTTAAAGCTTAATTCATTTTATTTATTAAAATTAATCCTCAACAACAAATGGGGCCACAGTTGTTTGCTGCTGGACCATCAACCTAGAGGTGACGAGTTCAAATCCCACCACGGCAAATTGTGAAATTGAATTAAATAATCTGGTCGTGACCATGAAAGCTGCTGGATTGTCATAATAACCCGACTGGTTTGCCGGCGTTCTTCAGGAAAGAGGACCTGACACCAATGTTTCCTCTGAGCTGCACAGTGGGGCAGCTCCCTGCCCATGGACATTTTTTTTGATATTAAAAACCTATGAATAGGCCGCGCAACAATTTAAAGGGGCCGCGCATCCCCCCCCAAAAAAAATTAGAGGGAGCACTGCCGGGCGCCCCTACCAGGTCAGGCCTACATCATCATCAGCATCATCATCCACGTGACCCCCTTAAAGTGCGCGGACGTGCACCGATCGTGAGGTCCCAGCTGCAACCACTGGAAGAGATACCACGCATGCGCGGAAAGGGCCCACACAGAGGAAACAAATTAGAGGGAACATTGCACATGACTCCAGTCCCATACTATGTGGTTGACTCTTAATACCCACAGGGCAATAAATGCTGCCTTGCCAGTGTCGCCCACATCCCAAGAACGAATTTAAAAAAACAGAATCCTTTTAATACTCAATGTTTTTAAGTCCTCTAATTATAGACTGGGTTCAAATGCCTCAGTCGTGTGAGGATCTATCGAGAAGATTACACATCTCTCACAAAGCAGACGTTTGATCCATTTAAATGAATAGACAGAAAAGTCTGGTGGGCTGAAATAGGGTCATGTATTCCCGTGTGATTTTCATTTATGGGCTCCACCCAATGCTCCAAGTCCAAATGCTAAAGAGAAAAACTCTTCTCCAATATCGTAAGTGTTTTTACCTTTAAAATCGAAACTAAGGGGAAGAAACTCAGCATCGCCCCTGTTTGGGGGCAGTAACAGTCGGGAGGCGCGAGATTTAGCGCCAGGCGCAGATGTGTCTCGCCTGTGTCGCGGAATTGGGGGCGGCAACGGGGCAGACGCCCCCGCAGCGCTGCGCACCTGGTGGTCCAGCCCTGCCGCGTCCGAGGGGCCCTTCCCTCAATTAAAGGGCCAACGCTGCTGACTCTGCAAAAGAGAAAGGGAACTACCTGGACCACCAGGGAGCGGGGTTGCCGATGCGATCAGCCAAGTGCCGGGCTGAGTGACTGCGGCTGTGACCCCGTGAAGAAAACGCATCCGGAGCGGAATCAAAAATGTAAGTTTTTTTTTGCATTCGTCAACCTCGCCTTTAATTTTTGCCCCGGTAGTGGCAAGCCGTCCGATACTGCGTCCTCTGAAGCTGTCGGTGTTATCGCCCGGCGCTGCTGCAGGGGGCGAAAGCCAATTTCGGGGCTGGGGGCGATGCTCACGGCGATAACATCACGATCAATATGGCGGGAGTCGTTAACAGCGCCGCGCCAGATCTTTAACTGATTTGCGTCTCGTTAGCGGCCACCGAGGGACGCTAACGGGAGGCACAGAGGAGACCAATTTCGCCCGCTAAGTTTTTGAAAAGCCCCCAAATGACATTCAAAAACCCAGTCTACCATTAGAGAATTTAAAACCATCTAACTATAGAAGCCCCACCCCGCTGCACACCACCGCAAAAGCAGGGACCAGAACAAGGTGGCAGCAGGTACAGTTATGGAAATCCATGGGAGAATGGGAAGAGAAGCCGGGTCATGGGAGAGCAGCCAGACTTTGTGAGCATCACAGAACTGCTCAAGACCAGTAAGCAGCCAGGGGAGAGCAAGGAGAGCCTTGAGCACCCAGTGAACTGGAAATGCCGACCCAACACAAAGAGCTGGAGTCCCAGACAGCAGCATTGCTGGTTCTAAAAGAACAAAGGAGAAGCAAAAGTCTTCCCTCCCTCCCCCCCACTGCTGATGATAGGATCCCCTAGGGGAGGCAAAACAGTTACTGCAGCACGAGCTGGCTTGGTACATCCCAAGGGAAAAAAACTATATATTTGTGTACAGTGTGCCTACACCTGTGTTGCTTTCAGACTTTTGTTTTAAAATCATGTTCCCCACGTTTTCTCCTGAAGGTGGGTTTTGCTGGCATATTGTTCTACACCAGCAGCTTGCCCAATTTCATTTGTGGGCCAAGTTGGCCGGCTATTCAACTGCAGGGTGTATCGCAGACAAGGCCAGTCTTGAACCCGCCTGACTGCTCGACTGACATCAAGTTGTGAATGAGTCAAAGTTTCCTGCAACTGAACATTGGGAAGACTGAAGCCACCTTTTTTGACCACTGCCATGCCATAAACTCCACTCCTTCAACACTCACTCTACCCCTCTCCCTGTCCACATGCTCAGGCTCAACTAGGCTTTGGGTCCTATTTTGAACCAGCTTAAATCGCACATCTTGTCCATCACTAGGACTGCTTACTTCCCCTCCAAAAATATGTTCCAGATTTTGCGGTGGTAACGACAGTGAAACTGTCAGAGTTCGCTGTCATTAACCCTCTGAAACTGACCATAACTTCAGGATTTAGTGCATGCGCAGATAAACATCGAAATTCTGAAGTTGCGGGCTGTCATTCCCTGCTCCACCACAGGCGGCAAGATCCTACAAATCCCCTGGGAGGACAGGCACACCAACATCAGCGTCCTCATTCAGGCTAACGTCCCCAGCATTGAAGCACTGACCACACTCGATCAGCTCCGCTGGGCAGGCCACATAGTCCGCATGCCAGACACGAGACTCACAAAGCAAGTGCTCTACTCGGAACTCCTTCATGGCAAACGAGCCAAAGGTGGGCAGCGGAAATGCGACAAGGGCACCCTCAAAGCCTCCCTGATAAAGTGCAACATCCCCACCGACACCTGGAAGTTCGTGGCCCAAGACCACCCTAAGTGGAGGAAGGGCATCCGAGAGGGCGCTGAGCACCTCGAGTCTCAACGCCGAGAGCATGCAGAAATCAAGCGCAGACAGCGGAAAGAGTGTGTGGCAAACCAGTCCCACCCACCCCTTCCCTCAACAACTATCTCTCCCATTTGTGACAGAGTCTGTGGCTCTCATATTGGACTGTTCAGCCACCAAAGAACTCACTTCAGGAGTGGAAGCAAGTCTTCCTCAATTCCGAGGGACTGCCTATGATGATGACAGGCGGCGCTGTGGAATTCCTCATAGCCGGCAATCAGTGAAAGCACTTGAATTAATGAGAACTTCTCCCATTCCACTCTAATTACACTGTTAAACATCCCATAAAAAGTTAAGTCTTACTGAAATAGGTGTAACTGGGTTTTTAACAGTGTATTGACTGCTGAACAACTGTTCTGGCCCTGAACAATTAATGTGATAGTTGAGGAATGTCAAATGTCTCCATTATGATAAAAATTACCAGATTTTTTAAATAATAAAATATATTAAAACATTTTTTTTTTTAATTTTATGATATTTCAGCTTCTACCTTATAGAACAGGTGGACATGACATTGGATGATGAGATTAGTAATGAGATAAGTGCATTTAAAATAAAAAGAGCGGATATATTAAATAAACTAATCAAACTCAAAGAGGATAAAACCTCTGGTCGGATTGATCGCATCCATGCATTTTAAAGGAGTCTAAGGAAGAGATAGCAGAGGCATTAATACACATTTTTAATAATGCAATAGAAAAGGTGTAGTGCCAGCGGATAGCTAAAATAATACCTATATTCAAGGAGGATAGAACATGTCCAGGGAATTATAGACCAGTCAGCTTAACATCAGTGGTAGGAAAACTAATGGAATCCCCACTAAAGGAGAAAATAGAAGAACATCTAGAAATTAAAAAAAAATGAGTAGTCATCATGGATTTCAAAAGAGAAAATCTTGCTTGATAAACCTCATTGAAGTTTTTGAAAAAGTACCAGAGGGAGTACATCAATCACTGAAAGCTAACATGCAGGTACAGCAAGCAATTAGGAAAGCAAATGGTATGTTAGCTTTTGTGACAAAGGGATTAGAGTACAAGAGTAAAGAAGTCTTACTACAATTATACAGGGCATTGGTGAGGCCTCACCTGGAGTACTGAGTCCGGTTCTTGTCTCCTTACCTAAGGAAAGACATATTTGCCTTAGAGGGAGTGCAGCAAAGGTTCACTAGACTGATTCCTACGATGAGGGGATTGCCCTATGAGGAGAGATTGAGTAGACTAGGCATATATTCTCTCGAGTTTAGAAGAATGAGAGGTGATCTACTTGAAATATATAACATTCTTAAGGATCTTGACAGGGTTAATGCTGAGAAAATGTTTTCCCTGGCTGGGGAATCTAGAACACGGGGTCACAGTCTCAAAATAAGGGGTCGGCCATTTAGGACTGAGGCGAGGAGAAAATTCTTCACTCAGAGGGTGGTGAATCTCTAGAATTCTCTACCCGAGGGCTCTGGAGGCTCAGTCTTTGAGTATATTCAAGACAGCGATAGAGAATCAAGAGATATGGGGATAGTGCAGGAAAGTGGAGTTGAGGTAGAAGATCAGCCCTGAACTCATTAAATGGCGGAGCAGGCTCGAGGGGCCGAATGGCCTACTCCTGCTCCTATTTCTTATGTTCTTAATAGACAAGGGTAATGCAGTAGATGTAATTTGTCTAGATTTTCAAAAGGCCTTCGATAAGGTACCCCATAATAGACTGATGAACAAGGTCAGAGAATGCGGAGTCAGGGAACAAGTAGCAGAATGGATAGCTAGCTGGCTTCAAGACAGAAAGCAGAGAGTAGGGGGTAAAGGGTAGCTATTCACAGTGTCAGAAGGTGGGTAGTGGTATTCCACAAAGATCAGTTCTGGGACCGCTGCTGTTCACAATTCACATTAACAGTTTAGACTTTTGAATCAAATACACAATTTCTAAATTTGTGGATGACACCAAATTGGGGGGGGTGGTATGGTCAATACTGAGGAGGACTGCAACAAATTACAGGAGGACATTAATAACCCGGCAGAATGGGCATATAATTGGCAAATGAAGTTCAACACAGATAAATGTGAGGTATTACATTTTGGTAGGAAATATAGAGAGGTCACTTGTTACTTGGAGGGTGCGAGGTTAGGTGGAGTAGAGGAACAAAGGGATCTTGGAGTACAAATACACAAATCGCTAAAAGTTGCGACACAGGTTAGCAAAGACGTTTAAAAAAAAGCAAATTAAGCACTAGGGTTTATTTCTAGAGGTATAGAATTGAAAAGTAGGGAAGTTATACTAAACCTGTATCAAACTTTGGTTAGACCACACTTCAGAGTACTGCTTACAGTTCTAGTCGCCATATTATAAAAAGGATATAAGGCATTGGAGAGAGTCCTGAGAAAATTTACAAGGGTGATACCAGGAATGCGAGGGTATACATATCAGGAAAGAATGAATAGGTTGGTTTTCTTTTCTCTTGAAAAAAGGCTGAGGGGGTGACCTAACAGAGATCTTTAAAATTCTGAAAGGTTTTGATAGAGTGGATACAGAGAGAATGTTTCCACTTGTGGGGAAGAGCATTACTAGAGGCCATCAATATAAGATAGTCACCAAGAAATTCAATAGGGAATTCAGAAGAAACTTCTTTACCCAAAGAGTGTTGAGAATGTGGAACCCGCTGCCACAGGGAGTGGTTGAAGTGAATAGTATCGATGCATTTAAGGGGAGGCTAGACAAGCATATGAGGGGGAAGGGAATAGAGGGTTGCTGATAGATTTAGATGAGGAAAAGCGGGAGGAGGCTCGAGTGGAGCATAAACACCGGCATGGACTGGTTGGGCCGAATGGCCTATTTCTGTGCCGTATATCCTATGTAATGCTATGTAACCCCCCCATATGTATGTCCCAATCTTTATTTTGCTCTCTGTGAGTGATAATAAATGCTTTTTATTTCCTGGTTTGCTGCCTGTGAGAATTCTTCAATCTGATTGATTGCTTAGACAGCTTGCTAATATATGCTGAGGATCCCCTTTTCACAGTGCTACAATCAAATTAAGGCTGAGAAACCTAACGTTTTCGCCAGAGAGATCTTTCTTCGAGGTCTGTGGCGATCACCGTCACTTCACCGCTGGTGTTATCATTCTGACCTCGTGTCTGTGACCGCTGAAACCCTTATCCAGTCTTGATTTGATTTCTGCAATATCTTCCTTGCTGGCCTCGAACCCTCTATAAACTTGTTCAAAACTCTGTCCATGTACTGTTCCACACTCCAACTCGCTCATCAGCTTATTCCCCTTATCGACGTGCACTGGCCGCCTGACTCCAGTGTATTGAATTTAAAATCCTTTTCCGCATTTTCAAATGCCTCCAGGGTTTTCCGGCACCATAGCTCTGATACCTTCAACCTGGTGTCTCCTCCTGTGCCCTCCACTTCAGCCTTCTCTGCATCTCCCCTCTTTCATTGCTTCAGTTTCGCTAAACCCTTCTGTCTATCTGCTTCTCTCTCCACCTTTCAAAACCTTCCCAAAATCCATCTTTGCAGCCAAGCTTCAATTCTCTCCCGACTACCCCACTTTGGCTCAGCGTCCACTCCTTTATTCCTTTTATCTATTCTGGTCTCCTCCCTCCCCCCTCCTTCCCCCCCCCCCCCATCCCCCGCCATCCCTGATAAAACATCCGAGGATATTGGAAGTTGTTGATATGTGCACACTTGCATTTTATAGCATAGTTCTGATCAATAGGATCCCTAGCTAATTTTTCTCTTCCCTAACCCAGACACAGTAAGGGCAATTTAACGTGACCCAACTACCATCTCCCAGCTAAGAACAGCTAACTCAGCACAGGCATAGAGTGGAGCCTGGGAACTTCTGATTTGTATGGTTTAGTGCTACAACCAGTGACATCTTTAGTCACAAGGCCACTGGAGCTGTGTTGGAACAGCCAGCACAGTTCCCTCACTGCTGGACAAAGCTGGCACTGCAGCTAATGCATCATCGGTTGCACCACAAATATTTACAATGTGATGCTTGAGCATTTGCCTCATTTACCTGAAGGCACTGGCTCTTGTTGGGGCTCATCTCTACAGGCACTGGTCGTCCTCCAGTGTCTCAGGCAAGCAGCCAATATTCATATATGAACCTAGACAGTCAATGTTTGCAGGCTATTTGGTTGAGACATGTATCATAGCCAAGCCCAATAGTGTCCTCACTCAATATCCGCCCAGAGGTCACTGGTTAATGATCGGATGCAGGAAACCTAGCTGTTTATTGCCTTCCTAGCAGCTCCGGAGGGGGTGGGGGGGCAATTGTAGCACCCCTGTTGCCACTCTGGCTGAGATCGGTGAACTCATCGCCATTCTGATATCAAACCTGGCCCCTACATGGTGGAGCTATCTCAACCTTTATTCAAACAACGCTAACAATAAAATATCCCCAGCATCGAAGCACTGACCACACTCAACCAGCTCCGTTGGGCGGGCCACATTGTTCGCATGCCTGACGCAAGACTCCCAAAGCAAGCGCTCTACTCAAAACTCCTACATGGCAAGCGAGCCAAAGGTGGGCAGAGGAAATGCTTCAAGGACACCCTCAAAGCCTCCTTGATAAAGTGCAACATCCCCACCGACAACTGGGAGTCCCTGGCCAAAGACCGCCCTAAGTGGAGGAAGAGCATCCGGGAGGGCGCTGAGCACCTCGAGTCTCGTCGCCGAGAGCATGCAGAAATCAAGCGCAGGCAGCGGAAGGAGCGTGCGGCAAACCAGTCCCACCCACCCTTTCCTTCACCTGTGACAGAGACTGTAATTCCCATATTGGACTGTCCAGTCACCTAAGAACTCACGTTTAGAGTGGAAGCAAGTCTTCCTCGATTTCGAGGGACTGCCTATGACGATGATGATTGTTATGTCTCAAATAGAGCAATGTGACTGAGTACTGTAGACTAAGTGTGACCTTAGTCTCTTTATTCTGACTCCAGAGTGCTGGTACAGCCTGGGAGGCCTGCTTATATGCAGTACTCCCAAGGGATGTTGGGATCCCTTGGGACTCCAACAGATGTGCCCTCTGGTGGCGGTAGAATGCTGCTTACAAGGTGTTGTATACATAACAATGATGATTTGGTTGAGACATGCATCATAGCCAAGCCCAATAGTGTCCTCACTTAATATCCACCCATGGGCACTTTCAGCACAGGTCACTGGTTAATGATCGGATGCAGGAACCCTAACTGTTTATTGCCTTCCTAGCAGGCTGGGTGGGGGGGGACAATTGTAGCACCCCTGCAGCCGTTCTGGCTGAGATCAGTGAACTCATCTCCGTTCTGAAATCAAACCTGGCACCTACATGGTGGAGCTATCTCAACCTTTATTCAAACGGTAACAATAAAACCGGAAGTAGCACCAGATGCAAACTACAAAGCGATTATACAATGGCACTATGCCATTGCAACCTTCTGTGTAAACAAACCAGGTGAAGTGTCTTGCAGGAACCTCTGAAGACGTTTACGCTGAAAAAGTGGAAGTGTTTCAATGTTTTCACATGTTGCAATATACAAAGCACACCTGATAGTTCAGGTTCATTTCCAACACAGAATGATCAGCATAATAGGATAAATGTAGCTCTCAGTGTGGCGTCTCACCCACTAAGGGCATGTACTGGGAAATAGCGCACACCCTTAATGATTTTTCGCAGAATCGCGGCATTTATCCTTGTGTGTGAAAATAACTTTGACTTCCAGTCCAGCGAAATTTTTTGCATGTACTTCATGGTTGTAAATTATATTTCAGTAAAGCATTATGGCGGATGTGTGAAATTTTCATTTTCTGTCCACTTGAACTGTGAAAACAGCCAGTAGTGCAATTAACATTGTTATATATGTAATGATTTTTAAAAATTTGGGTTGCTTCCAAGACAGTCTACTCCTGATGATTCACTTTTTGTGCTAAAATTATACATTAATCTGAATTAAACAATGCAAATAACACAGCAAAGTGGCAATATAGAGCTAAAAAACTTGAAGTCATATAATTTGAATTATGCAACTTTGAATTATTTTTGTGTTATTTTAAGTTATATAACACAAAAATAAATTCCTAATGTTGGTAATGAAGGGGCGAATTTGAGGTCTTGAAGAAACATATCAAACACATTATTTGCTTAAGTCCAATTCTCTCTAGCTTTTTGCTACCAATGTGCTAAATAAACGTCAATAACAACAACTTGTATTTATATAGCGCCTTTAACGTAGTAAAATATCCCAAGGTGCTTCACAGGAGAGTTATCAAAAAAAAATTGACACCGAGCCACATAGGGTGATATTAGGGCAGATGACCAAAAGCTTGGTCAAAGAGGTAGGTTTTAAGGAACGTCTTAAAGGAGGAAGGAGAGGAAGGAGAGGTAGAGAGGCGGTGAGGTTTAGGGAAGGAATATATAAACAAGACTGTTAAGCACACATTTTTCTCTAATGTACACCTGGATTTCAGTCCCATACTCCAATGCAAAATGGTCTTCATCTATGTGAAAAGCTATGATAACCCATGATGTTATTGTGAGTTTATAATTGTGGAGATATATTTTCATTAAAGCGACACAAGAATTATAGTAAAACTAGCCAGGATTGGTACGAATGTATGGGATTAAAGCATCTCACAATGAGAATCCAACTGCTACCGTCTAACAAGATGTTTATTCTCCCCAGGTAATTTCCACTTTCCTGTATATAGTGCTGACCCATCGCTATGTCGCTGGAGCTGCTGTGGCACTGTTCGTTGAGGTAAACAGTATTTTCCTCCATGCCCGACTGCTCCTAAAGCTGGCGAATGCACAGACCTCTCAGCTGTACCAATACAACAAGTATATCAACATCTTCACCTATATTGTTTTTCGACTGTCTGCTCAGTTTTACCTCACTTGGTTCATGATAAAGAATTTAAGCGTCCTTCCGCACGCAGGCTACATCAGTCTGTCCTTGAACATGATGAACATCATGATCCTGATTTACTTCTACCGTTTGATCCGTGCAGATTTCCTCAGAAAGCCAAAGCATTACTTACAGAATGGAAACAATAATACAAAGTTTGTGGATGATTAAAAGACTCGTGCATTTGAAACCAACAGTTTGAAACGAAAACAGAATCACTGAATTAATTTAAGGCTGGACTAAATACTTGGAGCAGAATAACTTGCATTTTAACACTGCTGTCTGTCCAAGATTGTATTTCTAATGTAATATATGTAATGGGATGACTCTTATGGCTGCTACAGAAAGAAACAAAAGTAACACAGCCAGTGTGACTACTCACAATATGTATTATTCTTTATTAGCCAAAATGGCTAGATTGGGTAGGACAAGAATTGTAAACAAAATAATTAATTCACGTTGTAATTGTAGGGGTAAAAACTGTGCAAATGTTTTCTTATAATTTATGATAACACAGGAAATAAAAGATAAGAGTGTAATAATACAGTTAAAGTGGCCGGATAGAGCTCCCCGAAAGCTTAAGCACATTTATCCTGTGAATGGATGAGCAATATAGACGAGGACAGTTCATGTTTGGCACCCAGTCTGTGCGAAGTCAGCTGATCTCTGCTGTGACAGTGTTGAGGGGGGAGCTGCGGTTGGTCACTGTGCTCTTGGGTTAGGCAGATGAATATGAACCAAGGTCCCTGCCTCTGACATACCATGCAGTAGTCCCTGTTAGAAGTGCAGGTGTGTGGGTGTCAGACAGGATCTGGCTTGAGCTGTAGTATCCCCCGTGGTGAATAAGCTGCCCGTATTGGCTGCAGCTGTGGAGTCCTGCCTTTGGCAAGGTAGGGGGCCTGTCATGAGGATGCACCTCCGACCCTCACCAAATTTCCAGAGTCGGGCTATTCCGCGTAACTTTGGTAGGCCTTTGCCGGAACGTCTACCTGGAGCAGATGTGGAGAAAGGGTTTAGCAGGTCATGGAAGCCTGCCGCAATTTAGTGTTCTCGGCAGTCTTCATGCTGTCTTAAGAGTTTTTTTTTTAATTCGTAAACTTTAAAAAGAAAATAGCATCTTCGCCTGTGTAACCAATTGAGCTGTTTTTGATTGCACGGACCTCCCAGCCCTTTAACATTGAAATAGTCCCTCGACCATCCATTGCAGTGCCGCTTGCAGAGACTAACACTGCAAATGATGGAAAATCCATTGTATGATGTATTCCTATCTATTTGTGGGTAATAATAATAGACCTGCCCATATTATAGGCCTAGGGATCTTCTGGCAGAAAAAAACAGAAAGTCGCAGGGGCGAGTTGACAGAGCAGCTCCTTAAGAGATTTCCGCCACATTCTATTGATCCCCAATGTAAATCCAGCAGAAAATCTCACTATCTAGCTTCATGCATAAATTCTTCCTGCTTGGAGGTATCAGAGGGCTTTTAGCATGTTCACATTATGGGATGCTAAAAACATTTAACTTTAGTTATGTTACAATCGTTGCTCTCCTTGTGCAAATGACTTCATGGCATCATATTTGCATTGAGCACTTTCAGTGTTTAACTGCAGTCATACAATTAAAACTTACCGTTAAAATTGATGCAAAACGAATTTATGTATCTGCATTTTACTTATGGTATAAACAGAAAGAACAGTGGAATACTTAATGTATTTGTATGTTAATTTGGCAACTTCACAGCTCATACGTCAAAGTTACAATCCATTGTCTGCACAAAATGGAAACAGCAGTTTTGTGCAACCCTTCTCTCTGATGTCTTTAAAGGCATTTTCTGCTGTCTTGCAAGGGGATTGAGATAGTGCATTATTTGTAATACGTATTACCCGTTAACATACCAGCACCACTGATTCAATAAAGTGCAATATCATTGCAGAGATACAACTCCACTGAACTGTTTCAATATAACTATGTTTTGGAAGAAGTAAAGCAGGCGGAGAGAATTTATATTTTGCATTTTTTAAGTCGTCCAAGTATATTTATTCGAAGTTTCAGTGGGACTACATTTCACCTGCCTTCTTTTGCTGCTCCAAAACTTGCTAAACAGAAAATTCTACCTTGCAAGCCACACATTCCTAAAGGCATGTGGCTGCCAATGAATGTCAGATGGGTAAAGCGAAGACAAATGTGAGGAGAGGAATCAGCATTAACTATCGCCTGTGTGACTTGTAGCACTCTTGGAACAACTCAATGACAAATGGTAACCTGGGAGCTTTGTCTTGCTCGAACAGCCCCTCCTCCACTACCTATCTATCCTCTGGCTGTTTTATTTAATGCATTCCAGAACTCTTGTGAATTATTCCCGCTCGCATTTCTTTTTCTAACTTTTGTTAATATTAACTTCGAGGCATTCTGTCATCTGTCACTATAGCACTCTCCCAAATGTCAAAGTGCAAACTCTGCATAATTATGGGAATTGCATCATTTTTTAATATGTCATAATCTCCCAAGTTTTGTAGAATTAAATGAAACATTGCAGATTGCTGTATAATGTTATTTTACTAATAATGCTTTTCAGAACTGTCCAATCGCAACGCCGTGTTCCTCTCAGATGAGGAATAAGGCCTGAGTCGCCGTAGTTTTCTACAGCCAACAGGTGGCAATATCCCAAGGTTATAAATGGACAGCTTCAGTTCTCTTCTGTGGTGGTATATCACACTGTGACTTGTTAAAGGGCCGATGCCACTCATTGCAAGTGTCACGGGTCAGAACGACAAGGTGAGAGATCAATATTTACGACATCACAAAGTAACCTAGCTATTATCACAGTGTGCTTTGTTGCTTGTGATTTTCCTCATTAACAAGGTAAATCATGCAAAAACGTCTACCAATAACACTGCATTCACGACACTGAGCTTATTTTGTTCCAAAAAGTAATAAAGAATTGGCCCGGTATATTATAAAACCAAGTATGAATTAGATTAGTTACTCTATGGGTGACATTTACTATCCTTAACAGGATATTGTATATCTGATGAGAATCTGCTGTGTTACAGTTAAATCTAGTTTGTTAGTGAAGGGTAAATTTAACTATGTATCCCTTTTAATCCAACCGGGATGATAGGCAGATGTTGGGGTATTAAGGATCTGCCTGGACCAGTGGAATGTATGTTTTCATTAAAATCTTTGGTGCTGCTCATAGCATTTGTTGCCTTGTATAAAAAGAGACAATAAAATGTAGAATTTTCTATGTTTTTCAGAATCTTTGACAAATAAAATTACATTCTGTAAACTTCAATGCATTATGTTTTCACAAGTGACTGTCTTAAAAATGAACAATGTCTGCTGGAACTGTAAATCTTTTATTTTATGTATTTATTAGCATGAAATAACTCATTCTATATTAATGCTGCAGGTGTGAGGAATATATGTGCTCACAGTTGATTGTTTTGTCTGAAATCCACCTGTCTCAAGAATTTGCATTTACACCAGGAGAAAGAAAGACCAGCATTTATATAGCGCCTTTCACGACCACTGGACGTCCCAAAGTGATTTAAAGCCAATGAAGTACTTTTTGAAGTTTAGTCACTGTTGTAATGTGGAAAACACGGCAGCCAATTTGCACACAGCAAACTCCCACAAAGAGCAATACGATAATGACCAGATGACCCGTTTTTTTCAGTGACATTGATTGAGAGATAAATATGGGCCAGGACACCGGAGATAGCTCCCTTGCTCTTCTTCAAAATAGTGCCATGGGATCTTTTACATCCACCCGAGAGAATAGACAGGGGTCTCGGTTTAACGTCTCATCCAAAAGATGGCATCTCCGACAGTGCAGCACTCCCTCAGCACTGCAGTGGAGTGTCAGCCTAGACTTGTGCTCAAGTCTCTGGAGTGTGACCTGAACCCAAAACCTTGTGACTCAGAGGCGAGTATGCTACCCACTGAGCTACTGGATGACACAGGATTACTATTGTAAAAAAAAAGTGTTCACCAGCTCGCCTTGTTTTAGAACCCTAAAGCAGCACATAACTCACTGGTCCAAAATGTTATATTTACCTCAGAAATTCTGTATTAAAATGTGGTCCAATGGCACCCCAGTGCACTATTTCGGGTTACTCCCATGAGTTTCCTACATTACAACAGTGACTACACTTCAAAAGTACTTTGGCTGTAAAGCGTTTTGAGACAACCGGTGGTCATGAAAGGCGCTATATAAATGCAAGTCTTTCTTTTATTCCTGGACAGCAAGAGGAATTTTGCCAGTCTCAGGGACTACGGGCGGGTGACTCAGTCTCCAGTCAAACACACTTTCTAGTGCATCAGACAAGGGGTTGTATTGAGCATATCCACAGAGATTTCTGCAGGCTGGATCATATACCCTCCCATCTGAGGAGGACTGTGTGTTTGTGTGGAGCTCCATTCTTATCCTGAAGGAACTGAATCAAGCTAGGGTATGGTTCAGTGAGGTCAGATGCTCTCTGGTACCTTACTCATTCAGACTTCATGTGTGAATCTTGATACTGATGCCTAAGATTTTCTGATCAGTGTTATTTTAATAACAATAGTACTCCCACAACCAGTGTCAAAATAATGCCAGTGAAAAATCTGTCCTCGGATGTCTGAAGACTATCTGACCATTTGAGGCATTATCTTCCGACGTCCATGAACATCCTTTCTACTTGAGTATTGGATAGGGATTTGCAATGAGACGCCTGCTGGACTCTTGCCTTCCCTCATTCAGGAGTACTGCGATCATCTGCAGTGCCCTAACTCCATCCCGTCAGAGATCAGCTAACACAGCACCGACCAGGGACCGAATCTGGCACCTTCCAGGTCCATTTTTGTAAAAGAAAACTTTGCATTGCTTGTACAATTCTATGTCTTGCATATCTAGATTTTGTGAACATTTGTGGAATTAGTGCAAGAATCATATCTTGAACTGTGCTAACAGTGGAGAAATTAGATCCAGTAAGTTCTTCGGTCAAGAACTCTCGATACGCGTTCACAGTTTAAAGTTGAAGGAGTCAAAAGAAAATAAGAAACTTTGATTTTCATTGGTAAGAGGATGATAGACATTTGGTATAGATTACCAGAATGGGTGGTGGAACAGAAAACTGCAGCAGGTTTTAAAAATGGACTGGATGAAGTGCTGGGCTGCATGAATTCTGGACTATTCAGTCTAGAATCATAGTAAAGAGCCTAATGGGAAGTTTGCAAGGATAAGATGGACCACTGCTCTTCTCTCTGCCCACACTATTAATTACTATGTTATCTTCTTTACTCTAGCAGTGACACAGAGAATGCATTTATTTATAAAATAGCACTGAAACTTCCCGGCTATAGATGAAACAGCACTGCTCTGGGTACTGTGTTCTTTTGCACCCGATTTTAACAAAATGGGCCACATGTATAACACTTGAATTTAATGCAATTAAGAACCATGACAAAGGACCACATATAATTTTTAAAGCCCCCAGACCTATTATATATGAACTTACTGCAACACATACACCACCTAGTGAAATTATTTAGTACAGCTCAGATATACTGTGCTGTCGACATTTCAGTCTTTTCACTGGGATGTCAAAAATGCATACTGACCTGATAAATGAACAGAGTAGAATCACTTTATAATTCTCTGTCTTGCACTTCAATCTTTGATATAAATTCCATCTTTTGTTTTTCCCAAGGTTCAATAAATCGATCTACTACAATTGCATTAATAAAAACAAAATTAAAAGTTAAAAATACCAACATTTTCAGACATCAATTGTACTCATTCCTTGTTACTCTATAATGTTAGCTATAAATTCCTTTCAAAGTCTTATTTCCCCAGATCACATTTGCATTTGCATATAGCTGATATTACAAAAGCAAGCAACAGTATGTTGTACATAAGAACATAAGAACATAAGAATTAGGAACAGGAGTAGGCCATCTCGCCCCTCGAGCCTGCTCCGCCATTCAACAAGATCATGGCTGATCTGGCCGTGGACTCAGCTCCACTTACCCGCCTGCTCCCCATAACCCTTAATTCCCTTATTGGTTAAAAATCTATCTGTGACTTGAATACATTCAATGAGCTCGCCTCAACTGCTTCCTTGGGCAGAGAATTCCACAGATTCACAACCCTCTGGGAGAAGAAATTCCTTCTCAACTCGGTTTTAAATTGGCTCCCCTGTATTTTGAGGCTGTGCCCCCTAGTTCTAGTCTCCCCGACCAGTGGAAACAATCTCTCTGCCTCTATCTTGTCTATCCCTTTCATTATTTTAAATGTTTCTATAAGATCACCCCTCATCCTTCGGAACTCCAACGAGTAAAGACCCAGTCTACTCAATCTATCATCATAAGGTAACCCCCTCATCTCCGGAATCAGCCTAGTGAATCGTCTCTGTACCCCCTCCAAAACTAGTATATTCTTCCTTAAGTAAGGTGACCAAAACTGCACGCAGTACTCCAGGTGCGGCCTCACCAATACCCTGTACAGTTGCAGCAGGACCTCTCTGCTTTTGTTATCCATCCCTCTCGTAATGAAGGCCAACATTCCATTCGCCTTCCTGATTACCTGCTGCACCTGCAAACTAACTTTTTGGGATTCATGCACAAGGACCCCCAGGTCCCTCTGCACCGTAGCATGTTATAATTTCTCTCCATTCAAATAATATTCCCTTTTACTGTTTTTTTTTCCAAGGTGGATGACCTCACATTTTCCGACATTGTATTCCATCTGCCAAACCTTAGCCCATTCGCTTAACCTATCTAAATCTCTTTGCAGCCTCTCTGTGTCCTCTACACAACCCGCTTTCCCACTAATCTTTGTGTCATCTGCAAATTTTGTTACACTATACTCTGTCCCCTCTTCCAGGTCATCTATGTATATTGTAAACAGTTGTGGTCCCAGCACCGATCCCTGTGGCACACCACTAACCACCGATTTCCAACCCGAAAAGGACCCATTTATCCCGACTCTCTGCTTTCTGTTAGCCAGTCAATTCTCTATCCATGCTAATACATTTCCTCTGACTCTGCGTACCTTTATCTTCTGCAGTAACCTTTTGTGTGGCACCTTAGCGAATGTCTTTTGGAAATCTAAATACACCACATCCATCGGTACGCCTCTATCCACCATATCCTCAAAGAATTCCAGTAAATTAGTTAAACATGATTTCCCCTTCATGAATCCATGTTGCGTCTGCTTGATTGCACTATTCCTATCTAGATGTCTCACTATTTCTTCCTTAATGATAACTTCAAGCATTTTCCCCACTACAGATGTTAAACTAACTGGCCTATAGTTACCTGCCTTTTGTCTGCCCCCTTTTTTAAACAGAGGCGTTACATTAGCTGCTTTCCAATCCACAGGTACCTCCCCAGAGTCCAGAGAATTTTGGTAGATTATAACTAATGCATCTGTTATAACTTCCGCCATCTCTTTTAATACCCTGGGATGCATTTCATCAGGATCAGGGGACTTGTCGACCTTGAGTCCCATTAGCCTGTCCAGCACTAACCCCCTAGTGATAGTGATTATCTCAAGGTCTTCCCTTCCCACATTCCCGTGACCAGCAATTTTTGGCATGGTTTTTGTGTCTTCCACTGTGAAGACCGAAGCAAAATAATTGTTTAAGGTCTCAGCCATTTCCACATTTCCCATTATTAAATCCCCCTTCTCATCTTCTAAGGGACCAGCATTTACTTTAGTCACTCTTTTCCGTTTTATATATCGGTAAAAGCTTTTACTATCTGTTTTTATGTTTTGCGCAAGTTTACTTTCGTAATCTATCTTTCCTTTCTTTATTGCTTTCTTAGTCATTCTTTGCTGTTGTTTAAAATTTTCCCAATCTTCTAGTTTCCCACTAACCTTGGCCACCTTATACGCATTGGTTTTTAATTTGATACGCTCCTTTATTTCCTTGGTTATCCACACCTAGTTATCCCTTCTCTTACCACCCTTCTTTTTCACTGGAATATATTTTTGTTGAGCACTATGAAAGAGCTCCTTAAAAGTCCTCCACTGTTCCTCAATTGTGCCACCGTTTAGTCTGTGTTTCCAGTCTACTTTAGTCACTTCTGCCCTCATCACACTGTAGTCCTCTTTGTTTAAGCATAGTATGCTCGTTTGAGACACTACTTCCTCACCCTCAATCTGTATTACAAATTCAACCATACTGTGATCACTCATTCCGAGAGGATCTTTTACTAGGAGATCGTTTATTATTCCTGTCTCATTACACAGGACCAGATCTAAGATAGCTTGCTCCCTTGTAGGTTCTGTAACATACTGTTCTAAGAAACAATCCCGTATGCATTCTATGAATTCCTCCTCCAGGCTACCCCGTGCAATTTGATTTGACCAATCAATATGTAGGTTAAAATCCCCCATGATTACTGCCGTTCCTTTTTCACATGCCTCCATTATTCCCTTGATTATTGCCCGCCCCACCGTGAAGTTATTATTTGGGGGCCTATAAACTACGCCCACCAGTGACTTTTTCCCCTTACTGTCTCTAATCTCCACCCACAATGATTCAACATTTTGTTCATTAGAGCCAATATCGTCTCTCACAACTGCCCTGATATCATCCTTTATTAACAGAACTCCCCCACCTTCTTTCCCTTCTTGTCTATCTTTCCGAATTGTCAGATACCCCTGTATGTTTAATTCCCAGTCTTGGCCACCCTGCAACCACGTTTCTGTAATGGCCACCAAATCATACCCATTTGTAATGATTTGTGCCGTCAACTCATTTACTTTATTTCGAATGCTGCGTGCGTTTAGGTAGAGTGTTTTAATACTAGTTTTTAAACCATGATTTTTAGTTTTGACCCCTCCTGCAGCCCCTTTATATTCATACATATTGTCCCTTCCTATCACCTTGTGGTTTAGACTTACCCCAGTGCTACTCTGCTCTGTTGCCTCCTGCCTTTTGCATTCTTTCTTGGGGTCCTGTTCATCTGAGCTCTCACCCACTCTAACTAGCTCAGAGCCCTCTCCTGGGTTCCGAATACTCCTTGCATTGAGGCATCGAACTTTCATGCTTGCCTTTTTATTACTGAAAGCTTTAATTACTTCTTGCCCATGCAACAAAACGCAAACATAATGGTAAGATCCGTTACTAGATGTTCTCAGGCTTGTGAAGTATAATACTGAAAGGGTAGTGCTAATCCTTAAATTCTGGAAAAAAAACAGAAGATTCTGAGCATAAGTGATTATTTACCACTATGTTTCCAAGAACATTTATCCTTTCACAAATTAATTTTGTTTCACAGCAATTATCCTTTTTCATAATATAAGAACATAAGAACCCACTGAAACAAGTTAAAGTAATAACACCCAGCAGTTTACAGCCTGATTAGAAAAAAACATAATTATAATATTTTTATTCTTAGTGAACATTTGCCAAATTGTTATGAGCTGATTGGGGGTTCCTAATCTCACAAACCTATTACAAGTTCAGGCATTCTTGCAAACAACATGCAGCAGAGAGTTAATCCCTCACCTCCACACCTCCCTTCAACTCGAGAGCACCAGCCTCAAGTAAGGGTGAGGATAGAATCAGAGAAGAACAGTGTCATTGGATTGAAGCGAATCAGCAAAAATTGCCTCCTTAAATGGGGAAAACTGTGAATCGGGACAGAAGTAAGTGAATAAGTGGGGCGAGAACGCTGCTTCAACTAGGTGGAAGGGGCCAGTGTGACTGGGAGAAGGAGTTAGAAGGGTTCCTCAATGGTCTAAGGGAACAGGTAGAACAGTGCTGGTGTGAACTGGAAGGTGGAGGTGAGGTTGAAGAAGCATGTTACTGTGAACAAAAAGGGAAGGGGGAGCAGATTTTCAGCATGAGCTGATGGGGAAGAGTACCTTTGTGAACCTGGGGAATGGGATGAAGAGAGGTAGCATGAACAGGGTTTTTTTTTAATTCGTTCTGGGATGTGAGCGTCGCTGGCAAGACCAACATTTATTGCCCATCCCTAATTGTCCTTGAGCTGGTGGTGAGCCGCCTTCTTGAACTGCGGCAGTCCTTGTGGTGAAGGAACTCCCACAGTGCTGTTAGGGAGGGAGTTCCAGAATTTTGACCCAGCGACGATGAAGGAATGGCCGATATATTTCTAAGTCAGGATGGTGTGTAACTTGGAGGGGAATTTGCAAGTGATGGTGCACCCATGCGCCTGCTGCCCTTGTCCCTCTAGGTGGTAGAGGTCACGGGATTGGGAAGTGCTGTTGAAGAAGCCTTGGCAAGTTGCTGCAGTTCAGCTTGTAGATGGTACACACTGCAGCCACGGTGCGCCGGTGGTGGAGGGAGTGGGTGCTAATCAAGCGGGCTGCTTTGTCCTGGATGGTGTCGAGCTTCTTGAGTGTTGTTGGAGCTGCACTCATCCAGGCAAGTGGAGAGTATTCCATCACACTCCTGACTTGTGCCTTGTAGATGGTGGAAAGGCTCTTTGGAGTCAGAAGGTGAGACACTCAATGCAGAATACCCAGCCTCTGACCTGCTCTTGTTGCCATGGAATCTATGTGACTGGTCCAGTTAAGTTTCTGGTCAATGGGTGTGGGTGAAGAAGAACACCAGTTTTAACTGGAACAGAGGTGGAGAAGAATGCCTTTCATGAATTTGCGGTAGAGGGGCAGGAATAAGCCCCTGTCACTGTGACAATTGTATAAACTATTTTAAATCCATTCAACCATCAGATTTAACAATATCTTCTCTTCTTAGGCAGTCCCTCGGAGTCGAGGATGACTTGCTTCCACACCAAAGATGAGTCCTCAGGTGTCACAGATGGGGCAGATTGTGGTTGGAGGAACAGGTGGTTGGGGAGCCTGGGTTGCCGCACGCTCCTTCCGCTGTTTGCGCTTGGCTTCAGCTTGCTCTCGGCGAAGAGACTCGAGCTGCTCAGCACCCTCCCGGATGCTTTTCTTCCACTTTGGGCGGTCTTGGGCCAGGGATTCCCAGGTGTCGATGGGGATGTTACATTTTTTCAAGGAGGCTTTGAGGGTGTCCTTGAAGCGTTTCCTCTGTCCACCTGGGGCTCGCTTGCCGTGTCGGAACTCTGAGTAGAGCGCTTGTTTTGGGAGTCTCGTGTCAGGCATGAAGACGATGTGGCCCGTCCAGCAGAGCTGATCGAACGTGGTCAATACTTCGATGCTGGGGATGTTGGCCTGAGCGAGGACAGTGACGTTGGTGCGCCTATCCTGTCAATGGGTTTGCAGGATCTTGCGGTGGTAACATTGATGGTACTTCTCCAGTGTTTTGAGGTGCCTGCTGTACATAGGCACTGTCTCTGAGCCATATAAGAGGGCAGGTATCACTACTGCTCTGTAGACCGTGAGCTTGGTGCCAGGTTTGAGGTCCTGGTCTTCAAACACTTGCTTCCTCAGGCGACCGAAGGCTGCACTGGCACACTAAGGCCATGTTGGACCTTATCGTCGATGTCTGCCCTTGCTGACAGTAGGTTCCCGAGGTATGGAAAATGGTCCACGTTGTCCAAGACCTTGTCGTGGATTTTGATAACCAGGGGGACAGTGCTGTGTGGTGGGGACAGAGGACCTTTGTCTTGCAGATGTTTAGTGTAAGGCCCATGCTCTCGTATGCCTCAGTGAAGGTGTTGACGCTGGCTTGGAGTTCGGCCTCCAAGTGTGCACAGACACAAGCATCGTCTGTGTACTGTAATTCGATGACGGAGGATGGGACGACCTTGGATCTGGTCTGGAGGCGGCGAAGGTTGAACAGATTCCAGTTTGTCCTGTAATTCCGCTCCACTCCAGCAGGGAGCTTACTGAGGGTGAGATGGAGCATTGCGGCAAGGAAGATCGAGAAGAACGTTGGTGCGATGACACAGACTTGCTTGACCCTGGTCTGTACGTGAATTGGGTCTGTGGTGGATCCGTTGGTCAGAATCACGGCTTGCATGTCATCATGGAACAGGCTGAGGATGGTGACAGACGTTTGAGGGCAACCGAATCGGAGGAGGACGCTCCATAATCCCTCACGGTTGACAGTGTCGAAGGCTTTTGTGAGGTCAAAGAAAGCCTTGTATAAGGGTTGGTGCTATTCCCTGCATTTCTCTTGTATCTGCCATGCTGTGAAGATCATGTCCGTTGTGCCCCTTAGTGGCCGGAATCCGCATTGTGACTCTGGGAGGAGTTCTTCAGCCACAGGGAGAAGGCGATTGAGGAGGATTCTTGCGATGACTTCCCGGTGGTTGACAGCAGGGAAACTCCTCTGTAGTTACCGCAGTCAGACTTGTCACCTTTCTTGAAGATAGTCACGATTACAGCGTCTCTGAGATCTCCTGACATGATCGCCTCCTTCCAGATAAGAGAGATGAGGTCATGAATCCGCGCCAGTGGTGCTTCTCCGCCATGTTTTAGTGCTTCGATATTCACAATAACCTGCAATTTCTATGCAAAAATGAGGGGAAATCCCTTATATTTTTGCCTTCCTATACACGTGTAAAATATATGGAGGATTTGTGAGAACACAGCCCCAGAATAATTGTTTTTACATATAATTTACAGCACAGAAACAGGCCATTCAATCCAACTGGTGGTGTTTAAGCTGCACACGAGCCTCCTCCCACTCTACTTCATCTTACCCTATCCCCTGGGAGGACAGGCGCACCAACATCAGCGTCCTCATTCAGGCTAACATCCCCAGCATTGAAGCACTGACCACACTTGATCAGCTCAACTGGGCAGACCACATAGTCCGCATGCCAGACACGAGACTCCCAAAGCAAGTGCTCTACTCGGTGCTCCCTCACAACAAACGAGCCAAAGGTGGGCAGCGGAAACGCTAAAAGGACACCCTCAAAGCCTCCCTGATAAAGTGCGACATCCCCACTGCCACCTGGTAGGCACTGGCCAAAGACCGCCCTAAGTGGAGGAAGTGCATCCGGGAGGGCGCTGGACACCTCGAGTCTCAACGCCGAGAGCATGCAGAAAACAAGCGCAGACAGCGGAAAGAGCGTGCGGCAAACCAGTCCTACCCATCCCTTCCCTCAACGACTATCTGTCCCACCTGTGACAGAGTCTGTGGCTCTAGTATTGGACTGTTCAGCCACCAAAGAATTCATTTCAGGAGTGGAAGCAAGTCTTCCTCGAGTCCAAGGGACTGCCTATGATGATGACACTTCCAAAAAAAAGTAACTAGTTGGCTTTGGGGAGGTGCGGTGGTCGTGAAATGCGCTGTATAAAATACGCCTTTTTTTTCTTTGAAGATCTAAAAAGCATATTTCTGCATTCTGCTTGTTCACCTGCACTCTTTGCAGCCTGAACCAGCGCCTGTGGGCGCCAGGTGAGGCGGCACATTCCTCCTCCCGGCCAGCGGGGGCGCTGCGGGCGGCAGCCTGGCCTGGCAGCGAGCACGTGACCCTTCCCGTTGCGAGACGCGTGCGGCGGACGCGAAGACTCGCGGGCCCGAGGCCTTCAATCATCGGGCGGGGGAAACTCTTAACTCGTTCAATCTCCACACAAACAGGCTACAATCTTAAAAACAAAAGCCCCGTCTGCGTGGAATATAGTTCCCCATCTCCAACCTCTTCCCCCCACCCCCCTCCTTTAAATCGTCTTTTTTTTTTACCGTTTTACTCGGCGCCATTCTCACCTGGGGTTGCTATGGCGTGCCTCACCTGGGCCCGGCTCCTGTCCCTTGTGGTCCTTTCCCGTTGTTCCATTGGGGCCAAACTGAACGTCCCCAAGGTGCTGCTGCCTTACTCTGCAACCGTGAAGGTGAATTTTACCCTGGAGGCCGACGAAGGATGTTACGATTGGTGGGTGAGCTTTGTTTCTGTTCCTCGAATTGGTTCCAGAATTGTTTTCATTTCCAGAAGGCGACGTTGCCTTCGTGCACACTTTTTTTTATGGGTTTGAGCAGGAGCACATGTGCTCACATCCAATATATTCCTAAACGCTACTTTGTGAAGACATTTCACTTTTAAGCAAAGCCTTCTGTACATCAATCAATGGAAACAGTGGATATTTTACACCCATTTTGATTACGAGGCATTTGAAATTCTCCTGACTTTATACAAGGACGCATAGGCTGTTGGTCCGTTGTAACTCGACATTTGTGGGTGTGGTCCAATATTCTCAAAGACACTTAGTGCTCAGAAACAATCTGCTTTTGGAGGTTAGGTTTTTGCAAGCACACCTGTTAGAGGTTGTGGAGATGCAAAGAACGTTGATTTATTTTCAAAGAGTTGAGATACTGAAATAAATGACAGATTGTGACCAAAATAAGTATGTTACAAGTAACACGGACTCGCGTTGAACAGTTTGTAAGTGTGATCGACTTGATTCTAACACAGAAACATTCAAATCTTATAAAGTTATTTTCAAATTGTATTTTTAAACCCATTTCGACCAGGAGTAAAAACAAAATGGTAGAAATACACAAGTTCATGAACATCTGTAAAGGAGAATATTGGGTTCAGTGCAATTCTAGTAAAGGGGCTGTATCCAAAACATCAACCTGTCTTTTCTCTTTCCAGGTACTGACTTTGTTTTTTTATTTCAGTTTCCAGCATTTTCAGAGAGTCTCACCTTGTTCTAGATTTAGATTGGCCCCAGAGTTTGCACTTACATTATAATTTTACAGTTGCTGCAAAGCGAAACCACTTTGCACGCACATTAAAATTTTCATATAAATGCAGTGTAAGACTAAAAAAAAAAGGAATCAGTCTACTGTTTTGTGTGCTAAAATTGGATGGGGACATAAATAAGTAGTACGGTTGGTCTCTTAAAATAATTAAATGTTTCTCTGACTGATACATTACACATGTACCTTTTGTTTAAAATCACCAGGTCATTGGTCTAATTTGTTTGTCTTGTTTGGGACCAATTTTCCATAGAAAGCAGTGGTTCTCCCAGCACAGCATCTATTTCCGAGTTTTTGTCTCGTGGAATACTATTCCTGGTGGCTGCTTTGTGACATCACTTCTGAGCTTGTCTTTTATCAGTGTAATACCTTGCCCTGCAGTCGTGGTCTAACTTGAAACATTGCTGCAGTTTAAAGTTTTCTGTTCAATTTATAAGAATCATTAACGTTAGTTTTTATTGCCATTTAAAAATTCCAGTTTTTTTCATTATTAGTGTTTAAAATATGAGTAACCAGTGCGAGAAAACGCTCACCGCCCCCCCCCCCCCCACCCCAAAAAAAAACCCCAGGTAAGTTCAGAGAAAATCAGTTTTGAAAGGAGTGTTTATTTTAATATTGCTAAAATATGAGAAAACAAGCAGGGGCTTAAAACTAAATGATCATCCACAATTATTTAATTGGACAACACTTTTATGGGTCTCACCCATCAGACTCACTTAACACCCAGATGAATCTGTTGTCTACTGTGGCTGCAACCACTTACCTGCCATAATGATAATATACAATACAGTTTGTTCGTGATTATGCACAGGGGAAGAGTTGGGTTCTCACTTTTAGCAAACAGTGTGTTGGTGTGCGTTCGAAGTCAGTCTTTGATTGATGATCTCAGTCTTTAGGAGAGCACCAGTGTTGTAACTGTTAAGTATGAATAAAGAGTCTGACTGGATATTGTGAGCTCAAAGTAAAGTGTGACCTTAGTCTTTTATTGCAGGTCTCCAGAGTGCCTCTCCAGCTTGTGAGGCCTCCTTAAGTACCTGTGCTCCCAAGGGATTATGGCATCACTTGGGACTCCAGGTGGATGTACAAAGTATATACAAGTTTACATATATAACAACAACACTTCCCCCCCCCCCCCCCGTCCCCCTCCCCCCCCGTCCCCAAAGTCAACAGTGTAACTATTTACAAGGTGAGACAATCTGGGGCCCTTCTTTCCCTGGTTGATCGTCTCGCTGCTATTGGTGAACCGTCTGTTGCGCCCTTGCTGGGCTGCTGTGCAGCTGGCCTTGCTGGGCTGCCTGGTGTGGTGAGGCCTGCTGGGCTGCTGCAGATGATGGGTTCTGTTTCATGGCCAACCACGGTGTTGGTTGCCACTGGTGTGTATGTTGGGGGGGTCAAAGAAGGTCGGGTCCAAAGTGGGTTGCTTAGGATAGTCCGTGAATCTGAATTCAGAAGTGTTTCCGGTGAATGAGTCCATTTGAAAGTTTCACCCGAAACACCCTGCTCCCCTCTTTGGCCACAACAGTGCCAGGAAGCCACTTGGGACCTTGTCCATAATTCAATACAAATACAGGATCATTGATTTAAATTTCACGTGACACATTTGCGCTATCATGATATGTATTTTATTGAAGCCGCCTGCTCTCTACCAGTTCATGTAGATCAGGGTGAACTAACGTGAGCCTTGTCTTAAGTGTCCTTTTCATGAGCAGTTCAGCAGGTGGGATCCCAGTGAATGAGTGAGTGTGGTCTTGTGTGGTAGCTAAGCAGGACTCTGGATAGGCGAGTCTGCAGTGAGCCTTCAGTTACTCTTTTCAAGCCCTGCTTGATGGTTTGCACTGCTCTTTCTGCCTGACCATTGGATGCTGGTTTGAATGGGGCAGATGTGACATGTTTGATCCCATTGCGGGTCGTGAGTTCTTTGAACTCGGCACTAGTAAAACATGGCCCGTTGTCACTCACAAGTACATCAGGTAGTCCGTGCGTGGCAAACATGACCTGCAGGCTTTCAGTGGTGGCAGCGGACGTGCTCGCCGACATTATTTCACATTCAATCCATTTGGAGTATGCATCTACAACCACAAGGAACATTTTACCCAAGAACAGGCCTGCATAGTCAACATGGACCCTAGACCACAGTTTGGAGGGCCAAGACCATAAACTTATGGATGCATTGCTTAACTGCGAGCATGTGTTACATCTGTGCAAGCAGGACTCTTAAGTCCGCATCGATACCGGGCCACCACAAGTGGGATCTGGCTATCGCTTTCACCATTACGAGGCCTGGGGAGGGGGCTACTGTGAAGGTCTCTGATGAAGGTATCTCTGCCCTTCTTGGGAACCACTCCCCGATTTCCCCACAGAAGGCAGTCTGCCTGTATAGACATTTCATCTTTGCGCCGCTGGAACGAATCTCTTCCTGCATTCCTGCATTTCCACTGGGACACTGGACCAGCTCCCGTGAAGCACACAGTTTTTAACTAGGGACAGTAAGGGGTCCTGGCTCATCCAGGTTCTAATCTGTCGGGCTGTGACAGGTGATTGCTCACTCTCAAATGCTTCCATAACCATGACTAAATCTGCGGGCTGCGCCATTTCCACCCCCGTGGTGAGCAATGGCAGCCTACTGAGAGCATCGGCACAGTTTTCTGTGCCTGGCCTGTGGCGGATGATGTAGTTGTATGCGGACAACATGAGCGCCCATCTCTGGATGCGGGCCAATGCATTAGTATTTAGCCCCTTACTTTCGGAAAACAGGGATATCAGTGGCTTACGGTCAGTTTACAATTCAAATTTTAACCCAAACAGATATTGATGCATTTTCTTTACCCCATAGACGCACGCTAACGATTCTTTTTCAATTATACTGTAGCCTCTCTCAGCCTTAGACAGAATCCAGGATGCATAAGCAATTGGTTGTAATTTCCCCAAATCATTAGCTTGTTGCAATATACACCCAACACCATAAGACGATGCATCACATGCTAGTACCAAACGCTTACATGGATCATGCAATACAAGCAATTTGTTTTGAGTATAACAATTTTCTAGCTTTTAGAAAGGCATTTTCTTGGTTTTTGCCCCATACCCATTCGTCTCCTTTACGCAGTAAGGCGTGCAGTGGTTCTAATAGTGTGCTGAGACCCGGTAAGGAGTTACCAAAATAGTTCAGGAGACCTAGAAATGACAGCAGCTCCGTCAGGTTCTGTGGCCTCGGTGCGTTCTCGATTGCCTCTGTCTTCGAATCGGTGGGCTTGATGCCATCCGCCACGATTCTTCTCCCCGGGAACTCCACTTCAGGCGCCAGGAAAACGCACAACCTGAGCCCCGACTAAGAACCTCCTCCAGGTTCTGCAGATGCTCACTTGTGTCCCGACCTGTAACCAAGATGTCGTCCTGGAAGACCACTGTGCGCGGGACTGACTTCAGTAAGCTTTCCATGTTTCTCTGGACTATCGCCGCCGCTGATCGAATTCCAAACGGGCATCTGTTATAAGTGAAGAGACCTTTGTGCGTGTTGATGTAGGTGAGGGCCTTAGATGATTCCTCCAGCTCCTGTGTCATGTCGGCCGAGGTCAAGTCCAGCTTCGTGAACTTCTTTCCTCCCGCCAGCGTAACAAAAATGTCGTCGGCCTTTGGTAGTGGGTATTGATCCTGCAGGGAGAAACGATTGATAATTATTTTGTAATCGCCACAGATTCTGACGGTGCCGTCTCCCTTGAGGACAGGAACGATCGGACTGGCCCACTCGTTGAATTCGATCGGCGAAATGATGCCCTCTCTTTGCAGCCGGTCTAGCTCGATCTCTACCCTTTCTCTCATCATGTACGGTACTGCTGTCGCCTTGTGATGAATGGGTTGCACCCCCGGAATTAGGTGGATCTGCACTTTTGCTCCTCGGAACTTCCCGATGCCTGGTTCGAACAGCGAAGGGAACTTGTTTAAAACCTGGGCACACGAAGTGTCAACAGCGGACGAGAGCGCTCTGACGTCGTCCCAGTTCCAGCGTATCTTTCCCAGCCAGCTCCTGCCATCGCCCGGTACCACCCAGAATGGTAGCTTGTGCACCGCTCCATCATAGGAGACATTTACAGTAGCACTGCCGATTACGGGAATCAATTCCTTTGTGTAAGTTCTCAGTTTTGTGCGAATTGGAGTTAAGACTGGCCTTGAGGCCTTGCTGCACCACAATTTTTTTTCGAAAGTCTTTTTGCTCATAATGGACTGGCTCGCGCCTCTGTCCAGCTCCATTGACAACGGGAGTCCATTTCGTTCAACCTTCAGCATTATCAGGGGACACTTTGTGGTAAATGTGTGCACTTCATATACCTCTGCCTCCTCGGTCTGAGGCCCTGGTTCGTCGTGATCCGCCGTGGATCTGTCCTCCTCTGCAACATGGTGGTTTGCAAGATTAACAGGATTTGCAGCTCGCCTGCACATACGTTGGAGGTGTCCCATTGTTCCACAGCCCTTGCAAACATACCCTTTGAAGCGGCATGAATGGAAACGATGATCACCCCCGCAGCACCAACAAGGTGTTCATAGCCTTGCATTCATCACCGTTGATGGTGGACTCTGAGACATCTGCGGACATGCAGCTGCAGGCGTGTGGTGCCTGCCCTGTATGTTGCAATTTGAAAACAACATCACTTTGTTCACAGTACTTGTAACAGCACTTGTATGCTGAGAGATTTGCTTAGTATTGTCACTGGTGGCAATGAACGCCTGGGCTATCGCTGTGGCCTTACTCAAAGTTGAGGTCTCTACAGTCAAAAGTTTGCGAAGTATCATTTCATGCCCAATGCCAAGTACGAAAAAGTTTTTGAGCATGTGCTCCAAATGTCCTTCAAATTCGCAATGTTCTGCAAGGCGTCTTAGCTCAGCGACATAAATCGCCACTTCCTGGACCAACAGACCTTTTGTAGGTGTAGAACCGGTACCTTGCCATCAAAACACTTTCCTTTGGGTTCAGATGCTCCCAGACCAGTGTGCACAAATCATCGTACGATCTCTCTGTGGGTTTCACTGGAGCAAGCAGATTTTTCATGAGGCCATACGTTGGTGCCCCGCTGACGGTGAGGAGAATCGCCCTTCGTTTGGCAGCGTTCGCTTCTCCTTCCAGCTCGTTGGCCATGAAGTATTGGTTGAGTCGCTCCACGAAGGTTTCCCAATCATCTCCCTCCGAAAACTTCTCTAGGATGCCCTCTGCATCGTTGCGGTGGGGTTCGTTATCTGTATCTCGTCGCCAGTTGTTAAGTATAAATAAAGAGTCTGACTGGATACTGTGATCTCAAAGTAAAGTGTGACCGTAGTCTTTTATTGCAGGTTTCCAGAGTGCCTCTCCTGTTGATTCCTGGATTCTTTTACCTCAATCTGGTTCAGCAAAATTACTGAAACGAATACCGTTTGTGCTTTAAACAAAGCAAGCTTTTATTTAAAAAGCAAATCCCGATCGGGGACTTTATCAGACAGAAGGAATGCAAGTCTGTTCGAACGCACTCACTTCCTACGGACAAAGTGACGTTACATTGTAAAGGGACGATGGTTATACATTTTCGGCAAAAGATAACAAGATAGGGCCAGAGTGACATCCCAGCTCAGCCCATCTCTTTTGATCCCTCCTTCCCTTTGTCCACTCATAAGCCGACCCAAGCATGGTCCGATTTTAAACAAAGACCTTCTGTCAATGTTTCAGGTTAATAACATGATTTAATAAGACCTTGAGGTTTTTCTGCAAGCTGTGGGTTTTGTTTCAATATGTGTTAGTGTTGTAACATTTCGCAGTCTCGAGTCTGAGATGTCATGGCTATTCCTCCATGAATTGTTTGTTAGCTTATACTGTTCCTATTCAATTCCCACGTTCTCAACTTCAATGTCTCTATACATTTTTAAACATTCACACTCCAACCTGTGAGGCCTCCTTAAGACGTTATGGGATTCCTTGGGACTCCAAGGGATGAGCCCTCTGGTGGCTGTACAAAGTATATACAAGTTTACATATATAGAAACATAGAAACATAGAAAATAGGTGCAGGAGTAGGCCATTCGGCCCTTCTAGCCTGCACCGCCATTCAATGAGTTCATGGCTGAACATTCAACTTCAGTACCCCATTCCTGCTTTCTCGCCATACCCCTTGATCCCCCTAGCAGTAAGGACCTCATCTAACTCCTTTTTGAATATATTTAGTGAATTGGCCTCAACAACTTTCTGTGGTAGAGAATTCCACAGGTTCACCACTCTCTGGGTGAAGAAGTTCCTCCGCATCTCGGTCCTAAATGGCTTACCCCTTATCCTTAGACTGTGATCCCTGGTTCTGGACTTCCCCAACATTGGGAACATTCTTCCTGCATCTAATCTGTCTAACCCCGTCAGAATTTTATATGTTTCTATGAGGTCCCCTCTCATTCTTCTGAACTCCAGTGAATACAAGCCCAGTTGATCCAGTCTTTCTTGATAGGTCAGTCCCGCCATCCCGGGAATCAGTCTGGTGAACCTTCGCTGCACTCCCTCAATAGCAAGAATGTCCTTCCTCAGGTTAGGAGACCAAAACTGTACACAATACTCCAGGTGTGGCCTCACCAATGCCCTGTACAACTGTAGCAACACCTCCCTGCCCCTGTACTCAAATCCCCTTGCTATGAAGGCCAACATGCCATTTGCTTTCTTAACCGCCTGCTGCACCTGCATGCCAACCTTCAATGACTGATGTACCATGACACCCAGGTCTCTTTGCACCTCCCCTTTTCCTAATCTGTCACCATTCAGATAATAGTCTGTCTCTCTGTTTTTACCACCAAAGTGGATAACCTCACATTTATCCACATTATACTTCATCTGCCATGCATTTGCCCACTCACCTAACCTATCCAAGTCGCTCTGCAGCCTCACAGCATCCTCCTCGCAGCTCACACTACCACCCAACTTAGTGTCATCCGCAAATTTGGAGATACTACATTTAATCCCCTCATCTAAATCATTAATGTACAGTGTAAACAGCTGGGGCCCCAGCACAGAACCTTGCGGTACCCCACTAGTCACTGCCTGCCATTCTGAAAAGTACCCATTTACTCCTACTCTTTGCTTCCTGTCTGACAACCAGTTCTCAATCCATGTCAGTACACTACCCCCAATCCCATGTGCTCTAACTTTGCACATTAATCTCTTGTGTGGGACCTTGTCGAACGCCTTCTGAAAGTCCAAATATACCACATCAACTGGTTCTCCCTTATCCACTCTACTGGAAACATCCTCAAAAAATTCCAGAAGATTTGTCAAGCATGATTTCCCTTTCACAAATCCATGCTGACTTGGACTATCATGTCACCTCTTTCCAAATGCACTGCTATGACATCCTTAATAATTGATTCCATCATTTTACCCACTACCGATGTCAGGCTGACCGGTCTATAATTCCCTGTTTTCTCTCTCCCTCCTTTTTTAAAAAGTAGGGTTACATTGGCTACCCTCCACTCCATAGGAACTGATCCAGAGTCAATGGAATGTTGGAAAATGACTGTCAACGCATCCACTATTTCCAAGGCCACCTCCTTAAGTACTCTGGGATGCAGTCCATCAGGCCCTGGGGATTTATCGGCCTTCAATCCCATCAATTTCCCCAACACAATTTCCCGGCTAATAAGGATTTCCCTCAGTTCCTCCTCCTTACTAGACCCCCCGACCCCTTTTATAACCGGAAGGTTGTTCGTGTCCTCCTTCGTGAATACCGAACCAAAGTACTTGTTCAATTGGTCCGCCATTTCTTTGTTCCCCGTTATGACTTCCCCTGATTCTGACTGCAGGGGACCTACGTTTGTCTTTACTAACCTTTTTCTCTTTACATATCTATAGAAACTTTTGCAATCCGTCTTAATGTTCCCTGCAAGCTAACTGTATCAGTGCACTGTTGTTCTTGCTCCATAGGAATGAAAGACTGATGTTTGCTGCAGTATAAAGTATATAATACTCGCAGCAATAACAAAAGATGGTGCAGATCCCCTTATAAAAAATCTAATTGCACAGCCTTCATTTCCTTCTCACCCCCCATGAAAACTGGATCCACAGATCTGTGCACGTTGTATCCATGATGCCAGCACAGCACACAATGTAGATGGAACGCACACGCATCTTTGGATTAAATTTTTGATGAGAAAACATGAGAAGTTAGTTTTTTTTCCCTTCAATTCGGGAACAAACTGGTATTTATCAATTCAAAAAATATAAGAACTTAAGAATTAGGAGCAGAAGTAGGCCATTCGGCCCCTCGAGCCTGCTCCGCCATTCAATAACATCATGGCTGATCTTCCACCTCAACTCCACTTTTCTGCACTGTCCCTATATTCCTTGATTCCCTTAATATTCAAAAATCTGTCGATCTGTCTTGAATATAGAAAAGTCTGAGCCATGTGGAAAATGAAGTGTATTGATATTTGCCTATGTGCAGAAGCCCTGAAGAGTTATTGAGCAACACTGAGCCTGGCAAATAACAGTAAGAATGGTTACTTGAGTCAGTTATAGAAGTTAGTCATACAGTATGATGCCTTACATATGCCTTTGATTTTCTTCCCTATTGATCAGTGCATGTTGGACACAATGGACTAGAGCCTCCATTTTTGTGCTTATTGCCTAAAATCGGCATTATTTCCGGCATGGGCGGTAAAAAAGGGTTTTCAGATCGCCGGCTTCTCGCCCATTCTCAAAGCATCTAGTCTCCATTTTTGAAAATGGACGCTACCGCGAGCGATATAAAATGGGCAGTAGTATTAAATTTGTTTGACCTTCTGCCGTAAAGTGTGGCCGTCCTTAGCAATGGCATGGCAACGCTCAATTCCCGTGATTCAGGAGCTCGAGGGTCATCATGACATGTGCAGAAGAGGAGACAGATAGAGAGGGAGCTCAGAGGGACTGAAGGCGTGTCTGGGTGTGGTGTGGCTGCTTTGGGAGGAAGGAGGGAGACTTTAGAGCTTCACAGCAAGTAGGCAAACAAACATTAGCTGTTACCAGCCACATATTTGCCCGAATTAGGCCTATAATGGAGAGAGAGGAGGAGGCATCACAGCACGCTGTGGAGACTGATGCTGGAGAGAGCAGTGACGTGGGAGATGAGCACATTGGAGGGCACTAAAGAGCCAGAAGGTTCTCGGACGAGGCAAATGCCTCCCTCCTGCAGGAAGTCGAGTTACGCTGGGGTGATTTGACACAGGGAGGGTGTGGGAAGCCCACCCCAAAGGCCTACCGGTGGATATGGACCGAGATAGCAGAGTTGGGTCTCATCGGCGAACAACGAGGTTCGTGAGGGCAATCAATGCCGCAAACGATGGAACGACCTTGTGGGCTCCACAAGAGTAAGTATTACATTGATTTACATGTACTTATGTATTTATTTAATTTGATTTGTAACAGTCATGAGTGACTATCATCAGATGTGAGGCCTTTCACTTTTACCGGGAATGTTTACGCAAAGCCTGCGGTCACGGTGTACGTCTTTAGGTAAAGAATGATAATTTTCATAATAATCATGATTACATCTGTCGGTTATGTGTTGCATCAGTGCCTGTGACAGTATCTAGCAACGATATCACGCAATGATCTCATGCCATGTCATCCTGTCACCTTTTACAGAAGAAGCTATTGACGAAGCAGATGAAGTCCATGCAGAGGCGAATGTGTGGGGGGGCGATCAGTCCCCAGCGACATCACTGACATGGAGGAGCGGGTGCTCGCACTCATGGGGAAGCACCCCTGGACAGCCACGGACGCATCTGCAGACCCTGAAGTGATGCCACGTGAGTAAAGCTTACACCATTGTGTGATGTGAAGTCAATAGATGCCACACCCACTCATATCCGAACAATCCTATATGATAGATGATTTCTAAAATTGTCATTTAAATAATGATGGCCTAATGAAGATCATTGCAATGCAAATGTGTTGATGGTAATGAAATGTGGTGTCTGCGATGATTTTTGAGAGCGGTGGTGCTTTTGTCGTGCATATGCTGTGTGTAGCACTGGACTCACCTTGTCACCCTCGCACCCCCCTTCTCTAATAACCTCATTTGTGTTTTGCAGCTCAACCAACAGGGCGACCCAAGGCAAGACCACAGAGGCCAGAAGGTGGGGGCACGGGGCCCGACTCACCGGACGATCCAACATCTGGTGCTGAGGAGCTCCGATTCTCGCCCGTCAATCCGCTGGTTCTGTTCTCCACGGATGAGAGCGCAGACTTCAAGGAATCTGCATCGCCACGCTCCAAAAGCCATTCTACCCCAAGGCCATTTAGTGGTCCTCTGGTCATTCCCACCTCTGCAGGTACCGGCCCCAAGTACCTCGCCACAGGCCACCCCATTTGTCCCCAGGACGGCGACGATCCCGCGGAGGTCTCGTGGACGCGGCAGGTCTGTTCCACGAGCGCCACATGACAGCGGAGAGATGGTACAGTTGTCCAGGAGGACTGTAGACATTGATAAAACAGCTCATCAAAGCATTAGCGGGCATATCCTGACAGCTGGCCACCATGACCGAGTACATTCCGCGGATGGCAGAGGCCTGGATGCAATAGCCAGGAACACTGCTGGCACAAGCCTCCCACTGCGGCACTCCACCCCTAAGTTCCGCACCACCACTGCGGACAGATGAGAGCAAGGACCAAGATCCTGCTTCTACATCAGAGAATGTTGCCCCCCTCGGTACCCACCGCTCCAGTGGTCTCCGACCGCGGCACTCTACCGTAGGTTCCGCACCACCACTGCGAATGACAGATGAGAGCAAGGACCAAGACAGATGAGAGCAAGGACCAAGATCCTGCTTCTACATCAGAGAATGTTGCCCCCTCGGTACCCCCCGCTCCCGTACCCGTGCAACGATTGCATCAGCCTTCATCCCCCTCATTGACGCTCCGCCTGAGGAGCTCCTCGGCCAGGCACTGTGGAGCGAGGAGGAGAAGAGGTAGAGGTGGGGGGAAGGAAAGTGAGGTGCATGTCCGCAGGTGATGGCTGTGTTATATCTCCATCTGGGGGTATGCAATTTGTTGTTATGTATGGTGGCTGGGGACCACCCTCCTGCTTTGCCTTTGTATTCTGTGTTGCTGTACATGTTGAACATTGATTGATGTCAATGGTGTAAAAAGTGGGGTGTGGGCGGGGGTTGGGTGTTATTGCCTGTGATGCTTATGATTTCAGACCAATGTTGGCATAACATTTTTGTTATCGAACATAACCTTGTTGCGCATTGTCTCAGATAGCTGCACTGTTACACACTGGTGATTCCTTAACATGAAAGGGTTAAATGCAACTTAACTTCAATCAACGTAAACTTTAACTGGCACCAAGGTGATGAGCACCATTGATGTCTGAGCTGCACACCCACAGCAGTGTGTCAGCGTTGTCACTCACATCAACGCTCTTTCAGGCAAATCGTTCAGTTATCAGCTCCTCATGTAAGCATCTTGCAGCTATGTAGCCACCATGGGCCCTTTCCTGCTGTCTGGAGGGGCTCGTGGGCATGGTTGCATAGCGAGCCTGATTGTCTGGCCCTAGGTCAGCATCCAGCCCCTTGCCGTCCTCTTCCTCTCCTGAGGTGAAGCATCAGTGCCTTCTGGCAATTCTTAGCCCCTCCTGATAGCCAGGTTGTGCAGCATCGAGCACACGACCACGAATTTACCTACTTGCTCAGGGTTGTATTTCAGCTCCCCTCCTGAGTGGTCAAGACATCTGAGACGCTGCTCAAGCACAGTTATTGTTTGGTGGCCCCATTGCATTGAAAGTATAATAGCGATTGATCAGAAGCAATGATTTCCTCACTAAAATACAACTGGAGTAAAGCCCCAGTTGTCCAAAATCTGAAAATATGTCTGTTGAGATGTTCACTTCACCTGAGAAGAACTCCAGAGTCAATGCAAACTTTGAATGAAGCGACCTGCGATTTTAAAAATGCCAGCCACACCGCTGGCGTTCGTTCAGAACAGTTCCACTTTTTGTGGGCGATTTTTGGGGCGAGTGATATTATGGGCAATATGTGTGCGAGTGGTGAAAGTGACGGTGTGCGATCTCCTGGGTGTTAGTTTCGCCAAATGTGCTCTTTACGACAAAAAAAAGTGGGCGGGCGGTATTATTGAATTTCGCCATTAATTCCGTGCGGAAAGTAACGCTGGACGATATGGCCGTTGATTTCACCCATTCTGATGATTCCGCCCAAAAAAAGTGGGCGGGTGGTAATATTTTTTCCCGGCGTTAAGCACGTGGGGAAAGTAACACTCGACGATAAGTTTCCTAAAAATGCCCATCAGTTTCCATTTTGTGCCAAAATGGGCGATGTATGTGCGCTATAGGTCATTTCAGCAGTAAAATGGGCGTTAGGCATGCAAAAAAAATGGAGGTTCTAGCCCAATGCTTTTAATAATGTTGTTCGATGTGATTAAATCCTGAGTATGGACATACTTTTTATATACAGAGGGGTTTAAACTTAGACAAATGCAGCTATGCATAATTAAAATTAGGAGACTAAATTGTTAAAATTAAAATAACATATTAACTGGTTAAAGTCTTACAACATATTTAACTTAAAATAGTTGCACTTTTATTTGATTGTTGGATAGTATAATTCTATTGACTAAAAGGGTGGGTCCAGATAAACAGTTGGGGTGCATATTAAATGATTAAATTCTTGTAATTCAAATTTTAAGTGGGATGATATATTCTGAATTTAGGCAGTAGTACCCATTGTCTGATTAAAAGCTGTAACTCAATCATCAAGTCTTGCACTTGACACATTTAGTATAATGAATGCAGCTAAATAATTAATGTAGTAGTAATAATAAAGTAGTGATAGACCTACATCGTTCATTTCCATGCTACAGGTTTTCAACACGACCAGATGTAGCAACTATTGAATCTGTATATCAGAATGATACCGAATGTTCCAATACAGCATTGATATCTGTTCGCTCAACTCAGCCTACTCGTCTCATCAGCATAATTATAGCTGAGGAAACAGGTATATATCATGTGATTTATTTAGATTTATTTATAGGAGTGGCATGAATTTGAAAATACAACTGGGAAGACTGTAATGCAATGTTTAGTATTTGAAGGAATGGGCTTTTGAAATCCCCCATGTCATATATCTAAGTACCAGCAACCGTTTCAATATAGTTGGTGAAATACCATTTGTCTGCTCTGTGTACATGATTGGTTATTTTTAAGCCTTTGATTTAACAGGTGCTATATGCAGGAGAGAAGATGGGAAATGACACGAACAAATAATGGGATTCCGTGATACCTTTTCCCTTTACCCTTGTCTTTTAAAGTAGATAGATGTTGGTTGTGAGAGATTATTTTTGAGAGTAAAGTCAAACTGAGACAACTTTATGTTCTCAAAAAAAATATTTTTGGTGCTAAAGGGTACTTTTCCTGGGTTCTGAATTTTTTCTGTAGAAGGGGTATCAGTGGGAGAGCACTTGGATGCTAGTGACCATAATTCAGTCAGATTCAAGGTAGTTATGGATAAGGACAAGGATAGGTGAGGAATAAAAGTCCCAAATTGGGGAAAAGCTAACTTTGCTAAGTTGAGGAGTGATTTGGCCACAGTGGACTGGAAACAGCTACTTGAAGGTAAATCAGTGTTGGAACAGTGGGAGGCATTCAGGAAGGAGATCCGGAGGGCTCAGGCCAAGCATGTGCCCTTAAAGAAAAAGGGTAGTAATAACAATTCTAGAGCCACTTGGATGTCTAGGGACTTACAGGGGAGGACAAAGGAAAAAAAAAGGAAGCTTATGTCATATACCGACGGCTAAATACTGTAGAATCTCAAGAGGAATATAGAAAGTTCAGAGGTGCAATTAAAAAGGATATTAGGAATGCTAAGAGAGAGCATGAAAAATTCTTGGCAAGTAAAATCAAGGAAAACCCAAAGATGTTCTATAAATATATTAAGAGCAAGAGGATAATTAAAGAAAGGGTAGGGCGTATTGGAGACCATGAGGGTAATCTGTGTGTGGAGGCGGAAGATGTGGGTATGGTTCTTAATGAATACTTTGCGTCTGTTTTCACAAAGGAAAGGGGCAATGCAGATACTGCTATCAAGGAGGAGTGTGAAATTCTGGATGAATTAAACATAGTGAGAGAGGAGGTTTTAAGGGGTTTAGCAGCTTTGAAAGTGGATAAGTCCCCAAGCCCGGATGAAATGCATCCCAGACTGTTGAGTGAAGCAAATGAGGAAATAGCAGAGGCCTTGACCATCATTTTCCAGTCCTGTTTGGATTCAGGCATGGTGCTGGAGGACTGCTAACGTGGTACCTTTGTTTAACAAGGGAGAAAGAGATAGGCCGAGTAATTACAGGCCTGTCAGCCTAACCTCAGTGGTGGGAAAATTATTGGAAAAAACCCTGAAGGACAGGATAAATCTACATTTAGAAAGCCAAGGATTAATCAGGGACAGTCAGCACGGATTTGTTAAGGGAAGATCGTGTTTGACTAATCTGATTTAATTTTTCGGGGCAGTAACCAGGAGGGTCGATGAGGATAGTGTGTACAATGTAGTGCATATGGACTTTAGCAATGTTTTTGATAAGGTCCCACATGGCAGACTGGTCACGAAGGTAAAAGCCCATGGGATCCAGGCGCGGGCGCGATGGGCCGAAATGGCCGCCTTCTGCGCTGTAAATTTCTATGTTTCTATATCCTAAAAGACCAATACTTGTGTTTCCACAAGTGTCTACTTTTGTAAAACAGTCTTGTTGATTTAACCTTTACGGATTATTTCTGAAAGCTAGGTGATATTATGAAATACACCTGTTCATTAAGCTCACTAATGCTAGGACTAACCTGGAGCTCAGTACCGCTTTATTTTTTTGCCTTTACCTATGTAATTCTCTACATGTTTTTATGACGGACATGTCTCAAGGCTTTAAAAATATGATTTACATGAATAAATCATCCATCACCAATTTCTACCACACTCAGCCCACTGTGTATACACGTCTACTGTTTTGTAAAACTAGCACCCAGAGGAAAATATGGGCCTGAGTGAAATACAGATCACAGCTGCGACATTGTTGGGCTGGTGCTTCCCACAATGGGGCAGATAAAATTATTGGGGCAGTCATCGGGGGTTACTCTCATGTCCCATAGTCAGTAGTCATAGAGTATGCCTTGGTGGAGCAGCAAGTCATCTTTGTATCTTCTTGGTCCCAGGTGGTGTGTGATGATGCTCGGAAGCAAAGGGAAGTGAAGAATAATATTCCTTTTCCTATTATAGATAAATTATGGAACACAAATACTGTTTTTCTTAGTATGTAAAATGGTGATTTTTAAAAATAGTGAAAGTTAGAGTTTTTTTCGAATGTAATGCTTAAAGAATGATCTGGGAAATGATTGAAAGGGTCTGCAAAGCTATAATGCACTTTTTGTTTCAGTGACAGGGCAAGTGTTACGCTGTGATGTAATGGTTGATATTATAAAACAAATTGAAATTGTATCGACAACACGCGAGCTGTATGTGGATGATTCTCTCTTAAAATTAACAGTCAGAGCCTTGGATGAAGAAGGTATGAACTGTATTTCATAATACTCAGTACATATGAATGTTTCAGATCTACTTGCACGTACATTTTTTTTGTTTTATTTTAAATTCCCACATCTGATTGATGTGGAGAGCATGACGTAGGCTTTCTGCTGACTTGATGACTTTGGATTGTAATTCTTACTAGTTCTTGTTGAGTTTTTCCTCTCCTCCTTTTTTGCACTAACTTTCTCTCATCCTCCTCTCTCAAGGAGGATTCCTTCCTGAGGTATGATTTTACCTATGCTGAGTACCATACAATATTTTTCCCAAGTGGCAATTCTTCATATGTGAGTCAAGAAGTTGAATATTGGCTGATTACGCTGGACATGACAGCAGATCTCAATCCTGCTTTCACCTGATAATCACACACCCACATTTCTAGCAGAAGTTGCCGAATTACAAGTGGGAGTGAGAAATCTGGTCGATATTTATTTTTCCCCTTCTGTAATGTAGGGAGTCTGAGCCCAGTTGTAATGCTGCTCATGTCACCCTGGCTAAGACCAGTTAATTTAGGAGAGGCTCAGGATTGAACCAAGTATTTTACTGTTGTATGGCTCAGCTACCGCTTGAACCATTGGGGAAAGTGACAACCTTATATAGGCCCCAAGTTTCGGCCTCAGTTGCTCCTGATTTTTAGGAGCAACTGGTGTAGAACGGTGTATCTTAGAAATCGGAATTCTCGGCATTTAGTTTGCTCCATTTCTAGTCAGTTAGAACAGTTTCACTTTGGAACAGAATTTTTTTTTCAAAAGGGGGTGTGTCCAGCCACTTACGCCTGTTTTCAAAGTTTTGGCAGTGAAAACTTACTCCAAACTAACTTAGAATGGAGTAAGTGAAGATTTTTGTACGCTCGAAAAAACCTTGTCTACACTTTAGAAAATCAGGCGTAGGTTACAAATTAGGCGTAGGGAACGAGGTGGAGGGGGGGAAGGGAAGTCATTAAATTCTACAATTAATCCTTAGTTATACTTATACAAGTATTATACAAATAAATCCAACCTGAATAAAAATTTATAAGCAAAGAAAAGATTAAATAAACCATAGTTCCTAACTGTGTGAAAGTGCTTCAGGCAGGCCTTTCATGTTGGAGACAGGCAGGGGTGTGGCTTCAGTGTCTCGACGGCAGCAGCAGCAAGCAGCCTTCGAGCTGAGCTGCGGTGCTTGAGGCAGGCCTTCATTCTCTTCATGGCTGGCCGCGAAGAAACAACACCGGACCGACGTGAGGCCATTCGGCCATGAGATAGCAGCGGCGTCACTGGCTGGCCGGTAGCCGAAGAATCAACACAGGACACACGCAGCTCATTAAGGTTCTTGAGGCCATTCGGCCACGCTTTGGGGGCGGCGTCAGTGGCTCGACGGCAGCCAAAGAATCAGCAGCGGACGGACGTGAGGCCATTCGGCCATAGGATATCAGCGGCATCAGTGGCTGGCAGGCAGCCGAAGAATCAACACCTGACACACGCAGCTCTTTATGGTGCTTGAGGCCATTCGGCCACGCTTTAGGGGCGGCGTCAGTGGCTCGACGGCAGCTGAAGATACAGCAGCAGCCTTCGAGCTGTGAGGGGGACTGAGGCCATTTGGACAAGGAGAGGCAGCCACATAGACAGTTTTATACTTAAATTAGCAGAATGGGTGCTGCATTGTCAACACCACGTATTATGCAATGGTTCGCCATCAATTCACTGCATAGGAGAGAATTGATTAGAGCTCACCGCACCAGGAACGTCATAGCCCGTAGGTTGATGGGCAGGCGACCTTACCCACGTCGACAATATCGAACCAGGCGCTCGTACCTGGACATGAGCGAGGCTGATTGTGTGAAAAGGCTGCGTTTTCGCAGAGAAGTTGTCACTGAGATCTGTGATATGGTGAGAGCAGATTTGCAGGCCAGAAGCAGAACGCCAACTGCCTTGTCTGTTGAAGTGAAGATAACAGCTGCACTTTCTTTCTATGCCTCAGGATCGTTTCAGGCTACAACTGGAGATGTGTGTGCCATCTCTCAACGTGCAATACATGCCTGCGTTTACCAGGTCACGGCTGCACTGTATGCGCGAAGGAATGACTTAATCAATTTCCCAATGACCGCACAAGCGATCCATGAGAGGGCTGTGGGCTTCTTCAGGATTGCCGGCTTCCCAAAGGTACAGGGCTGCATTGATTGTACCCACATAGCCTTGCGAGCACCTGTGGAGGAATTTGAGCAGTACCGAAATTGGAAAGGTTTCCACTCTATCAATGTACAGCTCATGTGTGACGACAAGCAGCGCATCATGTCAGTCGATGCGAGATACCCTGGCAGCACCCACGATGTGTTCATCCTACGCGACAGCATTCTATCTGACATGTTTGAGCAGCAGCCAGAAGGGCAGAGCTGGCTACTGGGAGACAAAGGGTATGGCCTGACCACCTGGCTCATGACGCCCCTACGCGTGACACGGACAGAAGCTGACCGTCAATACAACATGGCGCACATTGCGACGCACAGCATCATTGAGAGGACCATTGGCATATTGAAACAGCGATTCCGATGCCTGGACCATTCCGGAGGACACTTGCTATACTCTCCTCAGATTGTCGGTCATTTCACTGTTGTGTGCTGCATACTTCATAACTTAGCCATCATGAGGCAGCAGGAGCTGGTAATGGAACCAGAAGACCCACGTGAGGGTCCAGTGCATGATGATAGTATTACGGAAGACCAGGATGTGGATGATAACGACAATCAGGAAAGCATGCAAGTGCCTGATGCCGAAGCACGAGGTCGGAGGAGGGCTGTCCATCGTGCTCCTTCAACGATTGCTCGAGACTTGGGCCAGCAGCTCATCCGTGAACGCTTCAACTACTGATGCCTGAGGGCTCTGCGACCACTTTTGCGTATGGACATGTTTATTCTTTGCAGTTGTTCCTACGTTGTGTTGTGTTAATGGAACATGAAACAGTTTTAATGAAAAAATATTTTATTGAAAAGTTAACGTCACTCTAATAAAATATTTGTTGTATCAAACTATACTTTTTAATATGACTCTTGAAGATCACTTAAAAACTTTAAGATCACTTATAAACTTGTAAAGTTACAAAAGTTACAAAACACTTTTTATGTGAAAAATGTTACACTCTAAGATCACTTACACTTCAAGATCACTTTTTAGATGCAAAATTTAATAATTTACAAAATGTGAGAGCATTTACACAATAAGATCACTTGAAAACCCTGAGATCACTTATATGTTGTAAAGTTACAAAACTTACAAAACAGTTTCATTGTAAAAAATCTTACACTCTGAAGAACACTTAAACTTCAGGATCACTTTTTAGGTGCAAAATTAAATAAGATACAAAAAAATGTGAGAGCATTTACACTATAAGATCACTTAAAAACCATAAGATCCCTTATAAGTTGTAAAGTTACAAAACTTACAAAACAATTTCAATTTGAAAAACGCTACTACAGCTACATCAAGAACAAGAACAAAAGCAGCAAAGAAAGGCTGCAACCATGTCTCATCCATATCTCAGTGAATGTTCACTTCCTCATGGGGGTGTCATTTGATTGGCTGGGCTGTGTGCCCTTATTGCAGCAGCTACCTCAACCAGACCCACCCTGACGGCCTGTGCCAACACTTGCATGCCCTCCCTGATGGTCTGTGCCGTCATTTGCATGCCCTCCCTGACGGCCTGTGCCGTCGATTGCACTCCCTCGGACATTCCCTCCCTAAGTTCCCGTGTCATTACTGCTATTTCTCCCGTCAGGACCGTCAACTCTTCACCTACTGCACTGGCGCCACCGATGAGTGATCGGGTAAGCTCATTGGTCTCCATACCCAATGCCACAACCTGAGCCGCATCTGTTGCACGCTGCATCTCAGGAGAGCATGTCTCCAATCTCCTTCTCCTCTGCCTGGGTCTGCCTTGTGGCACCACTACACTGGGAGGCGTGGGCACGGACGGTGGGATGCTCGATGTTGCAAGCGGCACCACTACACAGGGAGGCGTGGGCTGGGACTGTGGGACGCTCTGTGTTCCAGACGGCTGAACTAGAAGGAGAGGCTCGGGCTGGAACGGTAGGACGCTCGGTGTTCCAGACGACAGCACTCGAGTGCGAGCCGTGGGCTGGGATGTTGGACGAATGGGTGTAAACTGCTCCATGATATCAGCAGCAACACTGGGACCCGAAGCATCGGAATCAAAACCATAGTAGGTGGAACCAGAACCCATGCGAGAGGGAGGCGCAGGCTGGGCCGGTAGTGCAGTGACTGTAGAATGCTGCATTATACCAGCAGCACCACTGGGACCCGCAACATCGGAAGCGAAACCATGGAAGGTGCAACCAAGACCTATGCTCGGGGTTGAAACTCTGATGCCCCTTGATGGGGGCTCATAAACATTAAATTGGAAGCTCTCCCCTGCAGACATTTCAGTCATCACTGCCGTCATCCAGTCTGGATCGTCCACAGCTGGTTGTACTGGTTCTTGTTCTGTACCCTCAGGATCCTCAGGGTTGGCAGCAGCAGCATCGTCATCATCGGCATCATGTTCTGCAAAATACATCAGAACAGTCAAATGCTTAACAGCAAGGGAGGGGGCCGGGTGGGTGGCATGAGTACTCTCTCACATAGCAGGCCAGGCAGCAGGTTGATTTAAAGGGCCAGGATGCATTTTCAGGACTTACCCTCTTCCTCGCGTGCGGGCCCAGCTTGTGCTGTACTGATTGCTTTTCTCCATGTACGACTCATCGTAGCAACTACCCTTTGTTCCAAGGGTGTCAGTGGATGCAGATTGGGCACGCCTCCTCCTGTACGAGTTGCCTCCCTTTTGTTGTGGGCCAATTTCTTCTGCAAAGAGTAAAATATAACTTTTTACAGAGTGTGTCAGTCTGCAAGGTGGGACATACAGATAGCCAGGTTACAATTACGATTAAATAAAAAATGGGAAATATTACTTACACTAACTACTTGACCAAGGTCGTGCCATTTCTTTTTACACTGGCTTCCAGATCTCATGGTATGCACCACTGCGCAGTAATCTTCTGCAACTTGGTTCCAGCGTTTCTTCATTTCTTTAGGTGGCACTTTTATGCGACTTCTGTTGCTGGTATCTAGCTCCTGCCATCTCTGCTCAATTATGTTGACTAATATCTCTACTTCCTCATGCAAGAAATTCTTTGTTCTTGGTGGATGTTGATCCATTGCAAAGTTGAATTGGCACTCTTATTTCTCAAAACACACAGTCCTTAATTTGCATGCATCAATGCAGCACCGGTTCTGCAAGTTTAGCAGTGAAAAGCTGAACTCACTGATTTCAGCAGGTGATTTATTCAACAGTGCTGCTAAAAGCACTCCCTCACACACAGAAATATCACAAAAATTAAATTACAAGCCTTTGAAGGGGACCAAGAAACAAATCTTCACTTTTTCTCCAGTCCTTTTAAAAATGGCCGAGTGCCAATGTTTGTTTGATACTGCGCGTGCACGCACGCTCCAATGCGCACGCGCAGGGTTGCCGGCACCACAAAGGCTCATTTAAATTGGACCCGCCCCCCACTATTTCCAGAATCGGCGCGAGTGTTTGGCTCCGCCCCCCCGCTGAGAAGTGCGCGCCAAGCAGAGTTAGAGCTCCGAGGAGCCGGAGAATCTCTGAGTTTTTTTTAAGCGCACTTTTAGGCGCGAAGAACAGGCGTCCAGCTCCGAGGTGCGCCGTTTTCGGCGCGGGCCGAAACTTGGGGCCATAGTTGCATAGGGCTCAATTTTGGGCAGGAGTTGCTCTATTTTTTTTTGAGTAACCTGCTTTTTCTGGCACAACTTAAAAAGTCCCAGTTTCCCCAATCAATTTGCACCAGCGTAACTCACTTAGTTATGTTTTTTTAGGTTAGTTTTTTTTTCTCAAAAGGGGGCGTTACCAGCCATCTACGCCAGTTCCGTCCATTTAGGCAACTTTGGCCAGCTAACAGTTACTCCATTTCTACTTAGGGCAGTGTATGTGGCCACTTCAGGAAACCCTTGCGGAGAGTTAAAGAAATCGGTGCAGATAGGCACATCGGAGGCCATTCGGCCTGGGATAGGGGCGGGAAGTGGAGAGGACCTGCACCTGAACCAACCAAGCCTTACCCTTAGCAATGTCTGCAAACAAAAACTACTAACACTTTTATAAGAAATAAAAAATTGAAGTCCTACCTTCATCTTCAAACTGCAATTCACCTTTCTGCACTCGGCCCGGGAAGGCAGCGGGTAGGTGCGGGAGGCCACTCGGTCTGGGAAAGGGGCAGGACAACGCACCGGAAGGCACTTGACCAGGGCGAGGGGCGGGCAGGAGAACTGATAGCACTATCAGTTCTCCTGCCCGCCCCATGCCCAACAAAGGAGGCAGAATAAATGCAGAAACTTTTACCTAAAGGAGCCCCGCAACACAGAGAGACCTACATCAATTGGGACTGTTGTTGCAGACTCGCAGCGCTACTGCGCATGCGCGGACATCACGAATTACCACTGCGCATGTGCAGACGTCCCGGCACACTTTCCAGCGCAGAACGACTGGCCACGCTGCAAAACTGCAGTGAAGAGGCCAGACAGCGGCCAAAGTTCCAACGTTCTTTTTCGGCGCATCTGGGAACCTACAGGCAGGACCGGAACCAATGTCCTAGGGGGAGTGTTTGCTAGTGCTGTTGGGGAGGAGTTAAACTAATATGGCAGGGGGATGGGAACCAATGCAGGGAGACAGAGGGAAACAAAAAGGAGACAAAAGCAAAAGACAAAAAGGAGATGAGTAAAAGTGGAGGGTAGAGAAACCCAAGGCAAAAAACAAAAAGGGCCACTGAATATATAGGGGCTGCAGGAGGGGTCAAAACTAAAAATCATGGTTTAAAAACTAGTATTAAAACACTCTACCTAATCGCATGCAGCATTCGAAATAAAGTAAATGAGTTGACGGCACAAATCATTACAAATGGGTATGATTTGGTGGCCATTACAGAAACGTGGTTGCAGGGTGGCCAAGACTGGGAATTAAACATACAGGGGTATCTGACGATTCGGAAAGATAGACAAGAAGGGAAAGGAGGTGGGGTAGCTCTGTTAATAAAGGATGATATCAGGGCAGTTGTGAGAGACGATATTGGCTCTTATGAACAAAATGTTGAATCATTCTGGGTGGAGATTAGAGATAGTAAGGGGAAAAAGTCACTGGTGGGCGTAGTTTATAGGCCCCCAAATAATAACTTCACGGTGGGGCGCGCAATAATCAAGGGAATAATAGAGGCATGTGAAAAAGGAACGGCAGTAATCATGGGGGATTTTAACCTTCATATCGATCGGTCAAATCAAATCGCACGGGGTAGCCTGGAGGAGAAATTCATAGAATGCATATGGGATTGTTTCTTAGAACAATATGTTATAGAACCTACAAGGGAGCAAGCTATCTTAGATCTGGTCCTGTGTAATGAGACAGGAATAATAAACGATCTCCTAGTAAAAGATCCTCTCGGAATGAGTGATCACAGTATGGTTGAATTTGTAATACAGATTGAGGGTGAGGAAGTAGTGTCTCAAACGAGCGTACTATGCTTAAACAAAGGGGACTACAGTGGGATGAGGGCAGAGTTGGCTAAAGTAGACTGGGAACACAGACTAAACGGTGGCACAATTGAGGAACAGTGGAGGACTTTTAAGGAGCTCTTTCATAGTGCTCAACAAAAATATAATCCAGTGAAAAAGAAGGGCAGTAAGAGAAGGGATAACCAGCCGTGGATAACCAAGGAAATAAAGGAGAGTATCAAATTGAAAACCAATGCGTATAAGGTGGCCAAGGTTAGTGGGAAACTAGAAGATTGGGAAAATTTTAAACAACAGCAAAGAATGACTAAGAAAGCAATAAAGAAAGGAAAGATAGATTACGAGGGTAAATTTGCGCAAAACATAAAAACAAATAGTAAAAGCTTTTACAGATATATAAAACGGAAAAGAGTGACTAAAGTAAATGTTGGTCCCTTAGAAGATGAAAAGGGGGATTTAATAATGGGAAATGTGGAAATGGCTGAGACCTTAAATAATTATTTTGCTTCGGTCTTCACAGTGGAAGACACAAAAACCATGCCAAAAATTGCTGGTCACAGGAATGTGGGAAGGGAGGACCTTGAGACAATCACTATCACTAGGGGGGTAGTGCTGGACAGGCTAATGGGACTCAAGGTAGACAAGTCCCCTGGTCCTGATGAAATGCATCCCAGGGTATTAAAAGAGATGGCGGAAGTTATAGCAGATGCATTAGTTATAATCTACCAAAATTCTCTGGACTCTGGGAAGGTACCAGCGGATTGGAAAGCAGCTATTGTAACGCCTCTGTTTAAAAAAGGGGCAGACAAAAGGCAGGCAACAAAATTTGCAGATGACACTAAGATTAGTGGGAAAGCGGGTTGTGTAGAGGACTCAGAGAGGCTGCAAGGAGATTTGGATAGGTTAAGCGAATGGGCTAAGGTTTGGCAGATGGAATACAATGTCAGAAAGTGTGAGGTCATCCACCTTGGGAAAAAAAACAGTAAAAGGGAATATTATTTGAATGGGGAGAAATTACAACATGCTGAGGTGCAGAGGGACCTGGGGGTCCTTGTGCATGAATCCCAAAAGGTTAGTTTGCAGGTGCAGCAGGTAATCAGGACGGCAAATGGAATGTTGACCTTCATTGCGAAAGGGATGGAGTACAAAAGCAGGGAGGTGTTGCTGCAACTGTATAAGGTATTGGTAAGGCCGCACCTGGAGTACTGCGTGCAGTTTTGGTCACCTTACTTAAGGAACGATATACTAGCTTTGGAAGGGGTACAGAGACGATTCACTAGGCTGATTCGAGAAATGAGGGGGTTATCTTATGATGATAGATTGAGTAGACTGGGTCTTTACTCCTTGGAGTTCAGAAGGATGAGGGGTGATCTTATAGAAACATTTAAAATAATGAAAGGGATAGACAAGATAGAGGCAGAGAGGTTGTTTCCACTGGTCGGGGAGACTAGAACTAGGGGGCACAGCCTCAAAATACGGGGGAGCCAATTTAAAACCGAGTTGAGAAGGAATTTCTTCTCCCAGAGGGTTGTGAATCTGTGGAATTCTCTGCCCAAGGAAGCAGTTGAGGCTAGCTCATTGAATGTATTCAAGTCACGGATCGATAGATTTTTAACCAATAAGGGAATTAAGGGTTACAGGGAGCAGGCGGGTAAGTGGAGCTGAGTCCACGGCCAGATCAGCCATGATCTTGTTGAATGGCGGAGCAGGCTCGAGGGGCTAGATGGCCTACTCCTGTTCCTAATTCTTATGTTCTTATGTTCTTATAAGCGGCGCAACTCCGGTAAGTGCGCCGAAAAACGGGCTCGTCCAAAATTGAGCCAATAGAGCCTACAGCACAGAAACAAACCATGCAGCCCAACCAGTCTATGCCGGCATTTATGTTCCACACAAGCCTCCTTCCACCCCTCTCCATCTAACCCTGTCAGCATATTCTTCTATTCCTTTTATCTAGCTTCCCATTATTGTCTTTTGAGCACCTCTGCTAACTATAGTGGCACTAAAGCTAGCACGGGGTGGAGGGAGGGAGATGTTTGTTCTGAACAAATATTGCAATCGTGTTACTATATAATGAGGTTTCATTTTTATGCAGCCATTGCTTTGATTTCTGCTGCCTGAAATTTGTGATCACTATCACTTCTATAGTAATTAATTGTACCTTTATTCTCCAGTGATAGTAATGTAATTAAGTTATCCTGCCTTTTTTTAAAGGCAATACTTTTAGCAGTTTGGAAGGATTTATTTTCGAATGGAGCATAGTGAAGAATGAAGACATGGATAATAACGTGGAGTCGCCATGTAAAATTAGGTAGGCACCAGCTGGGCTATTACTTTAAAATCTGAAAGAACATTAATCAATCATTTCACATTGAGTGACAATAATGGGACTAACTTTTGGAAAACATAACTAACAGGTTGGTGCAGTAAATATATTCTTTGTTGGTATAATTAGTTGATAAATGAAATAAGTTAATATTCCTAGCACCTTTATGCCATAACCATATAATTTTATGTACAAGTGTTTTGTTTTTTGTAATGATGGTTATTGTTTTTATTTGTTTGTTTTTGGAAAATATTTTCTCCTAGTTCTGTCATTTTCTCTGGTGCCGTGTATCCTTCCCGAATTAAAAAGGCTGCCAGTGTCGTATTAGGTTGCTATCAGTTGTGCTGATGAAGCAATAACTGGGATATTTCTGACAATGGTTCCCATTTCCAGGTTTCTCTTTGGTCCTTGGAAATACCTGTTTTGACTGAGATTAGAAACTCAACCTATGTGAAATTGTAGGAATGACCCCACGTCCTACCACTCCACAGTACACCATGATGATGTGCCAACATGCAGTGCATTGGACTGCTGTGAAGAGGTTTTTAATGGCACTTATCTTAATCATCAATTGAAAATGGGTTTTCCAGTTTTCCTAACATGTAGTCAGTTTGAGAAGATCATATAGTCCAGGTAATTGATTGTTTGATATATAGTGGACTGAACTATCTGTTTTCAAACTATTCAAAGTTATTCCAGTAGATACACAGTTTGCACCAGCATCTACTTAAAATGTTGTGTCTTTTCATATATTTTTATCAGAATACTAAAGTTTTCAGAATCCACCTATTTACCAGCTACATATATAGCAACAATGGAAAAAGAAGGAAAGCAGGGAGACATCATTCTTGTGTCTGGGTTAATGACTGGTACTGCTAACCTGAAAACACGACTGCAGGAAGCTATATATAAGGTACTGGTAATGCTGCAACCTTTCATTTAGCAAGAAACCAATAAAAAAATATATATATTTTGCTATTCTCTTATTTTGTTTAAACCATCAATCAAAAGGAGCGTGCATGTCATTTTGATGAATGTGAAGGTATCATATTTTCATGGGCGTGCACTGTTAGTTAATCTGTGTAATGCACCCTCTCTGCAATGCATTATTGCTGTGCAGTTTCCTGAAGGCATACAGATACACAGATGTAATTAAAAAACAAAAATGGAGGATCAAATATTTCGTTGGAACTGGCATACATAGAAACATAGAAATTTACAGCGCAGAAAGAGGCCATTCCGGCCCGTCGTGTCCGCGCCGGCCGACAAAGAGCCACACGGCCCTTGGTCAGCAGCCCTAAAGGTTACATATAAACCTATGAACAGTGACAGAAAGGCAAAGAGCACCCAGCCCAACCAGTCCGCCTCACCACAACTGCGACACCCCTTATACTAAAACATTCTACACTCCACCCCAACCGGAGCCATGTGATATCCTGGGCGAGGCAAAAAACAGATAAAAACCCAGGCCAATTGAGGAAGAAAAAATCTGGGAAAATTCCTCTCCGACCCATCCAGGCGACCGAAACTAGTCCAAGAGATCACCCTGGCCGTATTCTATACTATGTATATGTTCATGTGAGCAGGATCTGCAGAATGTGGTGGAAATATCCCCTTGTCCCCTGTTGCAGATTCTCTCACATGTTCACGGTGTTTCAGAGAAGATGCTATGGAAGATCTAGCCACATATAACAGGTCTTTCTGCTGCTCAACCCCACACTGGATTCCTTTTTCTGGATGGCAATTGTTTATTACCTGCTTAGAATTCAGCCTTTCAGTGTCTTGTTGCTTTCTTCAGAGATGATTATGGCCTCTTGGATTGATACAGCTGACCTAAATGAAAACAATATATCTATGGGTAGAAGAAAACATGTAATTTGTGACTGCTTCAATTTATAACCTGAGACTGCTCATGCAATGGAAATTGAGAAAAACTGCTACAGATGCCAGTCAAAGAATAATATTTGCAGGTCAAGTGCAGTTGTGCAATATTTACAAACAAGAATAATTTGTATTTATATAGCACCTTTAACGTAGTAAAATATCCAAAGGCGCTTCACAGGAGCCTAATCAGACAAAATTTGACACCCAGCCGAAGAAGGAGACATTGGGGATTATTTTAACCCTACTCGTTGAGCAGAAACCTGGCGGGTAGCCAGTTAAATTCACCTTGGCTCTTATCTGTCTGAAAGCCACCATGATTGCAACATCTGCAATTTTAACCTGATCTGAACAGGCAGTAAGGCCACGTACCCGGTGCCAACAGGGTCCTTCTTTACATATATATATTTCTGCCCACTGACATCAGGTTGTCATATGAAGAAAGGTTGAGCAGGTTGGTCCTATATTCATTGGAGTTTAGAAGACGAGAGGTGATCTTATTGAAACGTATAAGATTCTGAGGGGGCTTGACAGGGTAGATGCAGAGAGGATGTTTCCCCTCGTGGGGGAATCTGGAACTAGGGGACATATTTTCAAAATAAGGGGTCGCCCAATTAAAACGAAAATGAGGAGGAATTTCTTCTAAGGGTCGTGAATCTTTGGAATTCTCAACCCCAGAGAGCTGTGGGGGCTGGTCATTGAATATATTTAAGGTGGAGATAGACAGATTTTTGAGCGATAAGGGAGTCAAAGGTTATGGGGAATGGGCAGGGAAGTGGAGTTGTAGCCAGGATCCGATCAGCCATGATGTTGAGCAGGCTCGAGGGGTCAAATAGCCGAATCCTGCTCCTATTTTAACTCCAGCCTGAGCGGGGACTCTGCCAAGACAGGTGACCAAAAGCTTGGTCGAAGATGTTGATTTGAAGGAATGTCTTAAAGAAGAAGGGAGAGGTAGATTGAGGGAAGGAATTTCAGAGCTGGAGGCCTGGACAGTGAAAGCACTGTTGGAGCGAAGGAAGTCGGGGTTGCGCAATAGGCCAGAATTGGAAGAACCCAGAGGGTTGTAATGCTGGAGGTTTAGTTACAATGTGTTTCAGCAGCATTATAAAAAGTGCAAACTGATTATTGGAGATATTGGGCCAGATTTTGCGGTGGTAATGATGGCGAAACTGTCAGCGTTCACTGTCGTTACCCCTCTGAAACTGTCAGCAACTTCTCGTTTTAATGCATGCATAGATAAACTTGCAACTCCTGAAGTTGCGGTCAGTCATTCCTTGCTCCGCCACAGGTTGTACTGTGAAACACCCCAGAGCCGGCAATCAGTTCAAATCACTTGAACTAATGAAAACTTCCACTTTTATGATGGAATATCACTGTTTAAAACCACCTAAAACGTTAAGCCTTCTTGAAAGAGGTGTGAATGGATTTTTAATGCGTACTGACTGCTGAACAACGGTTCTGGCCCTGAAAAATGAATTTTATATTTGGGCAATGTCAAATGTTTCCAAGTTTTAAATTTTTTTTAAAGTTTGTTTATGATACTTCACCTTCTACCTTAATCTTATGTGTATGTTCCAATCTTCATTTCACTCTCAGTAAAATTTATAACAAGTAAATTATAATCTGTGCATTTTACTTCCTGGTTTGCTGTCTGTGAGAATTCCTTAATGTGATTGGCTGCTTAGCCAGCTTGCTGGATGCTGGTGATTTGCTTGATTTAAGACCCCAAATTCAAACTAAGATTGGGAGAGCCAAAATTCACGCCACAAAGATCGCTAGATCTTTGCAGGCAGCTTTCTTCGATTGTCACTGACCACAAATTCCGGGCCATTATAAGCAGTGCTTTCCAATTACTTATTGTAATGGATGATTGCTGTAAATATAAAAGTGGTGTGTTTCATTGTTAAACGATGGCCGCAATGGACACTTTTGTGGCTGCATCATGTGCTTTTTGAATGTGACTGCTTGAGAATTATATTCAACTTGTTTTCTTAATATCCTGGAAGAGATATGATTCTTATAATTGTGCATTGAATTTTGGATCTTTTATTAGCTTTTCAGTGGCTGTTGCCACACACTCTGGCATTCCCTCCAAAACTCAGTGCCCCCACCTTTTAAGACCCTCCTTAAAACCTGCCCCTTTCACCAAGCTTGCACTTTGTATAATGCTGCTTTGGCTCAGTGTCCATTTATTTTATTATACCTCCGAAGCACCTTGAGATGTTTTTCTACATTTGAAGACACTATACAAATCTAAGTTGCTGCTGTTGATCTTAAAGCGATTTCACTGCTGCCACTATATAACAGTGTAACCACACAGTTGTATTGAAGTATGTATCATTTCTTGAAGCACATGGCAGCCAGGATAACAAAAAAGTAACTGGTACTATTTTTATTTCGGAGCTCCCAACTTTGTTCCAGGCGGCCCAGATCTTTCCTGATGGTTAAGGAAGGTCTGCAAAAGCCAGCAAGTCCAAAACCACATTGTTGCTGTGTTTGTGGTAGATATATGCTGAGCCGTTCAGGCCCCTGATGCCCAGAATGATGGGTACCTTTTGATATGACACCTTCAATTTTATTGGTGTCAGAGATGGTGCTACTTCTGGATGCATCTAAGTAAAATCATCACTTTTGGTGGGTCCTCGAACCACCAGAGGCAGCAGTGTAGCCTCAATTACTTTATTGCGTTGCCACAAATATCAATAGAAGAGCGCGAATTAAAAAGTGCTACGGACATCTAAGTCAGAATGTCACTTTCTTAATGAGATAGCAGCAAATAAGGAAATGTTCAGAAAATGTAATTCTACATAGCTAAGATATGAACTGTATCTAGCTTGAGCATCTATGTTTATTGGTCATTATGGCTTTTATTTTGGCTACTGTATCTGTTTTAAGTATTGTAAATTATTTTTTATCAACATGTACCTTTTCAAAGAGACCGAGGCTGATACTATTATAGGAAGCTAATAATATTTATTCCTTTCTCAGGTAATTTAAATCTGCTTCAGTTGATGTGGTGTTCTAGCTTATTTACACGTAGCCGTTGCTATTGGACTAATTTTGTGTTTATAAATCAATTGGCACTTGCCATTATATTGTGATTAATCATCAAACAGAACTAGTCTTGGAATTTCGTGACATCCATTGTGTACATGTATCTGGAAAATCTAGTGACTGGTGTACACTGATGTCTAAGCTCTTGGTTAATTTAATAACTCATTTCTATGATTCATTAACATTGTGTGAACATACGCAAACATATTCTGTTGCCAAATTCTCAGCCACTGCTTTTCAGAACTTGTCACCACAATTGGGAAATTTGTTCACAACAGTAAAGTTTCCACTGTCTTTGTGCTGCAGTAGGCATTGAATTAGTCGTAAGACATCAGAGCAGATTAACAAACAAGCCAAAATCAAATTTATTCTTCTGCAATCATTTTGTGTAAGTGGGTTTATAAAAAAAAATTCATCTGGGCAACCTGTTCGATTATCAGTGCACTGAACCATTGTGTTGAGAATACAGGTGTTACAGAATTGTCGATTTCAGCCTTGCTGCTGTGGAAGGGCACTGGACAGAATTCAACGTTCCTCCACAGTAGGAATTGAACTTCCTTAATAGGTTCATATCTCATGCACCTCCTAGCAGCTGGATTAGGGGTAGAAGGGCCTGAAAAGTGGTGGCATATTGGTTGCAGGTGATAGGTGACATGGGGACATTGAGGTACAAGGGAATATTAGAGTAACTTGCTTTTACTCTTGCATGTGTATACACACACATTCTGTTCATTCTAACTTGCGACTCTTGTTTCTTCTAGGTCGTTCGTGCTGCAACAATACGCCTTATTATTCTGGAAAACATTATTTTGAGTCCAGCCCATGATATTTACCTGTTGGTAGGAGCTTGTATTCGCTACAGAGTTGCCAAAATAGTAAACGGGAAAATGACAGGTAAATTTTTACTAAAAACTAAATAGGAATCTGTGCCAGAATAGGGCATTGTTGAATCTCTTCTGCTTCAAAGCTCAATAAAATTACAAATAACAGAATCCTGACTGGTTGTTTTGCCTTTAATGCAATACTTTCCTTTGGGGTCAACATGAAAATAAAATATGACTGTAGAACAAATGATTTCTTCAGTGTCCTGAAATTAACTCTTACATGCCTATTTTTGGATTGTTGGGCATAAAGGTACTTTAGACTGTTTTCTGGCATTAAATACGTATGTTTACAGCTGAGCTGTTAAAGCAACATATTCCTGATTTAATACATCTTAATTGCTGTTGGCAATGAATTAAGACATTGAACGAGATGTTAGTTGAATTTATTCAAATTTACTGCTCGAATAAATGGAAGTGAGCCATTTGACCTATGTGATGAATGTGGTATATAATATGGTGCCAATAAAGTGCAGAAAATGGCAATGAAAGAGAAGTCACCCGGCAGACCAGATTTTAGTGAAGCTGAAATCGTTGTGGTAGTAAAATTAGTCGCACATAAAACATCAAGAATAAAAGGTCTGGGCCATTCATGTAGTTGTCAAAGTGCAAGAAATGCAGAGGATTGCAGAAGACATATTTAAAATAAATTAAAATAAATTCCATAGAACCAAAAAAATCTGAAGAGACTTCTCAGTTGGGCAGTGAAAATGGTAGCAAAACACTTCAGTCTTCAGAACAAGGCAGGCAGCATACCTTTTAGAGTTTACCAATTCTGGTAAGTGCCATATATATATTTTTTAATTGGGTTCATAAATAAAATATGACTGAAATGTTTATAAAGCCTTCAATAATATGCTGTTTAAAGTTTGGCAAATAGTGGAGGCAGATTTTCTCAGTGCACAATATGTAACAAAATTGTAAACAGTTTTCCAAATTTATTACACATAACACAGAAAATCTTCCCCCACAAATATGTAGATTTCCTCTACCCTGATTCATTGTCTTGATGTACATAAGCTAATATTTGTCTTCTCAAAAAATCTTCTTGTAAAAATGTCTGCAGTTGCTGTATCATCCAAAGTCAGCAAGTGAAAAGTATCATTTTTTATGTCCGGAAATACTCATTCCAGATCTAGTTCTTTAGAGTCACATCTGGAAGTTATCACCATCTTGGAGGAAAGTGAGGATTATGTTCACAAGTATGACGAGGGAGAGAAACCATCATACCCCTGAAGACGCGGAACCTAGGTCCACATTATGCAATGTTCTGCTGACTGGCAGAAGGGTTGCACACTTGGAGCAGGATCTCCACAGGACCATCTGGTTTGTACAATACTAACCAGCAAATGACATGTCTTGTACATCAGCCATAGTTCATAAATCATTGGCCCTCTGATGAACCCATGACACACCAGAGCACAATAGAGGAGGGCATTTAACTGCTTCATCCGGTCATTCAAAATGATCTGTGACACTACAGTTAGATAACCCCAAAAAACTGAATGGCCGTATTGCATAGCATTGCATTCTGACTCTCAGGAACTGACAAAGCAACTTGGCTCTCAAGTTAATCTGCTTATCAGTGGTGAGAAACCAATAGCTATCCTTTTTACAGCTGAGGGATGTACCACTTCGAATTCTCTCATGTTTTCTAAAATCCAACATTTGGGGTTCTTTTATGGCAAAGCGCATATTTTGCATTTCAAGATGTTTAGTTACCACTCCTTTTCCTGCCGGAATCTTATCAGCAAGTGTAATTTTCACTTCGAACAAGCAAAGTTCTTGGAATGAAAATATTTGAAAGTCATGCCCTGTGTTGCTGTGTTTTTTGTTGTTGTAGATGTTAGTTCTATTCTCTGCTGTGAAATATGCCAAGAATATTAATGATTGTCTTTGAAAGTTTTTATTTGTTTGTACTATAGGTCTTCCTGTCATTAAATAGTCATGTATTGGGTGTCTTGGCTTATAGCATTTGAAGTAAATGATTATACTTCAAACCTCTGCATGAATGTCCACCCAAACAATGCAATTATATAACCTGATACAAAACCTTCACTGTTTTCTGTATTGACACACTCCTAGGGAACCCCTGCAGATATTGGCACCCTCCCAGGGACCCTGTGCTAACTTCCATAAGAAAACATCAGCAACCTAAAGGAAAGCAATGCTACCATTGCAGGGAAAGCATTTATTAACGTAAAGCAACATAAATAAATGTGATAGCAAGTCAACAAATAGAGCAAATGTCATAAATCTGACGGTGGAGAGATCTTGGGGATTCCTTTACTCGGGGATCAAATTTGAAAACCTAAGTAAGAAATAATAATAACTCCTGAGGACCAATTTTCTTAATGCACTGTCAGTGGGAGTCTCACCCGGAGGCTACACATATCGAGAAGTAGTGGGTTAGTGCACATTCAAAACATTTGCCCATTCGTGCTGGAATGATATACATGTTTTTAGAAAAAAAATCAGAAGATGCAGTGTTTGTTAAAGGGGAGAGAAAATTTAGGGAAAAAGTACTATTTGTTCAAAGTATACCCCCCATTCTATAATCAAAAAATAAGGGACTAGCCATTATTTTGTTTGACATTTTTGTAGAGATGTTATTTTTAATACTCGCATGGAGACCCCCAGAGTGAGATCTACCTAGCTGCGAGCAAACCCCTCCGGTGATGCCACTGACAGGGAGCCTGTGAGACACTGCAGGAACCATTGAAATTATGCTGCCATTTGAAGTTCCCACTTGGGCTGGTTTGAAATTTACTGTGGAGCTGCTCTGGGGATGCATCTGGTCTCTTCTCAACTGAAGTAACTAAAGCAGTCTAGCAACAAGGAAGACCTAACTTGGGAGTCTACATAGACAATTTTTAAAAATTCTTTCACAAGATGTGGATGTCGCCGGCAAGGCCAGCATTTATTGCCCATTCCTAATTGCCCTCGAGAAGGTGGTGGTGAATACAACTGAATGACGTGTTAGGCCATTTTAGAGGGCAGTTAAGAGTCAACAACATTGCTATGGGTCTGGAGTCACATGCAGGGCAAACCAGGTAAGGATGGCAGATTTCCTTCCCTAAAGGACATTTGTGAACCAGATGGGTTTTTTTATGACAATCTGGGAGTTACATGGTCATCATTATTGATATTAGCTTTTTATTCCAGATTTATTTAAATTCCCCAGCTGCTGTGGTGGGATTTGAACTCATGTCTCCGGATCATTAGTCCAGGCCTCTGGATTACTAGTCCAGTAACATGACCACTTTGCTACCGTACCCATGTGTTGATGGACTCAGGCCTCCGCACCCAGGGGCGGGCACCTGCTGTCACATTATCCACCATAAACTTTATATTTCTGTCAAAAAGTAAAATCGTGTGATGATGTCTTATTTTTCTATATAGATTGAGGGAGTACTTTGAGCAAAAAGTGGTATCCTAACTTTCCTTTCTCGAATACTTCCATTACCATGACTAAATCTGTGGGCTGTGCCATCTCCACCCCTGTAGTGGGCAATGGCAGCCTACTGAGAGCATTGGCACAGTTTTCTGTGCCTGGCATGTGGCGGATGGCGTAGTTGTATGCGGACAACGTGAGCGCCCATCTCTGAATGCGGGCCGATGCATTCGTAATCATCCCCTTGCTTTCAAAAAAGAGGGATATAAGCAGCTTGTGGTCAGTTTCCAATTCAAATTTGAGCCCGAACAGATATTGATACATTTCCTTTACCCCGTAAACACACGCTAATGCTTCTTTTTCGATCATACTATAGGCCCTCTAGGCCTTAGACAGACTTCTGGATGCATAAGCAACCAGTTGCAATTTCCCAAATTGATTAAGCTTGACCTCGACCCCGTACGAAGTCACATCACATGCTAGTACCAAACGTTTACATGGATCGTACAACACAAGCAATGTGTTTGAACATAACAGCTTCCTAGCTTTCTCAAATACCCATTCATCTCCTTTACGCAGTAAAGAGTCCAGGGGTTCTAATAATGTGCTAAGACCCGCTAAGAAGTTACCAAAATAGTTCAGGAGTCCTCAAAATGACCGCAGCTCCGACACGTTCTGTGGTCTTGGTGCGTTCTTGATTGCCTCCGTCTCTGACTCGGTGGGCCTGATGTCGTCCGCCGCGATTCTTCTCCCCAGGAACTCCACTTCAGGCGCCAGGAAAACGCACTTCGAGCGTTTTAGCCTGAGCCCCACACGATTAAGCCGACTAAGAACCTCCTCCAGGTTCTGCAGGTGCTCGGCGGTGTCCCGACCTGTAACCAAGATGTCGTCCTGGAAGACCACGGTGCGCGGGACTGACTTCAGCAAGCTTTCCATGTTCCTCTGGAATATCGCCGCAGCCGATCGAATCCCAAAAGGGCATCTGTTTAAATGAAGAGACCTTTGTGTGTGTTGATGCAGGTGAGGCCTTTCGATGATTCCTCCAGCTCCTGCGTCATGTAGGCCGAGGTCAAGTCCAGCTTCGTGAACGTTTTCCCTCCCGCCAGCGTCGTAAAAAGGTCGTCTGTCTTCGGTAGTGGGTATTGATCTTGCAGTGAGAAACGATTAATAGTTACTTTATAATCACCATAGATTCTGACGGTGCCGTCTCCCTTGAGGACTGGAACAATTGGACTGGCCCACTCGTTGAATTCGATCGGCGAAATGATGCCTTCTTGTTGCAGCCTGTCCAGTTCGATCTCTACCCTCTCATCATGTAAGGTACCGCTCTCGCCTTGTGATGGATGGGTCGCGCCCCCAGAATCAAATGGATCTGCACTTTTGCTCCTTGGAACTTTCCAATGCCTGGTTCGAACAGCGAGGGGAACTTGCTTAGGACCTGGGCACATGAGGTGTCGTCGACGGACGAAAGCGCTCGGATGTTGTCCCAGTTCCAGAGTATCTTTCCCAGTCAGCTCCTTCCGAACACCGTGGGACCATTGCCTGGCACCACCCAGAGTGGTAAATCGTACACAGCTCCATCGTAGGAGACCTTTACGGTAGCACTGCCGATTACGGGAATCAGTTCCTTTGTGTACGTTCTCAGTTTAGTACGAATGGGAGTCAGGACTGGCCTTGAGGCCTTGCTGCACCACAATTTATCGAAATAATTTTTACTCATTATGGACTGGCTTGCGCCCGTGTCCAGCTCCATGGACACCGGGACTCCATTTAATTCAACCTTCAGCATTATCGGGGGACACCTTGTGGTAAATGTGTGCACCCCATATACCTCTGCCTCCTCGGTCTGAGGCTCTGGTTCGTCGTGATCCACCGTGGATCTGTTCTCCTCTGCAACATGGTGATTTGCAGGATTAGCAGGGTTTGCAGCTCGCCTGCACATACGTTGGAGGTGTCCCATTGTTCCACAGCCCTTTCAAACGTATCCTTTGAAGCGGCATGAATGGAAACGATGATCACCCCCACAGCACCAACAAGGTGTTAATGGCCTTGTATTCACCACCCTTAATGGTGGACTCTGAGTCATCTGCAGATGTGCAGCTGCAGGCATATAAGTCCTGCCCTGTACATTTCGATTGCAGCAGCACTCGAGTGCTGAGAAATTTGTTTGGTATTGTCACTGGTGGCGATAAACGCCTGGACTATCGCTATGGCTTTTCTCAAGATTGGGGTGTCTACAGTCAAAAGTTTGCGAAGTATTACTTCATGGCCAATGTCAAGTACAAAGAAGTCCCTGAGTATGTGCTCCAAGTGTCCTTCAAATTCGCAATGTCCTGCAAGGCGCCTTAGCTCGGCGACGTAGCTCGCCACTTCCTGGCCTTCAGACCTCTTGTACGTGTAGAACCTATATCTCGCCATCAGAACGCTTTCCTTCGGGTTTAGATGCTCCCGGACCAGTGTGCACAACTCATCGTACGACTTGTCTGTGGGTTTCGCTGGAGAGAGCAGATTTTTCATGAGGCCATACGTTGGTGCCCTGCAAACGGTGAGGAGGATCGCCCTTCATTTGTCAGCATTCACTTCTCCTTCCAGCTCGTTGGCCACAAAGTATTGGTCGAGTCGCTCCACGAAGGTTTCCCAATCATCTCCCTCCAAAGATTTCTCCAGGATGCCCACGGTTCTCTGCATTGTTGCGGTGGGGTTCGTCATTTGTATCTCGTCACCAGTTGTTATGGCTCGAATAAAGAGTCAGACTAGATACTGCAAGCTCAAAGTAAGGTGTGACTGTAGTCCTTTATTATAGATCTCAGAGGGCCTCTCCAGCCGGTGAGGCCTCATTATATACATGTGCTCCCAAGAGATTCTGGGATCCCTTGGGACTCCAGGGGATAAGCCCTCTGGTGGTTGGACATGGCATTTACAGGATAACATACATAACAATTAGTACAGTGTATCATTTTAATAAACAAATAATAGTGAGTTAGAGAATGGGTGAGGTAAAATGCGCCGCAGTAATATCCTATTGCTAAAAGTAAGATAGTAGGTAATAGTACTTCTTGTGCATTAAATGTCAGGTTGACTTATCTATTATCCTGCAGGGAGGTTGAGACTGTCCACTCCTCAGATACTTGCCAGTGTTGTTCTGTAATGGACAAGCGCACATATTTGTAGGAGCGCACGATGCACCTAACAGTTTTTCCATGGCCTTTACTGATTTTTGACATGTATTAGAAGCATGTCTTATAAATTTCAGCAGCCTCAAAATTGTAAAATCAGTGAATGGTTTGTCATATGGCCAGACTGGACATACAGTGTGAGACTTCACTATTGTTCTCTCCTCTTTGCAACTTGCTTCTGTTGTTTGTTTCTCCAATTCTTCTCAGACACTGTCCCACCATCAGCGATGGTCTCTTGCACAGCCTTTGCCCAGCTGGGACCCATTCTATCACCTAATTTCAGTCATGCCCAACCTATCAGAGTCTTCTTGCTATAACACACTGTAACTATAAACTGACAGCCCATCATTACTTCCATGTTGATCACTCTGTGCTCCCAGTTGATAACCAACAGATTTCTAAAACAGAATGTTCCCAAAGCATGCACTCTCTGTTTTTGTGCCTTTTCAAAGTAGTTGATGCTTCCTACCATATCAAATGGTAATTGGATTATTACTCTTGGACTGTAGTCACAGTGCAGCTACATATATAGCACAAAGCTTAGAAATGATGTAATACACAAAGGATACATTGTGAGCAGCTGTGGAATGCAGAAAGTCTGTCTAATGATGGGATGACAAGCCGAGTCTCGCCCATGAGTACCATCTGTTTATATCCCTTGAAAATGTTGTGAAACAGGAGTACGTTGCAAATTTTGTTGTGGGTGAAATGAATTTTTTTTTTGAGCAGAAGCATTTGAGGAGGCGAAGCAGTAGCCAACAGCCCTGGGTAATGTGGCCAGGCATAGTCTCCACATAACTCAGGAGGACAGACGGCTTTACTGTTGCTGTGTCGCTATCAAGCAGTCATGGAATCATTTATTGTTATGGGTATGGTAGTGTCATGATTATAGTACTGGGCTAACCACCCAATGTTTGAGTTCAAATCCCACCCTGGCAAGTTATGAAATTGAAATCAATAAATGGTCATTTGTGGGCTAGCATCAGAATGTGATCATGGAAGCTGCTGGATTGTCATTAAAACCCCAACGGGTTCATTAATGTCCGTCTGGGAAGAAGACCTGCCACACCAACCTGACTATGTGGTTGACTCTTAATGCCCATTTAAGTGGATTCTGTTCTATAAACAATCGCTTTACCAAGAAGGCAGTCCACCACTATTTTCTTGGGGAACTAGGGATAGGTAATAGATGCAGACATGTCAGCACCACCCACATCCTGAGAATAAATAATAGAAAAAAGTTACTGGAATTTTAAATATTCATTTAATATGAATAATTTGGTGGAAATAAGTCAATGCAGATTCAGTTCAGCTGGAAATGTTAATGAAATCAATGCAATGAGGCATTTCTTCCAGCAGTTATTCAAACATAGTACACACCTACTCACTTCAGCTAATTTATCTTGCCGGTGAGTAATGTTTTGAAACGTTCCACTTGCTTTCTCATTACTCTATTGCAGATGTTGAGATGCCATCAGAACAGTACAGATTGGAATTACAGGATCGTCAAGTGAGCCACGATGAAGAAGGGGGCACCACAGTCGCACAGCTGGATTCTGACTCCTGCATTGTTACAGCACTCCAGACAGGGCAGACTAGCTTAGTTCTTATCTATAAGAGTATCCTTTTCCCATCGTAGTATTGTCCAGGTCAACTTATTTCCAACTATGAAGTAAAGTAAATATATTGTTTCATTTTGTATAATTATAATTAATCTTTATTGTACTGATTTTACTATTATATACTCATTGTATTATTTATAATGTCATTTGAATTTCTTTAAAGTTTTTTTTCCGCCTGTGTCTATCTGCGTGCGCATTTTGGCTGCCACTTCAGACCTGAGCTTTTAACCTCTTTTTACAATTCCTTCTCCCGCTTTTTCTCTCTTTCCCTCAATGGTCAATATCTAACGTGTTGTAAATTTGTTGTGAAGCGCCTTGGGACATTTTACCACGTTAAAGGCGCTATATAAATAAAAGTATTATAATAATTAAGATATCGGACTGGAATGTCCAATGGCTTACCGCCCGGTTTCAGGGCGGTGTTGGCCATTGTGGGCGCTGATCAGGTAAGCGGAAAATTCCCTACCAGAGTTACGCTGACGGTTTCGACGTACCGCTGGGGAGCAGACCACCGGTGTGCACCGTCCTGAGATCGCCCTGGCGCGATATTTGGCTCAGCGGTGACCCGTAGGTGAGTATGAAAAAAAATGCCCATGAGGATCAGCGGAGCTGGGCGGTAGGTGAATAGCTCTGCAAGAAAAAGATTAGTAATTGGTTCTTTACTAATTATTTTTTAAATATGTTGTCGTTAGTTAGTTTAAAAGGGTCTTGGGAATGTTTTTTGGTTTTTTTTAGGCGATGTTTTTTGAAAAATTATTTTTATTTTTCTGCTGCTTAGGCCCAACCCACAGCCTTGGGGTAAATTTTTATTGATTTTTAAAAATTTATTGCTCATTTTGCTTAGGAACCGCCCAATCGACCCTAAATTGCACATTTTTCGCCCAGAACAGGGGTGCAACGCCCATGTTTTTCACTCAGCGGATTTTTTTATTTTTGGGGGTATGTTTTCGCCGGCGATAATCTTAGCAGTCTTTTGGACGGCAATCGGATTGGCTGGCAGGCTGATAGGAAATTCTAGCCCATAGTACTTTTTAGAAAACTGCTAAAAGGAAAAGGATCCATGTAGAGGTGTAAAACATGTCTCTTTCAGTTCATCAAAAAGTCTTTGGCCCAGTATTACAAAATATATGCTGTTGGTGTGACTTTTTGTTGAGAGGGTGATTTTTTTTAATATTACAAATTGCGAGGGAGAAAAGTGATATTTTATATTTGATGTGTGATTAGATCAATAACAATTGCTAAAATGATGCCTGAGAAATAAGTTGCTGAATGGTCACTAAAACTTGACCGAGATGAACATGATCTATCCAGTGGATTTCCTAATGGAATATCTAAGTCTTAGAAAACAATCTATATTTCACAAATATTAATGATTTGATAAGCTAACAAAAAGTTCTGTCTTTCGACTCTGTAGTGAAAATATAACTTTTTTATAGCTAATTTCAAATAAAAAGGATCTGTGAGCTTACAAAAGAAAACAAATATTATTTGGAAAACTTTACTGTAATTTTAGGATTAGAAGTTATTTTTCTGGGTTATGAGTCCAGAATCCATATGCATAGAAAATTAGTGGCCACTTTCATAATCACTCGTGCAGATTCAGTAATCCCCAAAATATGTTGACTTAGGATAACTTTTATAAAATCAGTTTTTCTAGCTCTTTTCTATTGTCTCATTTTAATTGTTTTTTTCCTATTTTTCTTTTTCACTTATTTCTATTTCATCAGATCAATTAAATCAAAAAAGATAGTAATTTGCTCTGCATGTGCTTAAAAACACACCAGTCAAGTTAGAAGTAACTTAATCTTTAGTACAACTTTCATCACACAGTAGCTTGACAGTGGAGATAAAAGAGAAAAAATCATTTATTTCATATAGTGCCTTAACATGTCTCTGAGGCATGTTTCAAGGCACTTCACACAAATTACTTTTGAAGTGTAATCACAGTTGCTATGTAGGCAAATGCAGCAGTCAATTTGAGCACACCAATATCCCACAAAAAGTCGTGAGATATATATCCAGTTATTCTGTTTTTGGTTGCGTTAATTGATGGAAGAATGTTGACCAGATAAATGTGGGAACTTCCTCCTCCTCTTCAAATAATGCCATGGGATCTTTAATGTCTATCTGAAAAGGTAGTTTTATCTGAAGACAGCGAACAATGCAGAATTCCTCAGCGCGACACTGCAATATTAGCTTTAATAATGTGTAGCAGTCATGGAGTAGGATTTGAAATCAAACCAGAAAGAAGTACTAACTAGTGTATGTGTGTATCTATGAAAATAATAAAGCTAGCAATTATAAGGCAGTAATTGATTCTTGAAGTTCTAACAATGTGGCAAACAGTTTGAACTTCAATCTTCTAATTTATGGCAATATCAAACACCCGCATTCAATTGCCCACTGATAGTCATCTATTGTTATATTTATATATAAAAATTCTAGAAAAAATATGCAACGGTGGTGTGGAGTAGGAATAAACAAGCACAGTAGGCACCCACTTCCAATAATGTATGCTTAAGGCCTGCGATATGCCTAAGGCACCGCACTTGCCCCAGTGCAGTCGGCCAGCACAAAGGGAGCCTACGCATAATCAAAATATTGAAACAAAATTGAAATTAGGATGCCTCTCCACAATGTGACTGGAATGCCTGCAGGGCACTGCAGCCACATAAGCATCTATTTAGATTGGGGCCTTGGGGGGAGGCAATCTGTCTGGCACCTACCTGTGTTGTATAACATAAAACCTATAGGGCCTATGATAATTTCCTAAGAAACTACAGTAACTACCGATTATTTATATATGCGATCAAGTCAATATTGAAAGAGGTTAAGGTCTCTTTAACTAAATTATAGACATTCACATGCAGGCGGTTTCTCATCTGCCCAACTGTACAATATATGTTGTAGAAGCTGGTTTTCTAGGTTAGTATTGTACAGATTTCCTTTATCATGCGGGCAGAATATTCAATGAACCGAAATAAGAAAAATGTTGAGTAGCAAAATTCAAGTGGAGATTTTCTGTTGATATGTGCTGCTGTTGCGGTGGAGCCGGGGAGGAAATTTAAGCTATGTGTCCTGAAAGTACATCAGGAGAACTATGCCCAATATTTGTCTTTGCTGCACCGGTGTCTGAATCCTGCAGTAGCAGCCATTTCCTGCCTCACAAATCCTCGTGGCAAGTTCCCAAGCATAGGTAGTAATCACGCTAAGAAACAACCAAAAAATGTAAACCAGTCAGACCAAGAAACTTTACCAAGATCATTCGGGCTAGTGGTAGTCCAACTCTGATACAGTTCCTGGCCACAGCTGCTAGCTCACTAAATTTTCTGCTCTGCAGCTACAAATCAGGCTTTCCTGTACCAGTAACCTCAAAGTTAGAGGGAGGGACTACACCTTATCTTCTGAACCGTTGGTGCAGATGTACCTGTGCCATAGGCCAGCTTCAGTGAACCCCATTTTTGCCATTAGTAAATAATATAAAGTTGTCCAGTCCTTCTTAATTATTTGTGCAACTATTAGCGCACAAACACTTGTTTTTATTTCTTTGCTGTTTTAACATAGAAACATAGAAAATAGGTGCAGGAGTAGGCCATTCGGCTCTTCGAGCCTGCACCACCATTCAATAAGATCATGGCTGATCATTCACCTCAGAGGCATTAACACACGTAATAAACCTTATATCTAAATCATGGGCAAAATAGTTTAATATGCAAATATTTGAAGATTCGGGCAGTGTAATTTTGCTGCCTTAGTCTGCCTGTAGGCCCTAGTTATTGACCATTTAATGAGCTCCGAAAATCTAAGAATAAGTACAAGCCTTTTTAAATAAAACATTAATTTAGTTTATTGATTCCTAAATTGCACACCTCACATAATAAAAGATACATAAAAACAAGTAATGAGATCTTTGAATGTTCAAGTATCAGTCTAGTGTAGGACAAAGAATGTCCCATTGATGTATTATTACAAACTCCTAGGGGGAGAAATTGGGTGCCTTTGCACCTCCCATTAGTGTATCCGGGGACGCTAATGGGTGTAAAAGCCTTTGTGACCGGGCGTGGTGCCGACATCGACTCCTGCCAAATCTGCAGGGAGCTGAGCGGCGGCACTACGGCGTTGCACTCCAATCTCCTGCGCCCAGAGATCATGACGTCATCGCCCCAGTTGTGCCCCAGACCCGAAATTCACTTCCGTCCCTGCAGCAGTGCCGTGCGAAAGCACCGATAGCGGCAGGAGATGTGGATCAGGCGGCCGGACGCTTTGTGGGTGATGATTAAAGGCGAGGTGGCTGAGGTAAGTTTAAAAAAAAACTTACCTTTGTTGTCTGCTTGAGTGCTAGACTGATCGCACGGGTTCGCCGCTCCCTTGGTCCAGGTAGGTCCCTTTTATATTGCAGAGCCTGCAGCAAAGGCCCTTCCCATTAAGGGAGGGAAGGGCCCTTTGAACGCGGCAACTGTGCAGCGCTGCGGAGGTCTCTGCCCCGCCTACTGCCATTGGAAGGAAGTGGAGAGCTTGATTTAGCGTTCCACGTCCTGGGAGTGCAAACACCGATTTTTTTTTTAAGCTTGAAATCGTTAGTGCCTGGCACTAACTTTTCAAACTTAAAAAAAATTAGCACACCGTTATATTTTGAGGTTCAGCTGTTTTGAGGTTTTTTATATTTTATGAAGCTTTTCAATTGCATGGTGCTAGGTACGTAAAGATTGTTCTAAAATTTGTCCTGTTGGTCCATTCAGGTTTTTCTGTCGTGCCCGGAGATAGATGGGTGTTGGAAGTAGGAAGAAAGTATGAATTTACAGTGGAGGTTTACGACAAAAGCAGTAATAAAGTTTATTTATCTGATGTAAGTTATTAAGTCACCCAATTTTTCTCTTTGGTGAACTTGTTCCTGTTTGTATGCTCTTGAGAATAAAATGAGAGCGGAGAGTACCTGTTCCAACTGTCACAGGACAGAGAGTGGAGAGCACCAGTTCCAACTGTCACAGGACAGAGAGTGGAGAGCACCAGTTCAGACTGTCACAGGACAGAGAGTGGAGAGCACCAGTTCCCACTGTCACAGGACAGAGAGTGGAGAGCACCAGTTCCTACAGTCACAGGACAGAGAGTGGAGAGCACCAGTTCAAACTGTCACAGGATGGGAGAGTGGAGAGCACCAGTTCAGACTGTCACAGGACGGGAGAGTGGAGAGCACCAGTTCAGACTGTCACAGGACAGAGAGTGGAGAGCACCAGTTCCAACTGTCACAGGACGGGAGAGTGGAGAGCACCAGTTCCCACTGCCACAGGACGGGAGAGTGGAGAGCACCAGCTCCAACTGTCACAGGACAGAGAGTGGAGAGCACCAGTTCAAACTATCACAGGAACATCCAGTCGTGCCCTGGTAACTGCCCCCAAAGGAAGTGGAGTGTGGGAAATTGCACTCCGCTTCCATTGAGGGGTGGTAAGGCCAATTCTGCGGCGGGAGCAGGACTTCCACGCTGGGGGCTAAAGTTCCCAGCCCCAGAAGGTTACCGCCCCCAAGGTGGGAGGCTGTGCGGGGAGGCAGAGGGAAGTGGAGGGGAGACGGGGGCGGGGGATGGAGGGGAGAGTGGTGGAGGTGGGGGGCGGTGAAACCCAGGGCGTGGCACTGGAGGGGCCACATTGCAGCGGAGGTCTGGGGGGGGGGCAAAGTGTGTTGGAGGGGCGGGCCTGGGGGCTCTGTGCCTTGGTGCGGGGAGTGTTCGGAGTGGGTTGGATGGGTTGACTGCGCAGATGGCGGTTGGTGGATGTGGTGTGGTTGGCGTCGCGGGGGCGTGGCTCCGGGGTGGCCGGGGCTGGGGGCTCGACATCCGGGGGTGTTCGGCATTTGGGAAGGATTCTGACGGGACGGGGCGGGTTGGATGCGGGGGGAGTGTTTCCGGTGTTGGGTGGGTCCGGAGCCAGGGGGGGGTGGGGCACGGTCTTGGGATGGGGGGGTGGGCTGTTTGGGGCTGGGATTGGGTGAGACTTCTTCACTCGGGGAGTTGTTGGCCTGTGGGGTTCCCTGCCGCGGAGAGTTGTTGATGCCAGTTCATTGGATGTGTTCGGGAGGGAGTTGGATGTGGTCCTTGCGGCTGTGGGGGTCGGGGGGGTGTGGAGGGGGCGTGGGTGATCAGCCATGATCTTGTTGAATGGCGGTGCAGGCTCGAAGGGCCAAATGGCCAACTCCTGCACCTATTTTCTATGTTTATATGAAACCAAACTATCAACTATTACCTTATTCAATTTTTGGGTGTATTTATGCTTTTCTTGTAGCATTTATTTATTCACCGATTAATTTTAGCTTGTACATGCACACCTAAGCAATTTTGCCATAGAACATTTACAAGATAGAGGAGGCCATGTGGTCTGTCATGTCTTTGTAGGTTCTTTGCTAGAGCAATCCAAACTTGCTAGAAAATCCAACTTCCATGGTCTCTCCCAATAGACCTGTATCATCATCTGTTGCAAATATTGATCCACTTTTTCTCTAAAAGATGCAATGGTCTTTACCTCAGCTACTCCCTGTGGTTAAAACATTCCATGCTCCAGGAACTCAATGTATTTGAGTATATTTAAGACAGAGATTGATAGATTTTTGGATATTAAGGGAATCAAGGGATATGAGGATAGTGCAGGAAAGTGGAGTTGAGATAGATCAGCTGGCGGGGCAGGCTCGAGGGGCCGAATGATCTACTCCTGCTACTATTTTTTATGTTATGGAAGTAAAATCTTGACCGAGTGGATTTTATAACCTATGATCCTTCTTCCCATGACAACAAATTTTGGTTATAGTTATTATCATGAGATTCATAAGGGATAAGTATAATGTTTTAAATATATATATATGTATTTTAGTTCTAATCTTCCATTATTTATCTCGTAGGGAATAGTAGAACACACATCATAGATTAATAGAAAGTCAGTTAATAAAATGTCTAGACTATAAGCAATTTATATTTAATACACAGACATTTTATTCCTAGCACAATCTTTTTAATAATTTTAACTACATTGGAGGAAGCAATTCTATGGAATGGATCTCCTCTCTCTATGTTGTGGAGATTTGAATTTTACCTTTTGGGTTCTTGATATGAATTCAGACTAGAATGATAGAGCTCTCACAACTGACGGAAAAATGAGACCAAGCGAAGTGACCCTGGCAATCTCAATCCATTTCCTATCGAATGTTTCTGCACAATTGGGAGTCTGCCTCTCAGGGTCTTGCATGTAACATCAGAAAACTGCAGGTGCATTGCCTGTGATTTTTCCATCTGTTAATTTTAATGGTTGGAAAATTGCAGGCAGTACATCCACAATTTTCCAAATAGCTGTCTACTGCATGCAAACCGTTAGTAGTGATGTGGGGTTTGGGAAAATTTCACTCAGTCTGCAGATAGTAGGTGAGGAAACTGCAAATATCATGCTGGTGCAATAATGGCTGTTTTTCTTTGGCTTATAGTCGAGGCACAATGTTTGGTCAGAGTAGAGGAACTCAACAAGGTTGATGCTGCACTTCACTTGACTGCTTAGTTCTGCCACTGAAAGTAAAAAGTGGAAAATGTTGCATTCTAAAGCACCGACATCCATCAACTTAACGAGAACAAAACAATTCAACCAATTTTTAAAAAATGTCATTCTTTAGTGGAATAAAAATAAAGATAATACTTCTTTCAGGAAGCACAGCTAGAAGATACTAAATACAAAGGACATGACTCATGTTAAAGTACTGTGTTCTTTAAGCAGTAGAATTCTCTAGCTGATTATTAGTCGTGTTAATGAGTACACTTATGTTGGATTGGGAAGCTTGTTTCTGTAAATATTTTTGCCATATTTAAGCAGAATTGGATATATCATTTGCATAGCATCTTAAGCTGTTGCATTTTCTGGAATGGAAACCATGACAAGAACCAGGACAAAAGTGAAACTTTAAAGTCAGACTCTTTGTTCCAAAATATGGACAACTCTTTTATGCCATACGAAGTAATAATTCAGTTTAGAGTAAAGTCCTGCAGCTTTAACGAATACTATTGCTGCAGTGAAGGACTTGGTTGCCAACTTTCCATGCTTACAATCTGTTCCAATCTTAGCACCACTATTTGAAAAAGGATAATTGCTGTGAAACAAAATTAATTTGTGAAAGGATACATGTTCTTGGAAACATAGTGGAAAATAATCACTTAAGCTCAGAATCTTCTGTTTTTTTCCAGAATTTAAGGATTAGCACTACCCTTTCAGTATTATACTTCACAAGCCTGAGAACATCTAGTAACGGATCTTACCATTATGTTTGCGTTTTGTTGGATGGGCAAGAAGTAATTAAAGCTACACTATTTGGAGTAGTTGAAACGGTAAGGATAAAATGTATAATTTAACAAATATACACAAAATGCTACAAGACACATTGCTGTTTTAAAAACTACTTGGAACAGTTTATCAATGTCATCAGAAGCCGATAGTGTAATCCTTCAAACATGCTCCATCTAGTGTTTTATTCCATACAATGTATAGGTGGAGTTGTTGGAAGTAGTTTTGTTTTCTTTTTGGTGAGGTGTTTTTTGTTAGTGACAGCCATCATGATCCACATTAATGAATGATGGACTTCTTTTTTTGATGGGCACCGGAAGCAAATTGATTAGTCAAACTTCTCTGAAACAAGATTTCAGCTCACCTATTTTCATGTTGTTTGTGCAGCTCAACAACAGACATTGCATTTATCCAAAACTATTGAATTTTATTTTTTTTGTAACTTTCTAACTTTCTGTCAATCATAACAACAACAACTTGTATTTATATAGCACCTTTAACGTAATAAAACATCCCAAGGCGCTTCACAGGAGTATTACAAGACAAAAGATTTGACACCGAGGCACGTAAGAAGTAATTAAGACAGATGACCAAAAGCTTGGTCAAAGAGGTAGGTTTTAAGAAGCGTCTTAAAGGAGGAAAGAGAGGTAGAGAGGTTTAGGAAGGCAATTCTAGAGCTAAGGGCCTATACAACAGAGGGCACAGCCACCAATGGTTGAGCAATTATAATCAGAGATGCTTAAGATTACAGAGATTACAGAGATAGAGAAGAGCAAGACCATGGAGGGATTTGAAAACAAGGGTGAGAATTTTGAAATCAAGGCGTTGCTTAACCGGGAGCCAATGTAGGTCAGCGAGCACAGGGGTGATGGGTGATCAGGACTTGGTGTGAGTTTGGACACAGGCAGTTGAGTTTTGGACGACCTCAAGTTTATGCAGGGTAGAACTTAGGAGGCCAGCCAGGAGTGAGTTGGAATAGTCAAGTCTAGAGATAAAAAAGGCATGGATGAGCTGAGGCAAGGGCGGAAACGGGCGATGTTACCGAGGTGGAAATAGGCGGTCTTAGTTATGGCACGGATATGTGGTTGGAAGCTCATTTCAGGGTCAAGTATGACATCAGGGTTGCAAACAATGTGGTTCAACCTCAGACAGATGTTCGGGAGAGAGATGGAGTCAGTGGCTAGGAAACAGAGTTTGTGGCGGAAACCAAAAACAATGGCTTTGGTCTGCCCAATATTTTAATGGAGAAAATTTCTGCTCGTCCAGAACTGGATATGGGACAAGCAGCCTGACAATTTAGAGACCGTGGAGGGGTTGAAAGAAGTGGTGGTGAGGTGTTGTCAGTGTACATGTGGAAACTTACTCTGTGTTTTCAGATGATGTCGCCAAAAGGCATTATGTCGATGAGAATTAGGAGGGGGCCAAGGATAGATCCTTGGGGGACACCAGAGGTAACGATGCTGGGGCGGGAAGAGAAGCGGTTGCAGGGGATTCTCTGGCTACGATTAGATAGATAAGAATGGAACCAGGCGAGTGCAGTCCCACCCAGCTGGACGACAGTGGAGAGGTGTTGGAGGAGGATGGAGTGAGTGGTCATCCGTGTCAAAGGCTGCAGATAAGTCGAGAAGGACGAGGAGAGATAGATTACCTAGTTTATTGTAAAATCATTATTCTGCACATTAAAGGATTCAAAAACATCAGTCTTTTAAAAATGGTCACATTTGCTATATTTTGGTAACATTGTATGGTTGTGTTAATCTGCATCAGAAAATAAAGTTCAGTTATAGATGTTTCAGAAAATATTTGGTCAGTAATTATTTTCAAAATATTAATAGTGGTTGGTGAAAGCTTGGGAGTAGGTTATCCATCTGAATGCTCAATCAGCGACATTACAAGGCAGTCTCACTATTGACAAAATACACCAAGGTTTTGTTTAACAAAAACAACGTGAAACTCATATAAAATATTTATTATACACCTATTGAATTTTCTAGAGCTAAAAGATAAATCCCAGCCTGTGTTGTATTTGTATTGAGTAAAACCATTTTAAGTCCAACTTAGGCACCTGTGACCTATAACATACGAGTTTTGTTGGCAGTCTTTAAGCTCATGGAAGATATGAATCTATTTGAGGCACACTGAAGTTGCTGGTTGCTTTTACACAGATATAGGGCCCTAATATGTCCTTACTATACAGTATAAATGCACACGAGGCCCATGCTTGAGAGAAGGTCAGTCTGTGACCTGTCCTTTATTCCATAGCACTCAAGTGCAGGAAGTGGGTGGAGCTTCCCCTTTTATCTCTAAAGGTCCAGGTTAGGAGTGTCTCCCACAAGTTCACCACCTAGTGGTCAGTGTTCTCACAGTGTACAACTTAGGTCAGATTATACATGGGTTACAATGCTGGTTGAATACATGACATCACTTCCCCTCCCAAAGTCTTATTGGGATCACAGGTTGAGTCTCTCTGGTGGTTTACGCTCTCTTGTAGAGCGCCTGAGTTGGGGCTCCGGTTGTTGGGTGCTGTCCTGAGTGTCTGCTGTTTGCGGTGCCTCAGGCCTGTCCGGACTGCCCACAGTGACTGGGCTCTCCTCCCTTTGATTCCTGTGTTCGGTCACCTGTGGTGGAGTGAACTCTATATCGTGTTCATCCTCTGCTTCTTCTATGGGGTTGCTGAACCTCCTTTTTGTTTGATCCACATGTTTGCGGCAGATTTGTCCATTGGTGAGTTTAACTACCAGAATCCTATTTCCCTCTTTGGCAACCACAGTGCCTGCGAGCCATTTGGGCCCTGCAGCGTAGTTGAGGACAAAAACAGAGTCATTTACATCAATACATCGCGCCCTTGCATTCCTGTCATGGTAATGATATTGTGACTGGCGCCTGCTCTCGACAATTTCTTTCATGGTGGGGTGTATAAGGGATAACCGGGTTTTGAGCGTCCTTTTCATTAGCAGCTCTGCGGGTGGAACCCCTGTGAGCGAGTGTGGTCGGGATCTATAGGCCAACAGGAGGCGTGATAAGCGGCATTGTAGGGAACTCCTTTGGATTCTGAGCATCCCCTGTTTGATTATCTGCACTGCTCGTTTTGCCTGGCTGTTTGAGGTCGGCATGAACGGTGCCGTTCTAACATGGTTAATTCCATTGCCTGCCATGAAGTCCCGGAATTCAGTGCTTGTGAAGCACGGGCCATTGTCGCTGACCAAGATGTCCGGTAGACCGTGGGCGGCGAACATTGCTCGTAGACTTTCTACCGTGGCAGAGGATGTGCTTGGATTTAAAATGTCACACTCGATCCATTTGGAGTAGGCGTCTACTACAACCAAAAACATTTTTCCCATGAAAGGACCTGCGTAGTCCACATGGATGCGTGACCAAGGCTTGACGGGTCATGACCAGGGGATAAGAGGGGCTTCCCTGGGAGCATTGCCCAGCTGAGCACACGTGTTGCACCTGCGAACACAAAGTTCCAGATCTGCATCTATCCATGGCCACCAAACGTGTGACCTGGCAATTGCCTTCATCGTGACAATGCCCGGGTGCTCCTTGTGGAGTTCTCTGATGAACACTTCTCTGCCCATCTGGGGCATGACTACGCGGTTTCCCCACAGTAGGCAATCGGCCTGAATCGAGAGTTCATCCCTGCGCCTGTGAAATGGTTTAAATTTCTCAGGGCATGCCCTATATGTGGCTGCCCAGTCCCCATTCAGGACACATTTCTTGACTAGAGACAATAGCGGGTCTCTATTTGTCCAGACTTTAATCTGACGGGCTGTCACGGGTGAGCCTTCGCTTCCGAAAGCTTCAACAGCCATGACCATCTCAGCAGCATGCTCGGTAGCCCCCTCAGTGGTGGCTAGTGGGAGCCTGCTGAGTGCATCGGCGCAGTTTTCGGTGCCCGGTCTGTGCCGAATTGTGTAGTCATAGGCGGCTAACGTGAGTGCCAAGCTGGTCTCTGCAGCCCACAGGACTCCACTAAAGAGTCAGACCTGAAAGTTGTACAAAAGTATGTGCAAACCTTGAGCAGCACTCAGCAGGTTTAATGGAGCCAAAACAATTAATAAAACTATATGAAAAGATAAATACAGTGGATGCTGGAATCTGAAATAAAAACTAACATTAATAAAACTAGTTCCCCACCAAAAGGCCCCGATCACGGCAACACTCCAGCGTTGTCACATTCAAGCACCGCATCGAATACCTTGCGGGGGCACCGCTGGGAAAAGACTGACCTTTTTGCAACTCAAAATCCCTGTCCTTGCCACTTTTCATCGGCCCGCCGCTGCAGAGCTCACCGTTGGAAAGTCACCTTTACAGCTGCTTCACCTTGCTGTTTCCAGCGGAAGTGAGCACCACTCAAATCCACCCCCCCCCCACCCCCGAGCTGAATATGGCTTGTGGAGGGAAAAATACCCGACCGCGGTGGCCGATCGATTTGTTTTCGATCGACCGCCCAAACTCCGCGCTAGCCGTCCTTTCTTTAAGCAGTTGTGTTGTTTTGACAGGTTTTGACCAAGTAAATAACAATTTTATATAGTGGCAAATTGCTGTGAGACATTTGTCAGTGAGAATTTTAAACTGCTCCAAAATTATATTTAATTTGTCAAAAGAATTGCTAGACCTAAACATAAAATTGTTGATACAAAGATCAAAATGACAGCACTTTTAGGTATTATAAATTCAACTGACTTAAAAATGTGATTTGTTTTGCTTCTTTAATTTTTGTTTTATCTTGTTATAGTTGCTGGCTGTTCCCATTTCCAACCACCAAGAAGTAATTATTTATAAACCTATAGTTCTGAAGCCAAGTATCCTTGTGTTCCCTTGGCATCCCAAACCTCGAAGTTATCGTCATGTAATTAAGGTACTACACTCTTGAGACTCATTTAAGTCGTGAATTACACCTTGATTTACAGAAGCTTATATAATGTACACAAATAGAAGACAGTTGTGCATCACATCAGAAGTGAGCAGTCAAGTCACTTTGTAACTGATTCAAAGTACGACGGGGAAGAGAGTGAAATAATTAACAATAGATCAAAATGTATTTGTTTGCATTCTATTCTAATTAAAAGGCTCCTTGTTACAACTGATTTGTACATGGTAATTTACAACAGGGCCCTGCTGTATGTAACAAAGATATTGACAAAAATGTGAAAGATAGATGCTTGTTTACCCTTGACATGACAATGTTGATGCCAACAGCACAGAATTCCATTTGTCAATTATGGGGCTCCATTATGAGGTGAATTGCACAATGATTCAAAGAAGCATGTGTACAGAATACAAATACAAAACAATTACTAATACAGTATAACTGGTGGTGTTGGGCATGGATAGAACTTAGTAAGAAGGGTACGCAAAGTTCTGAGGTCACTTTGTAGCGGACAAGCTGTTTGGCTATGCTTACCTTGGTTTGTACCAAGCATATTAGTACAACTTCAGGCATTGGATTTGGTATAAGCCTGTTACCACACTTCCATAGCACATAACTGTTTACAAGATGCATAGAAAATAGGAAGTCAGATGTAAATTACATTATAAATCCGATTTCAGTTGAGATTCTAGCATTACTTTTCACTGGAACAACTTCAGTGGGATACATTTCATGAATCTTAAGAAAAAATTCCATGTAACCGTATAATCAATATGTACCTCCCCTTGTATTAGTCTTTTTGTTTTTGATTGGTTGTATGTCCATAAGAGTGGTGTAGCTGTGCTGTAATGAAGCAGATCCTATTGTAAGGTTTGGTTATTTGATTTACTGCAGCCAATTTTCAGGATGTTTCTTTATTTTAAATTACAGTTATCCCTTTTGAGTAATTGTTAGGGTTTAGCAAAGACAGGTGTATTTATTGCTATTTTAAAGTTACATTTTAAGTATAGCTAGGCTATCTTGTGCAGAATCAAGGGATGGGATAAGGATCATTGATGATTTGGTGAAGTCCATGACTTAACACCTATCCTGCCAAACACCTGGGAGATGTTTGCAGACAAGCATTCTGCAGGTAAAAGACACCTTTATAATGAATTACAAAGTAATAACATTTTAATAACCAATAAACACCGAAAAATAGTCTCAGAATTGGTGAAATGGGCAAGCATAATGCAGATTAAAATTAATACAAAGTAAGTATGAGGTGATGCATTTTGGAAGGAAAATGAGGAGAAATAAATTAAATAGTACAGTTTTAAAGAAGTTGCAGGAACAGAGAGATCTGGGGATTCACATACACAAATCTTTGATGATGGCAGGACAAGTTGGTAAAGCATATGGAATCTATGGCTTTATAAATAGAAGCACAGAGTACAAAAGTAAGGAAGTTATTGTAAGCCTTTATAGATCACTGGTTAGACCTCAGCTAGAGTATTCAATCCCAAGCCCCACACTTTAGGAAGGATGTCAAGGCCTTGGAGGATACAGAGGAGATTTACTAGAATGGTACCGGGGATGAAGGAATTTAGTTATGCAGAGAGACTAGAGAATATGGGATTGTTCTCCTTAGAGCAGAGAAGGTCTTCAAAGTGAGAGGGATTTTGATATAGATGGGAGAAACTGTTTCCACTGCCAGGAGGGTCAGTAACCAGAGGACACAGTTTTAAGATAATTGCCAAAAAACCCAGGCGGGAAATGAGAGAAGTTTTTTGCACAGTGATCTGGAATGCACTGTTGGAAGCAGATTCAGTAGTAACTTTCAAAAGGGAATTGAATTTATATTTCAAAAGGAGAAATTTGCAGGGCTATGGGCAAAGAGCAGGGGAGCGGGACTAATTGAAAAGCTGTTTCAAAGAGTCGGCTCAGGCATGATGTGCCGAATGGCTTCCTTCTGTGCCATATGATTCTATGAGGTATTTTGCTTAAACTCTGTTTCTGTTCTTTGAAAACCTGCAGAAAATTGACATTTAGTTAAGTTTTATTTTGCATCTGAAAGCACTCTGGACTGCTCAGAGACAAATACTGCTCTTTAAATGCTTGTATTATAAGGTTAACTTTCTGATGCTTGTTAGAAATGTCAGTGTGTGTGTACATGATTTTCTGACCAATGTGCCAGAATTTCCAGTATGCACTCTTGACTGATGAGGTTCTCAGCATCTGGGGCACAAGGTCAGAAGATTACCCCTTACTTGTTTTTCAAGCAGTTTTTTTCTGTGTGGGCTGCACAAGTATGTTTTACAAAATGTCTTAAACTTGCATTTGTATTCTACAGGTTACAGGTGGAAGTGGGAACTTTACATGGTCATCAGGTAATGAAACTGTCGCTCTGGTGACGGTAAAAGGCTTGATAGCAACTGGTGATAACCGAGGCTTCAGCATTATACAGGCTAGGGATGTGGAAAATACAATTCACTTTGGCGAAATGCAAGTAAGTCATAAATGATGGTTTCTTCAGCTATTTAATATGAAAGCCCAGAATTTCGAATCTGTGTTATTTTAACACTGATATTAACCCATTTAAAATAAATGAGTTAGCATCGGTGTTAAATAATGCCGATCGGAAGATCTAGGCCGAGGAATTCGGTACCTTGGGGCAGTACCATCCACGAGGCGGGACTTTTTGCACCATGCGTGTAAGTCCCACTCCGCTCGCCAAATTTGGGTTACTGCCCCCAAGAGGAAGTGGAAGGCAAAAAAACGCGAGCGCAGCGCTACGCACAGGTCCCTTCATTAAAGGTTCATATCAATTAATTAGCCTGAAATTGTATGTACTGCAGTTTATGTTATAGATTTTAAAACATCAATCGGTATTTTGGATGATCCTTAGGTCAATGTGCTGAGGCCAGTCAGTATAGAGTTTGTCCAATCCCGAGTAGAAATTGAGGTTGGTCAGACCCTTGACCTACCTATCATGGTTTATGGACTCATGGATACAGCTGCCATGGAAACAGTTCCAGTGAATGACTGCACATTAATGAACCTGGCAGTGGAGATGGACAAGAAAGGAGTATTCAATGTCATTCAAGGTACAACAGAGAGCATGATTCTATTTTATCGTTAGTAGTTGAAAATAGGATATTTGTGTTTCTTAGTATTATTTAAACAGTTAAGCCCTAATTATCCAAGGCTCAGTAATTGCATGGAGCCTAATTGGTAGCAGGCACAGGTTTGAAGATCGTGGCATTTTGCCATGTATTATTTGGGAGGGGGGTGCAGAATGAGATCTAGCTACAATCATGTGTGAGTCTTATTTGCTTCAAATATTTTAGTCCCCTGCTGAATTTCATGTCTTCAAATGAAGTTTTGTCCATAGCACACATTATTCTCACATTAATTGGGCAACTCAGGAGTCCTGCAACCAGGCTAGGTAAAAAGAGCTTCTTAAAGGTGGATTGTTATTTGAATTCCTGTTAAAATTGCTTATTTTTTGTGTTCTAAAACACATTTGGGTGCAAGCATTTGGTTTTCTTAGATAATCTGCCATTTTTGTACTATTTGCATTTTCTTTCTACTGTACTTGCTTTATTATTCTTTGTTGCTGTTGCTATTTAAATAGCACCATACAGTGGTGAGGGTGGGAATTCCTTGGCTGTTTCTCATAGCACTCAACAGTTTGGATGATTGAAACAAATTCATGAGGGGCCAATAAATGCAGGTGCACTGGCACTTGAGACTTTGTCTGCTCACAATCTTGGCACTTCTGTTTATAGAACTGTTTATATGCATACCTACACATGTCAAATAGAAGTTGTCTTCCCAGCCTCTGCCTCATGATGTAAGCTGCCAAAGTTGTACATCAGTTGCACAATGACTTGCAGACATCTAAAATGGGGACGACTCTTAGTGTAGAACTGAAAGTTACCACAGCATTATGATTTTGTTCTGCTAGATTCATCCAGCCCACCGCAGGGGCCATCTGTCACATCAAGTGTGTCACACATGTATTAACCAAATACTATATTTGTAAGGGGCAACATCATGATCACTTTCCCTATGGGTGCAGTGCTTTCACTGGGTGACAGTGTTTCCTCGAATGCAAGATGGTGAAAGTGGCAGCCATGTAGATGTATGGGCACCTTGCAGGAACATAGGACCAGGTGTTGGTCATTCAGCCCCTTGAGCCGGGTCCACCATTCAATTAGATCATGGCTGATTTGTATCATAACCATTTACCTGCCTTGGTTCCATATCCTTAATATCCTTGTCTAACAAAAAATCTATCAATCTCAATTTTGAAATTTTAATTGACCTAGCCTCAACAGCTTTTTAGGGGCGAGAGTTCCAGATTTCTACTGCCCTTTGTATGAAGAACTGCTTCCTGATATAACCCCTAAATGAACTAGCTCTAATTTTAAGGTTATGTCCCCTTGCTCTGGACTTCCTCCACCAGAAGAAGCAGTTGTTTTCTATCTACCTTATTAAATCCTTTTAATCATCTTAAACACCTCAATGATATCCCCCTCTTAATCTTCCATACTCGGGAATACAAGACTAGCCTATGCAACCTGTTCTCAAAATGTTATTATTTTAGCCCCGGTTTCATTCTGGTGAATCTGAACTATACCCCCTCCATGGCCAATTTATCCTTCCTGAGGTGCGGTGCTCAGAACTGCACACAGTACTCCAGATGCTGTCTAACCAGAACTTTATACAACTGTAGCATAACTTCCACCCCTTTTGTATTCCAGCCCCTTGAGATGAAGGCTAACATTCCATTGCTTTTTTATTTATTTTTTGAGCCTGTCCACTAGTTTTTAGTGATTTCTGTACATGGACCCCCAAATCTCTGCTTACTCCAAGTTCCTAGCTTCTCACCATTTAGAAAATACCTTGCGTTATCTTTCTTGGGTCCAAAGTCGATGATCGCGCACTTCCCCACATTGGACTCCATCTGCCACAGTTTTGCCCACTCATTTACTGTATCACTGTCCCCTTTGCAACTTTCTGTTCCCATCTACTTACTTTGCCACCTAAGTGTTGTCAGCAAACTTGGATACATAGCTGTCTATTCCTTCATCTAGGTCATTTCTAAATATAGTGAAAAGCTGAGGCCCAGTATCGAACTCTGGGCGACACCACTAGTCAGATCCTGCCAACTGGGGTACATACCCATTATACCTACTCACCATCTCCTAACCATTTCCCAATCCCTGTCAAAAGCTTGCCTTCAATTCCATGTGCTTCCATTTTTCCCCCGACAGTCTCTTGTGTGGAACCTTACCGAATGCCTTCTGGCAATCCATATAAATAAAATCCATGGACACTCCCTTAACTACCAAAGAGACCTCCTCAAAAAATTGTTTTTGGTTAGTTGGACACGACAGCCCATTACAAATCCATGCTGGCTCATCCTTTTTTTAAAAAACGGTGCACTGTTTACAAACTAGAACGCCTATTGTAACAATAGAAATTTTAACAAACCACTTTATCTTTCAGCTGGGTAACCTTGAAGGACCCACTAATAATTTCTGTGGTGCTTAGTCTGAATGTGCTGTGAGGAACTGACATAAGTGGGCATGTTTACACATAACCAAGTTTTACGCCAACTAAAAAGAATATTGAAACCAAAAAATACTGAAGGCAATTAACCTTTGTTTTGGTGACCATAATGAGTAAGCATTTATACCAGAATAGTTTGACATTGTGATGTTTAAAGCAATATATTCACTGGTTAATGTTTAATAACCAAGACATTTCAAATTAATTAATATTATACGGTATTGCCATAATTGTACTCTTTCTTGTTTGGCCATATCTTTAGTAAATCAAAGTCTTATCACTAATTGATAACTTTGTCAATTTTTTTCGACCAGGGAAATTAGAGCCGGATATTGCGCACTGTACTGGGATATGTGTTCAAGCAGAGACACCAGGCCATACGCTACTCACGGCTAGTGCTGGATTTCTGGAGGTCCATTTTAGCAGCAGTGTCACCATTGCTTCTTACCATCGACTTAGAGTAAGCATCTATGACACAGTACCCCAGCCATGAGAGAATTTGCCACCAAAACAATAATATTGCAGTCAACATTAATATGATAAGGGTTAATTATATCAAAGCAATTTTTAATTGGGTATGCTGGCTAGAGATGGTTGTCTTTACCATTGAAGATTAATGGCTGGTGGTAGTACATATTTCTTATTCTTTATATACTCTGGATAGGTTGCCTATCCAACCAGAAAAAGTCACATAATTCCTTTTCCATGAAGAGTCTTTCAGACAGAACTATTTGTTCTTTTCCTTTTTGTATTATGTTCAACTTTAGTTGTTTTTCTCCTATTGCCGCCTGCTGATTGTATGTGCTCTATCATGTAAGAATGTATGGCACTTTTTTTTGCTTCTTAGACTTAACTTTCTCATTTTTCCTCAGCACCTCACAGATTCTGATAGGTTAAGTAGTCTGTTAGATTTTAAATTCTGCATTTAATGCAGAAGATTGTTCTCCAATTTGCTGATCTTCTCCTTGAACATGTCTCAATTGGTTGTGTGAAGAAACATAAAAGGTTTCAGCTGTTGTCAAACTGGATTCGGCCATCCACCGTGGCTGAAACCCAAGCAAAGAACTCATTGCAGAAAGTCAAGAAAATCAATTTGGTTGAATCCTAGGGCCAGAAGTTCCTCTTCAACTTTTTTTTAAAAAGGGAATATTCTTGGTTTTCTTTACACTAAATGACCCCCAAAGAAGTCGCAGCTTTGAAATGTCCAATTTCTGAGTGCAGTTTTATGAGCACATTGCTAAATTACAATAAAAAAGGCATTCTCCAGTTTACATTGTAAGAAGAATTTCATCCCCTTTATCCTTCAGATTTAGTGGAATAAGCACACTCACCTTGAGGACCCATCTTTAAGCTATGCAATTTTTGTCTAGCTCTGTGCTGAAGAAAGCACGGTTAGCCAAGAGCAGCTTTCCATACTTAGCCTTGTGCTCCAGAAATAGATTGGTGTCTCGATGCTCAGCACAGATAGAGTATGGCATTCTGGCCTCTTCTGGCATATCTGATGCGCTGGATCCTCCACTTGCTCCAAGAATACACAAACATTGAGTCCATGATAAATGGTCATTCACCTTGCCACGTTATCAAACCAGGATCCATTGGGAAAATATTCTTGGCCCCACTGTTTCTTGTTCTTGTTGACAACCTAATGGATGTCATCAAAAATTTTTGTTGATAACACAATCTCTGCAGAGTGGTTACATCCCCATCTAAAGGACATATTCTAACTAAATTCCTGCATGTAGATATAGACACAGTTGGACAGGGAGTGGACAAAATATGGTAATTTTTCCAAATCATTGCAAGCACTCCGGTTCCTTGCTTGCAATAGGCATAAATCGGAAAATAATGTGCCACTGCCTTCAATTTTCTGTCGACATCTCGCGCAGTGCGACTCGGGAAAACTATCCTAATATGTTATCTTTAGTCCTGAGAAAACCAAATCAATAATTTTGACTGGAAGACTGAAGTCCAATTCTTTTATATGGTGATTATTTCTGCTTTCACAAATCATGCAAAACATCTGAAAAATTTGACCATTCTTTACATCTATCTTTCCAGCATAGCCTCAGTCAGCTTTTTCTTCTATCATTACCATAGATTTTGGAAGACAGTGTTACTCTTGGCTGTTCCAAATTAATGAATTGTATTGGTCGAGGCAAGAAATAACACTGAAATACAGAAAAACACACCAGAAAGCTAATGATGCATTCAGATATGCACTTTTATGACCAGAGTATGGGGAATACAATGAATGAAGAACTATAAATTAATGGTGTGTATGTAATTACCATTTAAAGAGTACACTCCACATTCTGTATTTCCTATTTTCTTCCTTTGAAGATTTTTTGTAAAGTGCTTGGTTGTGTATATTTACTTGGATATATTTTATTATCTGTATAGCTTCATATTAATTTGTGCAATCATGGTCACTTGTATATGGTCTGAATAGTTAATGTATTTTCTCATTTTTTTTTTATCCAGGGTATATATACCAATTATGTTTTATACATATTGTATCTCGTTCTCAAACATTTTAAAATCCTAATATTGGAGCAGATTCTTAAAACAATAAACATTTGTGCAAGTAAAATTGTTTATTATTAATATCCATGCTATAGATTCCATTGTAGTGTAGGAGGAAAGCATATTTATTATCCTCCCATTTATGGTAATGGAAAGGGTCTGTCTTAGTCTCACCATTAAACCCTGTGCCAAAATACCTCTATGGTACTTGTCATGGTCATGAAAAAATGACATGTAGCTCCCTATTTTCCAATTTATGCCTATTGCAAGCAAGTATTAGTATACCATACAGACCAGGAGGGTCCCAGATTTGATACCTAGCCTATGCTGTTGGCTATTCTCAACCAAGGTGACATAAGAGATATTACAGTGAGGGAAAATCATCAGGTGCTCCCCTTTGGTCCAATAATCTGCCAATCCTAACTGGGGTTACAAAGAATGGCCACATAGGCAAGGTACCAATGGGTGACTGGTGCATATGAAACTGTATCCCAGCAAGGAGTCAGTAGCTTCGGTAGAGGATGAAGGGAGAGTAGAAAATTGAGGAAAAAGAGACCAATATGTTTTTATGAAATGTTTACATACTTCCCAACCTGCTGTTTGTTACAAAGGAGGGTAATGCTTGGTCGGCCAAACTGTTTTCTGACAGTAAATCAGTCCTCCATTGTTGCTTCTCTCAGTGATGCTGTTTATTGTTGCGACAGTTGAGTGGTACGGTTTTCAACGTTTATTTCTACAATGTGTGTCAAGTGATATGATTTCACAAATTATTTTGATGATACAAAAATTCTATTAACCAGAATAGTGAGTCTGTTTTTATTAATACTTTAGATTTCATCTGAAGAGAATAGTTTAATGGTGTTTACTAATCTGCTCCTAATGTCAGGCTATTGATCCAGTTGCTATTGCTATAGTCACACTGACCTCTTCAAAAGAAATGCTGTTCGAAGGAGGTCCCAGACCTTGGGTATTGGAACCATCAGGATTCTTCACAGATTTGAGTGGTGAAAAAAAGGAAACGATAATCATCAAACAACAACGAGCTCCACTGGTGAAAAAGAAAAATCATCATGGGTTTAGAGTCATTTGTGTCGTCTTGGGAGAACAGGTAAGAGACGGTTTGCAAGAGTGGGGCAAAATCCAGTTTTCCAGAATTATTAAATGAATTGTCCAGATAAACATTAAACCTCATAATTTTACAAACAAAGCGGTTAATCGTACTATTTTCTAAATTTGATGAACAAATTAATATTTTATGAATTTGTACAGGTTGATCACATGGTACTTGTGAGAGAATAATTGTGCATTATGTTTGTCTCCGTGGTGTACAATGTATATTTATGGTTTACGGCAATTTATTTGTTTATAGACTGGGGTTCAGTTGAGTTGAGATTGTGTTGAACAAGGGACTTTTCCTGGCTTCTGGAAGATTTTGCATCCTTCATTGGTATGTGTAGAGGTGGTTCTGATGTTGTTTTGCACAGGCTTCCATGAAAAGGTTCCAGATTACCCATTATTCCCCATTCCTAAACACAACATGGATTAGTACAGTGCTCTTCACGTTAAAGAACATGAGTGTTTAGAAAGGTAATGAGGTAGAAACCAAGTAGGAGAAATTCAATGGGGAGACATTGAGTTGAGAAAAATTTGGAGTCATGCCGAATTTAGTGTTGAACTAAATCGGAACTAAATCAGGCAGTCGGAAAGTATAACAGCCCTGAAGTTGGTGGGCGTGGCAGAGTTAAATTGAATGTCATTAGTATCCATGTGGAAGCTGACACTGTGCTTGCAGAAGATGTTGCTGAACAGTAGCATGTAAGTGATGAATAGGATGGGACCAAATATGGAGGACTCGGGCACAGTGCAGATGACATGCCAAGGCAGAACTCTTTTGATGATGTCTAGTGTCTTTATTGGAACGGGTAGGATCAAGAAAGTGGAGATGGACCACAGAACATAAGCAATTGATGAGAACAGAATGATCAACGGTGTCAAAGGCAGCAGAAGGAACATGGAGGTGACCAGGGATACCGAATCACAGTCATGGTCGCACAGTGTGTTGTTGGTGGCCTTGACTTTGGCAGCACGGTGTTGTGAGTAAGGTGAAAACAGTATTGGAGGGAATCGTGCAGCTAGTGATGAAAGAGGTGAACATGTTGTTGCCACACAACTGTACGTTTCAGGATTCTGGGGACATTAAGAACAAAGTTGGAAATGGGTGGTGATTAGAGAAATTAGACTGGTTAAGGGTCGGCTTTATAGGAAGGAGGTTATAGTATGGTTTTGAAATGGGTGATAATGGCATAGGATAGGAAAGGATTGACAAAATCAGCGGGCTTGGGGCAAAGAAGTGCAAGTTGGATAATCACGAGTTGGGAGGGAATGATGTTGAGGGAGCAGATGGAAGGCTTCAGGGAGACGGTTAATATTTTAGTTTGAGACCCTTCAACAGAGCTGGCTCTTGTTCTGAGGAAGGGTCTCAACTCAAAAAGTAAACCTGTCTTTTGCCTTTCAGATACTATCAGATCTTCAGTATATTTCCAGTATTCTCTATTTATTGTGAAGCCAGTTATGACCCTTGTGGCCTCCTGGTTCACAATTCAGAATGGTTGATGCAGAGGCAAGATCGGCATGCATGCAAAAGCTTGCCTGGCCCTAATCCCACCAGCAGTTATCTGGCAGGGAGGGGTCGCATTTTGTGGTTTATGTGGAGTAGAGTTTATTTGACCTTGATTTAATTCTTTATTTTATCTTGTATTTTCCTTTCTCATTTTACGGCATGCAATGGCTGTGATTTCTATTGCCATATCTCTCATTCTTCCTTACTACAGTTGGACCTCTCTGGTCCAGCACCCTTGGGACCTGACCGGTACCGGACCAGAGAATTTTCCAAACCACGGGAGGTCAACTGGTGACAACGCTGCCGACAATGACCTGGACACGTTCTGCGCATGCGCTGCACAGAAGCCTACTGCGCAGCATTTAGTCATCCAGAATCACTCCTTTTTTTTAAATCCTCAGGCCCAGCTTCGGCGCCTCTGTCAGCCGCCTGCCCTTCTCTTCCCTTTCCTTGCCCAGCCCGCTTACCTCAATGAACACCAACACCTCAAAAAAAAACACATACACATACACAAAAAAAATTAGAGATCGGAGATAAAGTGGAGAATAAAGTCAAGGACAGACCCCGACCCTTAACCACGATCCTACTCCCGGCGCCAGTCCGTGTGTAAGCCGCGAGCAGAGCCTGACTGGTGGAAGCGGCAGCCTCCTCACACCAAGACAAACACACACACAATAACCCCCCCGAGATCGGGGATGGGGGGGGGCGGGGGGGGGGGCTGGGGAAAATATCGGCTCAGTCCGGCGCTGCAGCTGCAGCCTTCAGAGCATGCGCACCCGCTGCCAATCAGGCAAGGAGAGGCGATCTCGGCAGCAAGGAGCGCATGTCAAACCACAGCACCAGCCAGTGTATAAAACATCCAGCTGGCCAAGGCAAGGCTGTCAAGATTTGGTATCCAAAATGCATCACACGTACATTTAACACGTGAAACCACAATTTTTTTTTCAATGGATGCCATCCAAGCCGGGACTGATGCCGGACCAAGGATGTTTCCGGACTAAAGAGTCCCTGACTGGAGAGGTACAACCTGTACTCGTGAATGCAGCTGTTCCAAGTTTTGTTTGAATAAAGTTGGAACTATACTTCAATGCGCTTTTCAGCTTTGAGGTTTTTATAGACCATAGAATCAGGGCAACGTAAGACAAAGTTCACCTGTTGGGAATGAAGCTAACCTCTTTGTTTTCTAGGCCATTTTTGCTGGATAAAGTGAATATATTTTGAGCGTAAACTATTTTCTGTATTAAAAATAAATCTCTTGAGCATAACTAGCCTCTGAATGTGGTCTTTTCAATCTTTCCTCCTTAGTTTTTGACATTTAAAGTTGGTAATCAGCGAAGCTTACTGAATCCCTATCCAGCCGTTGAACCGATTAAAGTAAAGTTTATCTGTGTCGTGCCTACCAGTGTCACTTTGGCTCCTGTGTACAAGTCACGTGAACTCGGTCTTCCATGCCCTCTGTTGCAGCACAACAAACAATTGGTAAGATTCAACAGAATTTTTTTTGTTAGGCTTTAAAGTGGCATAATTAGAATATATTTGGTGGTGAAAAATAGCAATCTAAAATAAAACAAAGAAACCTATATAATCAACACTATTGAAAAGAAAAGTTCCAGGCAAACAATGTAGATTTAAATCTATTATTGTATTACATAGAATTTATAGCACAGAAACAGGCCTGATGGCCCAGCTGATCTATATATCCTAATATTTTAAGAATTATATTGGATTACTGTATAAACGTATTTTTGAAAAGTTAACTTTAGTTCGTCTTTGTTTTTGACCTGAATTTATAGCAGGAGAATGGGAATGCATTAAGCAAAATGTTGGACAGAATACGACTAGGCTTTACTATTTAATTGAAATACCAAAGGTTTTGATTCAATGTTCTCATTTTCATGTCAGCAGTACATCTCTTATTGGCTTAATCTCCATTCACTGCAGTAGGAATTCAGAGATTGAAGCGTCAGTGCTCAAAACTGTTAATACTGTATTGCCAAAAATCCAGTTGTTTTAATTGAGCAGCCGTATTTGTTTTATTTAACACCATGCAATACTGCTGCAACCATATCATTTACATACAGTGACATTTTAAGTATTGTACTTTTATTGGTCAAATTATGAAATTCATGTGATCCAGTCAAAAATCTATCAAGTATTTTCAGAAATCTTTGATTCATATAATTTTAAAAAGCTGTCAAGAGGATTTCAGCTGTTTTGATATTTTAGCTTTACAATTTCTTACAATTGTAAGAAGTGTATTTTTCTAACTCTAATATAGACATTCTAGATAATCAACTAATACTGTTCATTTCAAAACTGCATTAAAAAACTGCAACTTTATGTTTTTTGGGTGATTTCTTTATATTTATTTTTGTGGGTTTTTTTGTTTGAGTAGGTTCCCGTCTCTTTCTGCAGGAACACCATTTTGGAGCTGACAGCGTATGATCAATATGGACGGAAATTTGATAACATTACCTCACTGCTGATTAACTGGAAATCATCCAACAGTTCTCTGGCCAGTTTTCATCCAGCGATACCAATGGAAATGATCTTAAGAGATGATGGGAGTGGACAGAAGAGGCTACATGGTGATGTATTGTATACTGAGTTCAAACACCCTAAAATATGATAATATGAAAGGTTGTACTGGAATCCAGAGTGTCTGTTGACATCACTGACAGCCACTGAGTTGCACTGTGTCAGCCGATGAGTTGGAGGCAGGGCAGAACATACAGTAGGACTCTCAGCAAACAATGTATTCTACAGCAAACAATGTCCAATTACTCAGCAAACAGAGTCTGCTTAAATCGCGTATTGCAGAAAACAGCCTACAGAGTCTTATTTAAATAGAGTCTACAAAATATAGCAAGCAGAACTCATGACATAAACTGCAGCAATGTCTCCCAATAAAAGCAGGGTGATTTCTCCAGCAAAATGCAGTGAGTGGAGGATAGTTACATCCAAATGTAATCTTATAATCTCTTTGGTGAAGCACACTCTTTTCATACAGAGCTTGTTACGGAAATCTTCATGAGATCTGCATGGACTGTAAATTATTTTTGCGGGGGTTATATTCTGGTGGTGCAGACCTTCCTTAACTCTCCTTTCCTACATTCTGTATAGCTCCTGCTCCTACTCTGTTAAAATAGAGAGCAAGACAGTGCCATTGGAAATCCCATAGGGCTAGAACCTGCACTTTTGTGGTTATCGCTCCAAAATGGACGATATTTCCGGCGTGGGGGTTTAAAAAGGGTTTTCAGATCGCCAGCTTCTCGCCCATTCCCAAAGCACCTAGTTTCCACTTTTGAAAATGGGCGTTACCGCGAGCGATATAAAATGGGCGATAGCGTTAAAATGTTTTGATCTTCTGCCGTAAAGTGTGGCCATCCTTAGCAATGGCATGGCAATGCTCGATTCCCGCGATTCTGAAGGTCAAGGGTCATCATGACATGCGCCGCAGAAGAGGAGATAGAGAGAAGGAGCTCAGAGGGACTGAAGACGTGTCTGGATGTGGCGTGGCTGCTTTGGGAGGAAGGAGGGAGACTTTAGTGCGAATTTGGCCTATAATGGAGAGAGAGGAGGAGGCATCACAGCATGCTGTGGGGACTGACGCTGGAGAGAGCAGTGAGGTGGGAGAGGAGCACATTGGAGGGCGCAAAAGAGCCAGGAGGTCCTCGGACGAGGTAAATGCCTCCCCCCTGCAGAAGGTCGAGTTACGCTGGGGTGATTTGACACAGGGAGAGCGTGGGAAGCCCATCCCAAAGTCATACCAGAAGATATGGATCGAGATAGCAGAGGTGGTCTTGTCGGTGACCAACGAGGTGCGTGAGGGCAACCAATGCTGCAAACGATAGAACGACCTTGTGGGATCTGCAAGAGTAAGTATTACATTGATTTACATGTACTTATGTATTTATATAATTTGATTTGTAACAGCCATGAGTGACTATCATCAGATGTGAGGTCTTTCACTTTTACCGGGAATGTTTTACTCAAAGCCTGCAGTCACGGTGTACATCTTCAGGTAAACAATGATAATTATCATAATAATCATGATTACATCTGTCGGTTATGTGTTGTATCAGTGTCTGTGACAGTACCTAGCAATGATATCACACAGTGATCTCATGCCATGTCGTCCTGTCACCTATTACAGAAGAAGCTATCGACGATGAGGTCCGTGCAGAGGTGAATGGGTAGGGGGCCACCAGTCCCCAGCCACATCATTTACATGGAGGAGCGTGTGCTCGCACTCGTGAGGAAGCACACCCAGACAGCCACGGATGCATCTGCAGACCCTGAAGTGATGCCACATGAGTAAAGCTTACATCATTGCGTAATGTAAAGTCAGTAGATGCCACATCCACTCATAGCCAAACAATCATATATGATAGATGATTTCTAAAATTGTCATAGAAATAATGATGACCTAATGAAAATCATTGGAATGCAAATGTGTTGATGATCATGAAATGTTATGTCTGTGATGATTTTGATAACGATGGTGCTTTTGTCGTGCATATGCTGTGTGTAGCACTGGACTCACCTTGTCATCCTAGCCTCCCCTTCTCCTCTAATAACCTCATTTGTGTTTTGCAGCTCAACCAACAGTGCGACCCAAGGCAAGACCACAGAGACCAGAAGGTGGGGGCATGGGGCCCGACTCTCCGGACGATCCAACATCTGGTGCTGAGGAGCTCCGATTCTCGCCCGTCAATCCGCTGGATCTGTTCTCCACGGGGAGAGCGCGGACTTCGAGGAACCTGCATCGCCACGCTCCAGAAGCCATTCCACCCCAAGGCCATCTAGTGTTCATCCGGTCATTCCTGCCTCCACTCTGGAGGCATCGGCCCCAAGCACCTCACCACAGGGCACCCCATTTGTCCCCAGGACGGCGCCGACCCCGCAGAGGTCCCATGGACGTGGCAGGTCTGTTCCACGAGCGCCACATGACAGCGGAGAGATGGTACAGTTGTCCAGGAGGACTGTAGACATTGGTGACCAGCTCATCGAAGCATTTGGGGGCATATCCCGAAAGCTGGATACCATCTCTGGCACTATGACCGAGTACATTCCACGGATGGCGGAGTCCCTGGATGCGATAGCCAGGAACACTGCTGCCACAGGCCACCTAGTGGTCCCCGAGCGCGGTACTTCACCCCGAGGTTCCGCACCACCACTGTGAACGACAGATGAGAGCAAGGACCAAGATCCTGCTTCTGCATCAGAGAATGTTTCCCCCTCGGCACCCCCCGCTCCCGTACCCCTCCAACGACCGCATCTGCCTTCATCCCCCCCCGCCCCCAATGAGGCACCGCCTGAGGAGCTCCTCGGCCAGGAGCCTTGGAGCGACAAGGGGAAGGGGTAGAGGTAAGGAGAAGAAGGGGAAGGTGGAATGAAAGTGAGGTGCATGTCCGCAGGTGATGGCTATGTTATATCTCCATCTGGGTGTATGCCATTTGTTGCAATGTATGGGGGCTGGGGATCACGCTCTTGCTTTGCCTTTGTATTCTGTGTTGCTGGACATGTTGAACATCTGATTAATGTCAATGGTGAAAAAAGTGTGGTGAGGGCGGGGATTGGGTGTTATTGCCTGTGATGCTTATGATTTCAGATCAATTTTGGTATAACATTTTTGTTATTGAACATAACCTTGTTGCGCATTGTCTCAGATAGCTGCACCATTACACACTGGTGATTCCTTAACATGAAAGGGTTAAATACAACTTAACATCAATGAACATGAACTTTAACTGGCACCAAGATGATGGGCACCATTGATGTCTGAGCTGCACACGCAGTAGTGTATCAGTGTTGTCACTCCCATTAGCCCTCTTTCAGGCAAATCGTTCAGTTATCGTCTCCTCAAGTAAGAGTGGGATTTTAAAAATGTCAGCCACACCGCTGGCATTCATTCAGAACAGTTCCATTTTTTCTGGGCAGTTTTTTGGGTGAGCGATATTGTGGGCGATATGTGTGTGAGGTGGTGAAATTGACGCTGGGCGATCTGCTTGGCGTTCGTTTCGGTAAATATGCTCTTCACGACAAAAAAAAAAGTGGACGGGTGTTAAAATTGAATCTCGGCATTGAATCAGTGCGGAAAGTAACGCTGCGCGATATTATGGGCGTTGATTTTGCCCATTCTGATGATTTCACCCAAAAAAACTGGGCGAGCGGTAATATTTTTTCCCGGCGTTAAGCACATGGGGAAAGTAATGCTCGGTGATAAGTTTCCTAAAAATGCCCGTCAGTTTCCATTTTGTGGCTAAATGGGCGACATCTGGGCGTTATACGTCATTTCAGCGGTAAAATGGGGGTTAAGTGGCGTTAAGCATGCAAAAAAAGTGCAGGTTCTAGCCTCATAACTTTAACTCTGAGCCTTTTTAGGTGGATAGAAAAAGTTTCCAGTGTCTCGCAGGCCCTTGGGCTATTAGAGGGAAGGTCAACTCTGTCAAGGCACAAAGCAACAAAAAAAAATGCCTAAAAAGCTTTCTTCTAACTCCAGAAGTCGCATTTTAAAAGTTCAGTTTGCAGGCTCCAAAATAAAGCACTCCTGCCAGTATCAGCTAGTGCTGGCAACAGGCTTGCCTCTGATTTTGTCATGAATTACCCTTGCAGCCCACAGATTTTGGGAACTCTTATTCATTTTAATATAATGTCATACACATCATAGACAGTCCCTCGGAATTGAGGAAGACTTGCTTCCACTCTTAAAGTGAGTTCTTTGGTGGCTGAACAGTCCAATACGAGAGCCACAGACTCTGTCACAGGTGGGACAGCTAGTCGTTGAGGGAAGGGATGGGTGGGACTGGTTTGCCGCACGCTCTTTCCGCTGCCTGCGCTTGATTTCTGCATGCTCTCGGCGATGAGACTCGAGGTGCTCAGCGCCCTCTCGGATGCACTTCCTCCACTTAGGGCGGTCTTTGGATAGGGACTCCCAGGTGTCAGTGGGGATGTCGCAATTTATCAGGGAGGCTTTGAGGGTGTCCTTGTAACGTCTCCGCTGCCCACTTTTGGCTCGTTTGCCGTGAAGGAGTTCCGAGTAGAGCACTTGCTTTGGGAGTCTCGTGTCTGCCTCAATGTGGCCCTCCCAGTGGAGCTGACCAAGTGTGGTCAGTGCTTCAATGCTGGAAATGTTGGCCTGAATGAGGACGCAAATGTTGGTGCGCCTGTCCTCCCAGGGGATTTGTAGGATCTTGAGGAGACATCGTTGGTGTTATTTCTCCAGCGACTTGAGTGTCTACTGTACATGATCCATGTCTCTGAGCCATGCCGGAGGGCAGGTATTACTACAGCCCTGTAGACCATGAGCTTGGTGGCAGTTTTGAGGGCCTGGTCTTCAAACACTCTTTTTCTCAGGCAGCCGAAGGCTGCACTGGAGGCGGTGTCGGATCTTGTCGTCAATGCCTGCTCTTATTGATAGGAGGCTCCCGAGATATGGGAAGTGGTCTACGTTGTCCAGGGCCGCGCCGTGGATCTTGATGACTGGGGGTCAGTGCTGTGTGGTGAGGACAGGCTGGTGGAGGACCTTTGTCTTACAGATGTTTAGCGTGAGGCCCATGCTTTCGAATGCCTCAGTAAATACCTCGACTATGTCCTGGAGTTCAGCCTCTGTATGTGCGCAGACGCAGGCGTCGTCCGTGTAGTGTAGCTCGACGACAGAGGTTTGGGGAGTCTTGGTCCTGGCCTGGAGACGGCGAAGGTTCAACAGGTTCCCACTGGTTCTGTAGTTTAGTTCCACTCCAGCGGGGAGCTTGTTGACTGTGAGGTGAAGCATGGCGCCGAAGAAGATTGAGAAGAGGGTTGGGGCGATGACGCAGCCCTGTTTGACCACGGTCCGGACGTGGATTGAGTCTGATGGGTCCGTTGGTAAGGATCATGGCCTGCATGTCGTCATGGAGCAGGCGGAGGATGGTGACAAACTTTTGGGGACATCCGAAACAGAAGAGGACGCTCCATAGACCCTCAAAGTTGATAGTGTCCACCGACTAATCCGATCCATCATTGACATCAACATAGCCCCAAAGCGGAGGGGGCAGCAGAAGCAGTGCCGCAAAAAAGTCAGTGCCGGGGCACTTAAGGACCCAGCTATGAGAGCCCTATACAATCAGCGCCTCACAGCTAACCTAGCGTGCCGTGATGACCCCAAGATGCAGAATGCCTACAGCGCTTGATCTGCCCTCCAGGCCTCCATAACCAGTGCCTGCAAAGAGACGCTCGGTCACTCAACCAGGAAACACCAGGAATGGTTTGATGAGGATGATCAGGAGAATATAATGTAGTGAGCTCTCAGCAGCTTCAGCACATACTGATAAAAGGCCTCAGACCCAATCTGAAATGGCAATTCGGCTATTTTTGGACTGAAGCAGAATCTGTGCCCTTTTACTGGCGCCATTGAGTACAAAAGTCATTCCAGCACCAAAGAACTGCTGGAGGTGGTGAGCAGATCTCTAAAAGAAAATTCAAAAGTCAGAGGTATATATTATACTAATATTTTTCCTAAGATTCACAGCTAAAACTGAGTGTGCATTTTGTACTCAAAAGTTTATCATAGTGCATTCTCTTCCACCAACAGGCCATCGGATGGTTCTAGTTTACAAGAGGAAAGGAACAGTATCCATTTCAGTGTATTTGATCGCCTATCGAAAGACTGATGCTTACAAAAAACAAAGCCCTGTTGTAAGTTAATGATAAAGTGGATTTCAACTCTGCTAATCTGTTGGTGCATTAAAATGTCTGAATAATACACTTTAAAAAAAATTATTTCCACTCAAATGGTAGGGGAGACCCAGTGTTTTTTTTGCTAATCCTGTAATGAGTATATTGGACAAATTTGAAAAGAACTTTTCTTTACTTTTGTGCTATGTGCTGGTACTAATGTACTTTCAGAATGAAGTCCATCCTATCTCTATTTGATTTTTCTTTGAACATTTTTAGTGTATTTCTTGACTCTAATATTTCTTCACTACCTTCAGCTCCTTGGGGCCCCAAGCTCTGGAACTCCCTCCCTAAACCTCTCCGCCTCTCTACCTCTCTTTCCTCATTTAAGACGCTCCTTAAAACCTACCTGTTTAACCAAGCTTTTGGCCATCTGCTGTAATTTCTTCTTCTATGGCTCGGTGTTAAATTTATCTGTTTTGTCTTATATCACTACTATGAAGCGCCTTGGGATGTTTTGCTACGTTAAAGGCACTATAATAAATAAAAGTTGTTATTGTTCTAAAACTTAACCATTTTAAAATTACACTATCTGATTAATGTAGGGTTCCCCAATCCTATTCACTATCTAGCAACCTCTGCTGGAAGTTTACATCAGGAGAGATTCAGGTTGGTTGTGATGCCCCTTGCAGTCAAATAGTCTGCTTATTGTCACAGTTCACACATGACTAATGACTACTTGAGCAAAGTACCAGAGGGCAACTGGCAACCACATAACTGCTCCAGCAAGGATAGAGTGTTGGGGGAGAGAGGAAAATCAGTAAGAAACAGAAAACAACTTGAAGGAAAGGACTACTTTGGCCCCATTTTTAACCCTCAGGTGAGAGAGGGTGGAGGCTAAGGCAGATGTCAAACCGCCCGGCCTTCCGCAGCATGAGGCCTGGGAGATTTTAACTCCTCTGCCTCATTGGTTAGCCTCCATCCCAAACCCAACAGGTAGCGCTACCAGACAGGAGCAGGATTTCTGGCGTCAGATGGCCTCAAGCAGAAACTTGAAGGAACAGTCCCTGACATTCGGCACTCGGGTAAGTATTTACAAGGTGGGTGTCGGGATGGCATTGCAGTTTGGGAAGGGGGCGGTGGGGGGGGATGGGGGAGCGGGGGGCAAGACATGCCCAGGGTAGGAGAAGTCCAAGGTTGTAAAAAAAGAAATCAACAACAAAAAAAATTACCTACCTTTCAGGACCTCCACTGGCCCAACTCCTCTTGGTGTCAGGTTATCCTGGCAAAGAAGCTACCAAAGCTTCCCTGCACTGACCTCAGGGCCCGATGACAGTATGCCTGATCTGTATATTTAACGAAGGACCTCATTACCTTCCGGCCAGTGTTTCTCTCGCCTGCTGAACAGAGCAGATAAAAATTAGAGCCTGCAGGGAAGGCAATGAGATTAGAGGAGGAAGTTGCAGCCATTTTTAATCCCACCCGTCCGGTTTCTGCTCTTTTGTTCGTGAGTGGTATATATGTAAACATTGTATCTGTGTAAGACTTGCCACCAGAGGGCGCAAATGTTGGTGTCACCTGCACACCTCGTGCAAGGGAATATAAAAGGTTGTCTGCCATGCTGCTTTGGCACTCTGGAGTTGTATTAAAGAGACTAAGCTCACATCAGTTTTAGCTCACAGTACTCGGTCTTGTGGAGTTCTTCCATACTTAACAAGTGGCACGTGGGTATTTTGGTCAGACAGCGGTGAAGTTTTTATTTGATAGGAATTAAAGAATTAACCCTTTTTTAAGGTAAATTGTCAGATGCACGTTTAATTTATTGTACAGGTAGAAAGAAAAACTGCTGATTGCATCTTTGGTTTACAATAAGAATATGTGTTGCGCTTAGAGCAACAAGTGACATATAAGTTCTTGGTTTAAATTTCCTCACGGTGCTGTAATACGCATCCTTAGTTCTTGTGAAGTAAATGGGACTGAAGTTCCCCTGCTGTGCGCCTCCCGTTAGCACCTCCGGGGAGCGCTACCTGCTCCCACAAAATTGCGTGCGAGTTAACGGAGACGCGCCCCGCTGGTAGTGCCCCAGGCCGTTGCGCTGCCGATGATGTCATCGGCATGCGCGGCGGCCCCTTTGTAACCCGTGGCAGAAATTATCCAGTGCCCCATGAGGCCACCGCGAGCAATGTCAGCGCCAGCCTCGCAGGTCGCGTGCCTGGGCCGCAAACCCATCGTGGGGCAAAAGGTAAAGGGGAGGGGAGGTGCGCTGCGCGTGCCATTTTTTTTTTATCCCCCTTACCCATCGGGCCTCAGTCGATCGATGTCACAGAGTCCGGGCCGCGATCCTGATATTGAGCAGCCCGGCACTCTGTTTCACTGCCGGGCTGCAGCCACAGCACCCCTCAGCCCTGGGGGTCCAGTGGAGGCCATCAAAGGGCCTGCAGAGCTCGCGTCCCTCCACTTTAAAGTTGAAATGCGTCAGTGCTATGCGCAGAAGCCACATATTGCTCCATGATGCACCCGGGTCGCTTCCCCAACCCCACCCCGAAAGGTAGTGGAGCAAGCAACATTGCGCTCCACTTCCTGTGAAGGGCGGTAACCCGAATTTTGCTCCCGGGGCAGGACTGCCGTTCCAGGCTCAGAATGTCCGGCCCCGGAGAGGTTACCGCCCCCACCTGAGCCGACAGGGAATTCCCAATGTGTTCTAGCAGTGCATTTTTGTTTCAAGTACATACTGAATCCATTTCACCTGTATAAGCATGTCACTATGTGTCTTGTTTTGTACAGCCGGATGTTTTGTTTTCGCCAATAACAGCTACTATTGAATTGTTGCTGGTGGATGATGTGTCCTTGGTACCCAAAAACCTCACTGTGTACAATCATCCTGATATTGTGGTAAGACGTACATTAAATATCAAAGAACATCTAATAAAATTGTAGATTAGCAAGGGTTAATTAAAATGCTATTCATTATTACTCTTCTGTTTATATTTTTGTAAAATCCAGTACGTTAAATAGATAGTTAACTTTGACATAAAATGCTTGTGTAAATTCAAATCCCATGTGTAGAAACTGAATTTGACTTAACCAGTCATTGTAAGCCAGTGGCCCTAATTCTAAGCAAATGGACTTTTGGAATGCAATGCACAAAACACTGGTAATAATCCCCGAAATACAGAATTTTACTTAGTCACCATAACATTTCCACATGTAATGCTAGGCAGATAGCTCACTGGGACACTAACTCACAGGTATACTGATCATATCTTGCTACTGTGTTCTATTCGTAACAAAATAAAAGTAGCAGTTGTTTTGTAGCTTTATAACCCTAGAAAATTGCCTGAAATTGATGTACATTTGCCATTATTATGTTGTACTTGTGGATTTATTTTTCACTTTGATATAATATTTCATAAACTGTTGAGCATCAACCTGACTTGGTTTGTAGCACTGTTGCTCTAAGTCAGAAGGTCATGGATTCAAGCCTCACTCCAGGTCTTGAACACATCTCAGTTGTAATTTCCATGGTCAGCTGCATTGTGGAGGTATCCAAGTTTGCCAATGACATAAAGACTGGTGGTATAGTAAGTAGTGTAAACGGGAGCATAAAATTGCAAAGAGACATTGATAGATTAAGTGAATGGGCAAAACTGTGGCAGATGGATTTCACTGCGGGCAAGTGTGAGGTCATCCATTTTGGACCAAAAAGGGATAGATCCGAGTATTATTTAAATGATGAAAAGCTAGGAACAGTAGGAGTCCAAAGAGATTGAGGGGTCTATGTACACAGATCACGAAAATGTAATAGTCAGGTACAAAAAATAATCAAAAAACTAATGGAATGTTAACCTTTATAATTAGAATATAAAGGAGAGGACTTTTTGCTACAGCTATACAAACTCCTGGTTAGACCACATCTGGAGTACTGTGTACTGTTCTGGGCACCGCATCTGAGAGAGGATATATTGGCCTTGGAAGACGTGCAGTGCAAATTTACCAGAATGTTACCAGGGCTCCAATGGTTAAATCATGAAGAGAGATTACATAAACTAGGCTTGCATTCCCTGGAATATAGAAGGTTAAGGGGTCATTTAATTGAGGTTTTTAGGATTTTGAAAGGAATTGATAGGGTAGCTAGCGAGTAACTTATTCCACGGGTCGGGGAGTCTAGGAAAAGGGGATACAACCTTAAAATAATAGCAGGCCATTCAGGAGCTAAGTTAGGAAACATTTCTTCACACAAAGGGTGGTAGAAGTGTGGAAGTCGCTCCCAAAAATTATGCTAGCTCAATTAATCATTTTAAATCTAAGATCGATAGATTTTTGCCAGACAAGCATATAAAAGGATATGGAGCCAGGGCGGGTGGATGAAGTTAAGATACAGATCTTATTAAATGACAAAACAGGCTTGAGGGGCTGAATGGCCTACTCCTGTTCCTATGTTACTACATTTCAGGTGATACATTAACTCACAACTACATCTGATTGCTCAGATGGACGTAAAAGATCCCAGAAAGAGCTGGGATAACATGCTTTCCTCAACCGACACCACCAAAAGCAGACTAACTGGTCATTCATCTCATTTGCTATTTATGGATCCTGACTTTATGCCAATTTCCCACTGCATATGACTGTATAACAAGAACACAAGAAGAACACATGAAATAGGAGCAGGAGTAGGCCATTTGACCCCTCGAGCCTGCTCCGCCATTTAATAAGATCATGGCTGATCTCATCATGGACTCAGTTCCACGTCCTTGCCCGCTCCCCATAACCCTTTATTCCCTTATCGCTCAAAAATCTGTCTATCTCCGCCTTAAATATATTCAATAACCCAGCCTTCACAGCTCTCCAGGGCAGAGAATTCCACAGATTTACAACCCTCTTAGAAAAGAAATTCCTCCTCATCTCAGTTTTAATTGGGTGGCCCCTTATTCTGAGACTACGCTCCCTAGTTCTAATTTTCTCTATGAATGGAAATATCCTCTCTGCATCCAACTTATCGAGCCCTCTCATTATCTTACATGTTTCGATAAGATCACCTCTCATTCTTCTGAACTCCAATGAGTATAGACCCAAGCTACTCAACCTATCTTCATAAGTCAACCCCCTCATCTCCGGAATCAACCTAGTGAACCTTCTCTGAACAGCCTCCTTTTATAAAGTCAGTATATCCTTTCTTAAATATGGAGACCAAAACTGCATGCAGTACTCCAGGTGTGGTCTCAACGAATACCCTGTACAGTTGTAGCAGGACTTCTCTGCTTTTATACTCTATCCCCCTTGCAATAAAGGCCAACATTCCATTTGCCTTCCTGATTATTTGCTGTACCTGCATACTAACGTTTTGTGTTTCATGCACAAGGACTCCCAGGTCCCTCTGCACTGCAGCACTTTGCAATTTTTCTCCATTTAAATTATAATCTGCTTTTCTATTTTTTCTACCAAAGTGGATAACCTCACATTTTCCTACACTATACTCCATCTGCCAAATTTTTGTCCACTCACTTAGCCTGTCTATATCCCTTTGCAGATTTTTTGTGTCCTCCTCACAATTTGCTTTCCCACCCATCTTTGTATCATCAGCAAACTTGGCTACATTACACTCGGTCCCTTCATCCAAGTCATTAATATAGATTGTAAAAAGTTGAGGACCCAGCACCGATCCCTGTGGCACCCCACTAGTTACTGATTGCCAACTGGAAAATGACCTGTTTATCCCGACTCTTTTTTCTGTTAGTTAGTCAATCCTCAATCCATGCTAATCTATTACCCCCAACCCTGTGAACTTTTATCTTGTGCAGTAACCTTTTATGTGGCACCTTATCAAATGCCTTCTGGAAATCCAAATACACCACATCCATTGGTTCTCCCTTATCTACCCTGCTCGTTACATCCTTGAAGAACTCCAGCAAATTTGTCAAACATGATTTCCCTTTCACAAAACCATGCTGACTCTGCTTGATTGAATTATGCTTTTCCAAATGTCCTGCTACTGCTTCCTTAATAATAGACTCCAGCATTTTCCCAACGACAGATGTTAGGTTAATCGATCTATAATATCCTGCTTTCTATCTGCCTCCGGTTTTCCAATCTGCTGGGACCTCCCCAGAATTCAGGGAATTTTGATAGATTACAACCAATGCATCCACTATCTCCGCAGCCACTTATTTTAGGACTCTAGGATACAAGCTATCAGGTGCAGGGGACTTGTCTGCTTTTAGTCCCATTATTTTACCACGTACTACTTCTTTAGTGATAGTGATTATATTAAGTTCTTCCCTCCCTATAGTCCCTTGATTATCTTCTATTGGGATGATTTTAGTGTCCTCTACTGTGAAGACCGATACAAAATATTTGTTCAAAGTCTCTGCCATTTCCCTGTTCCCCATTATTAATTCCCCAGTCCCATCCTCTTGGAGACCAACATGTACTTTAGCCACTATGTACCTGTCTAAATGCTTATTATCTGTTTTTATATGTCATGCTAGTTTACTTTCATAATCTATCTTCCCCCTCTTTATTTTTTAGTCGTTTTTTGCTGGCTTTTAAACGGTGACTATGCTTCAAATGAAGCACTTCGGGACATCTTGAGAATAGAAACATAGAAAATAGGTGCAGGAGTAGGCCATTCGGCCCTTCGAGCCTGCACCGCCATTCAACGAGTTCATGGCTGAACATGCAACTTCAGTACCCTATTCCTGCTTTCTCGCCATACTCCTTGATCCCCCTAGTAGTAAGGACTACATCTAACTCCTTTTTGAATATATTTAGTGAATTGGCCTCAACAACTTTCTGTGGTAGAGAATTCCACAGGTTCACCGCTCTCTGGGTGAAAAAGTTTCTCCTCATCTCGGTCCTAAATGGCTTACCCCTTATCCTTAGACTGTGATAAAGCGCTATATAAATTAAGCTTATTCCTTCTTTTGTGAGCAAGTTATAGATTACATTTCTATATCTGTAAACGAAACAATGGCAGTAACTTCTGTTTTATTTTTCTTTAGGAAGTAATGTATTTAATTGAGGGCTCTGGATATTTTTTCGTTAATACTACTGACACTGAGATTTTGACTAGCACATATCTGGAGGCAAAAAACTATGTACAAGTTAGTATCAAGTTCTCAAAACCTTTTTTTATTTATCTATTTTGTTGCTTGGATTGACATTGCTACCCTTGTTGCTGCAGGTAAGGCCACTGCAACCTGGAATTGTGACAATGAAAGCATATGACTTGTGTCTGACATGTAAAGGTCCAGCCAGAGTAGAGATCCATGTATCGGATATATTAGATTTTGAGCTAGATCTTATTCACAAGGTAAGTATATTGAAGATATGCAAGTACAGTGAAAAGTGTAATATTACTACTTCTGAGCAGTTTAAATAGTTTTCTGACTTAATAAGGTCATATTTCCATACCTGTAACATTAGGGAAATTAAAGCTACATGTAATTTGTTCCTGTTGACTTTCTTGGAGTCACATTGTAGTAATCTAGTGCTGAACTCATACTTCTGGTACATGTATTTAGATCAATAGCACTTTGTTGGGTGCTTCAAGGAAAAATCTCTCAGCCAGGGAATGGTGCAAAGGAATCTAAATGGGAGGATGGTTGGCAAATTAGGAGGAGGGTGTAAATAAATAACAAGTTATTTAATCACCTGATCCTTTCTCCAGATTGAAATTAGAAAGTCTGTTGCCATCAATGTCAGAGTCCTGGATTTCTCCAAGCAACCCTTCTTGAACAGATACTTTCATTATATGAATATAAGCCTGCAGGCAGCTTCCCCAATTGTCACCTTAGAGTAAGTACAGAGCAAGATTTAGACGGTGTAATTGTTTGAGAAATACAGATGCATTTTTAGATAGACCAACTAAAAATATCAGAACTGAAATGCATATTTCTTTCAACGGCTATAGTGATTTGTTTTATGTGGCATGAAAACATTCATTTACAGCACAAGCTGTATTTTGATATAAGCTTTCACTAATTGCTACTACAGTGGTTCTCAAACTTTTGGGCATAAAATCTGTTCTATCCCAGTACCTCTCATCCAACTCCTGGTCTGCCTCACTTCTTCTCATACCTGACTTTTCCGATACACTAACTCCTGCCCAATTTTCTGACCTGCCATTGTCGAGGAAGGCTTGGTGGTAATCCAGGGTGACCGGATCTACCTCATTTCAGATAAGAAAGAGAAGGACTAACGGTAAAGTGACAAGTAAGCGAGGAAAGAAGTAAAGGAACATACAGGGGCAAAAACAGGAGAAACATAAGTGAAAAGTGAGAGAAAGAAGCATTGAAGGGGAGCAAGACAGGAAAATAGAAGTGAAAAAGGTGAGATAGAGAAATGGAAATTGGGGAAATTGATGGGATTGAAGGCCGATAAATCCCCAGGGCCTGATGGACTACATCCCAGAGTACTTAAGGAGGTGGCCTTGGAAATAGCGGATGCATTGACAGTCATTTTCCAACATTCCATAGACTCTGAATCAGTTCCTATCGAGTGGATGGTAGCCAATGTAACCCCACTTTTTAAAAAAGGAGGGAGAGAGAAAGCAGGGAATTATAGACCGGTCAGCCTGACCTCAGTAGTGGGTAAAATGATGGAATCAATTATTAAGGATGTCATAGCAGCGCATTTGGAAAATGGTGACATGATAGGTCCAAGTCAGCATGGATTTGTGAAAGGGAGATCATGCTTGACAAATCTTCTGGAATTTTTTGAGGATGTTTCCAATAAAGTGGACAAAGGAGTACCAGTTGATGTGGTATATTTGGACTTTCAGAAGGCTTTCGACAAGGTCCCACACAGGAGATTAATGTGCAAAGTTAAAGCACATGGGATTGGGGGTAGTGTGCTGACGTGGATTGAGAACTGGTTGTCAGACAGGAAGCAAAGAGTAGGAGTAAATGGGTACTTTTCGGAATGGCAGGCAGTGACTAGTGGGGTACCGCAGGGTTCTGTGCTGGGGCCCCAGTTGTTTACATTGTACATTAATGATTTAGACGAGGGGATTAAATGTAGTATCTCCAAATTTGCGGATGACACTAAGTTGGGTGGCAGTGTGAGCTGCGAGGAGGATGCTATGAGGCTGCAGAGTGACTTGGATAGGTTAGGTGAGTGGGCAAATGCGTGGCAGATGAAGTATAATGTGGATAAATGTGAGGTTATCCACTTTGGTGGTAAAAACAGAGAGACAGACTATTATCTGAATGGTGACAGATTAGGAAAAGGGAAGGTGCAACGAGACCTGGGTGTCATGGTACATCAGTCATTGAAGGTTGGCATGCAGGTACAGCAGGCGGTTAAGAAAGCAAATGGCATGTTGGCCTTCATAGCGAGGGGATTTGAGTACAGGGGCAGGGAGGTGTTGCTACAGTTGTACAGGGCCTTGGTGAGGCCACACCTGGAGTATTGTGTACAGTTTTGGTCTCCTAACTTGAGGAAGGACATTCTTGCTATTGAGGGAGTGCAGCGAAGATTCACCAGACTGATTCCCGGGATGGTGGGACTGACCTATCAAGAAAGACTGGATCAACTGGGCTTGTATTCACTGGAGTTCAGAAGAGTGAGAGGGGACCTTATAGAAACGTTTAAAATTCTGACGGGTTTGGACAGGTTGGATGCAGGAAGAATGTTCCCAATGTTGGGGAAGTCCAGAACCAGGGGTCACAGTCTAAGGATAAGGGGTAAGCCATTTAGGACCGAGATAAGGAGAAACTTCTTCACCCAGAGAGTGGTGAACCTGTGGAATTCTCTACCACAGAAAGTAGTTGAGGCCAATTCACTAAATATATTCAAAAGGGAGTTAGATGAAGTCCTTACTACTCGGGGGATCAAGGGGTATGGCGTGAAAGCAGGAAGGGGGTACTGAAGTTTCATGTTCAGCCATGAACTCATTGAATGGCGGTGCAGGCTAGAAGGGTTGAATGGCCTACTCCTGCACCTATTTTCTATGTTTTCTATGGAAGTGAAACAAGAGAAACAGAAATAAAGGATAAGGCTGAGAAGAAAACGCAGATCTAAAGAAAAGAATTATAACAATATTGGGGTAATTTTCTGAATTCATACTGCCAGTGGGGAGCGTTGTCTATCGGCTGTGCATACTGAGATTGTGGGCGGCCTGCTCTCGATTGAAATGTGTGGTTGATGGACATACTTTTCTGCAAAGCTTATAAGGTGCAATGTAATGAGACTTTTTGGGTGGGACCAACCTGAAAAAGTTTGCAAACTACTGCGCTACTTTATAAATGTTGACAATTTACATGGAATTTTAGGAAGCTGAGTAAATGTGCACATGCCTCAACTAGCAATCTGTTGCAAGGGTGTCATTCATGTCAACACAGGAGAGAATAAGCATTGCTTTCTGTCGAACCAGCAAATCAACTGATTTTCTTAGGTTGGGAATCTTGCGTGCCTTTGACACTATTTAAAGTCAGTTGCGCTGACAGTAGTTGTGGAGAGATCCATACTCTCAAATTGTCCAAGCTGAAGAAGAATGTTGGGTGGTGAACATCCTGCTAGTAGAAATTCTGGGGAGGTGGTGGAATATGTTGCAAATCACATCTTCATAAACATTTTAATTTTCAGAGCAATTTCTGACTTGGATAGACGTGCTGCGAGTTACATAATGAGAGCTGTGGCTTTGGGGCAAACCACTCTTGTGGCAACTGTCACGGACAAAAATGGCCGAAAGCTGAGCTCTGCTCCACGTCAGATAGAAGTGAGTGCCTTTTTTTGTTCTCATGGATACCAGTTAGCTAGCATTGGCATCACTGTATATGTCTAGCTTAGCCACAGTGCAAACAATAATGGATTTGGTTACCCTGAGAATGTTTTGTACAGTTTCAACAGAATAACAATTTCCCTGAACAGCAAAGTAGCGGAGCCTATGTCGAAGGTGTTGCTTGTGGTAATGTAGCAAACCTTACTTCTGAAGAGAAAGGCATGGATTTTCCTCCACTATGCCGCCCCAAGTTGGATGGAATAGCAGTGGAAATAATGGGGAAATGGGGCTAGGAGACCTACCACCCCACTTAGATTCTTCCTCTGCTGGTATTGAAAACTGCCAGCTTCACTGCCCAATGTAATGTAAATTATGCTGGGAAGCGGGATCCGACCCACCCCTCAATTCCCCTGCCAGGAGGGGCGTTGGTCGTATACCCTGGGACACCAGTGGCAATCTTGCTGAATAGCATGTTGAAGGAATGGAGCTTTAGTAGTGGGTTCCTCTCCATCTCAAGGCCGCCTTACCTCTTTTCAGAGATCCCATGGTTACTAGGGAGCATTGGGCAGAATTTAAAAATGAATCTGCGAGGTTCTCCTGCCCCTTTAATAGCATCTCTTGTCTCTTCTGGTAGTGCAAGAGGTATTTTGCAGCACTGGTCACATTTACCTCTTTGCAAGCAGTGGGTTCCCTTTTGGCAGAAATTTTGCTGCCTTGCATAATTAAACAGGCCCCAGGGAGAAAACTGGGCTGGGGTCACAGCAGGCAGATCTCCCACCCCAACCTTCTATGAGCAGTTTCAGGGGATTCCAACCCAAAGTATTTCTAAGGAGGAACCAGTTTTGGAGCTAATGAGGATATTCTGGTTGCCTGAAGAAAATTGCATTTGTCACACAGGCAGTATACTATTATTGGAAAAATAAAATATTTTGCCCAAATGTTGATTAAAATAGTACATGGAAAAGGACAATTGCCAAGATTTTTTAAATAGTTAATTCTAAGACAGATCAGGATAGGCTTTTGCTGTACTATTGATTTGTGACAGTTTCATGCCATATTCAGTGTTGTGACGACATCAATTATTTGACAATTGTCCCTTTGTTCTTAGAACCATAGAGCCATGTTGCTTCCTAAATCAGTGATACAATAATATATATACGTGCAATTTTTGTGTGTAAAAATTAGAAGATGAACAAAGCTTTGTAATAAATTGCTCATGTGATACTAACCTGCAATTTGCATTGGCTTCAGGTATTCCCACCTTTTAGACTAATCCCACGGAAAGTGACGTTGATCATTGGTGGTATGATACAGGTTAGCAGACACAACTAAATTCATACACACTTCTTGCATGAATATAGGATTTATGAACACCCTGCTGTGACATGGAGCTAAACATTTTCTGAACTTTAGCATAAGATATAACATGCAAAGGATCAGGAGCTAATATACATTTATAATAGATAAATGGCTAGAAATTGCATAGCGCCTCTTTTGGGGTGATAATCTTTGCGGGAGTGCAAACGTACTGCCGGGCACTACCCAATGCCAGTGGATGCGAACTTCTTGTTTAACGCTCCACGAGGGAAGTGGAGTGCTAAATCAAGCGCTACCACTTCCCTTGGAGCACTAAACCAGGCAAGAGGGGCGGTAGCATAGAGAGCTGCATAATGTCCAGTGCAGTGCTGCCGGACTCACAGGTTCCTTCCCTCCCTTAAAGGGAAGGGCCATTGCTGAGGGTACTGCCTGGTAACGAATCGACTGCTCGGCGACAGCACCTGCAATCAGCAATGATCAGCCCCAAGCACTCTTAACGGCAGTAGAAAAATTCAAAAACCAGCAGCGAGGTTGACTTCTTTTTTGGCCTCCCTCCAATCCCTTTAGCTACCACTTTCCAAGCAGCCGGCAGATTTCTCGCGCCTCCTGCAACTGCCATTGTTGACGCCCGTCGATGCTGCAGGAGGCAGAAGCAAATATAGCACTGGATAACGTCACGCTCTCCGGGACACAGGAGATCATGGTGTTATGGTTTACCATCAGCGCTAACCTGCAAGGGAAGTTTGCGGGTGTCGGTACTTTTGCTGAACCCAGTCGGAAAGCCGTTCGAGTCCCGTTATTGCACCCCAGAGGCGTTAACAAGAGGCGCAAAGGAAGCCAATTTCTCCCTCATGATGATATAATTGAGAGCCTGATGGTGAGGATGGGATGTACTTTGGGAATTACATAAAATGTTAAAAACATGTTCTGGAAAAACTAGCATTATGTCCGCACCATTTCCCTGCACTGGCCCTATTTTTTGTTTTGTTAAATGAGGAAACTGATGTTAATGGGTTAAGAACTATGCTTTATATCTGCTTGGAGTCACAAGGACAATAGTTTGGCTGACCTCCATTTGGTCATTGAGTAAATTACAGATAATAATTGAAATAGCTGGAATGGG